>NC_041221.1:25474309-25481324 GCF_002837175.3 Physeter macrocephalus
CTCCGCAATGGGAGAGGCCACAACAGTGAAAGGCCTGTGTACCGCAAAAAAAAAAAAAAAAAAAGTAGAGGTTTTCACATTAGATAAAAAAGACCCAAACATATGCTATCTGTAAGAAATCCACTTTAAATATAAAAGAATGGGAAAAGGTATACCATGTAAACATTAGCTATAATAATATCAAAGTAAACTTTAAAACAGAGAGTTCTCTCAGGGATAGAGAGACATTACATAATCATAAAGGGATCAATCCATCAAGAGAACATAAAGATCCTAATATGTATGCATCTAATAATTCTTCAAAATTCATAAAGCAAAAACCAATAGAACTGAAAAGGAGAAATAAACAAATGCAAAATTATATCTAGAGACTTCACTACTGCTCTCTCAATGTGTCACTGACAGAGCTTTTAAGTGTTATACCCCAACCCCATTTTCCCATTGCCATATGATTTTTAATATACTGGTTGAGATATTATACTATTGTTTTGCAATGAGTTTTTAGGAATGCACACATCCTGTTTTAACAGAATTCACTGTATTACTATATTCCTTTCCATGTTTTTAGCCTCCCCTTATCAAGAGATTACAGCCTTTCCGTGTTGCTCAGATTTGTAACTGTTAAGGTCTGCACATCCTAACTAATTGTTATCAAGTAAGTTCTTGCTTTAAATTCTGTGTTCTAGGATCACCCACTAAGATAACATGTATGTTTATTTCCCCACATATAGGCGTCTGTGAGGGTTTTTTTCCCACAGATGGAAAGTCTCTCTTTTCCTACTTGTCAGAGAAACAATAGTGCTGCTGAAAAACATGGCTTATGTGTCTGTTTCCACACGTAGCCCTACTATGTCTGATTTGCAGAACCAAATTGTATCCAAAAAGGCTCCAGCTATCCTGTGCCCAACATTGTGGTTAATCTAAACATTTAGGTTTCACACCTCAGAGCGTTTACTTTGTCCCTGATAAGTACTTTGCCAATTCCTTTTAGCATCAGAAATGCTTTTGTTTTTTATCCATCTGCTGATACATACACTCCTGCTTGATTTTTTCAGTGATTTTGCAGCTTCTATATTTGTACTGATTTGGGACTTTAGCTGTTCTCTAGTGTTATTAAATGGAGTTTATATTGCTCATTTACTTTAATGTTTCTGGATGATTTGCAGGCAGGGATAGAGACAATGCTGACTTCACACATCCTTCTTTGAAGAAGTTCACTCTGTCCTTTAAACACTGTCTTCCCTTGGCTACAGGACATCACATTCTCTGTTTCCCCCTAATCTCCAAACTGCTGCTTCTCTTTTTTCTGCTGAATCATCTCATTCTCATGGCTTCTGAAAGGTAGTGTCCCAGGGTACAGCCTTCAGATCTCTCAAATCTGTGCATTCCTTCTCCAAAGGAAAGATGTTATCTAATCCCTTAGCTTTAAATACTGCATTTTAAAACTTTAAATATTTCCATGGCTGATAATTTCCAAATAAATATCTCCAACCTGGACTCCCCCTTAATCTACCTCTGCTTATATACCCATATGTTTATTCACAAGTAAACTTGGATATTTTATAATCACCTGAAATTTTGTATGTGCAATTTAAACTCCTATTAACTCCTCCCAAGTTGTTTCTCTCCAATTTTCCCAATCTTGGCAATTGGTGCCCATTCATCCAATTTTTCTGGATGAAATCCCTGGAGTCTTTCTTGACTAGTCTCTTTCTCTCACATTCCTTGCCCAATTCAACAGTGAATCTTATAGGTCCCACCTTCAAAATAAATCCAGAAGTCAATCACTTTTATTCTTCCTCACTACTTCCAACCAAGGGTAAGCTACCATCACATTTACAGAGGTTAAAATACTATTCTGACTGATGTTCCTGCTTTCAACCCTCTGCCCTCAATAGTATTTTCTTTGCTCAGCAGCCAGAGAAATCAATTTAAAAAAACATATCAGCATATGTTGCTTACTGGGTTAAATTATACCAATGGCTTCTCATCTCATTCAGAATAAAATCAAAGTCCTTATCGTGGTCCAAATGGCGCCACATAATTTCAGCTCCCATTACCTCTAGAATGCCAACTCTTTCTACTCTTCGCTCACTCATTTCCCCCAATCTGCAGTCATACTTATGTGTCCTCAAAAACACCAAGTACATCCCTGCCTTGGTGGACTGACATTTGATGTCACCTCTGCCACCAAGACTCCCCATGATTCTCATCCTCATTTTATTCAAGTTGATAATATTAGAAAGGCCTTCTTGACCTCCTTTCTAAAATAAAACACTCCATCATTCTTAACCTTCTCTAATTTCCTAGCTATTTACTGGTATATTTTAAGTGTATATAATGTGTAATTGTTTGCTTCTTATCCTTCTCTCCCTATCAGATGCAAGCTTCATGAGGTGAGGGGCAAAATTTAGTTCACTGCTATATTTCCAACACCTAAAACCAGAGTAATGAACGTAGGTACTTAATATCTGTTGAATGAAAAAATGGGGGCGGGGCGGGGGAGTCAAGATGGCCTACTAGGAGGATGCGGAATTCACGTCTCATCACAACTAGGGCACCTACCAGGCACCAGTGGGGGACTGCAGACACCTAAGGGGCTGGGAGTAACCCCCAACAACTGGGTAGGACATGGGGCTTGGGGGGAGTAAAGGGGAAGGAGAAGTGGAGGCGGCAGGGGACTGGCCCTCCTGAGGGGCAGCTGGGGGAGGGGAAGTGATACCACACTGGAAGGGGAAATTTGGGGAACCACTGGGAGGGCAGAGGATCAAAAGGGAGCGTGGCCACATTTCCCCTGCCCACTTGGACCCCCAGGAACCTGCTGAGATCCCGGGCCTGATCCTCTGCCCACCCAGGCCTCCTCCAGCTGCCCAGATCCTGAGGGAGTGGGGGGAGGGAAGGGGAAGCAAAAGTAAAGGCTGGACCTCCAGGACCAGCACCCCTGAAGGGTGGCTGGGGGAGGGAAGGAGTCCCTACACCCAGCAGAACCCACCCATGCTTAGGGGTCCAGTGGCTATGGGGAAGACCCTGGGGGAGAAGGTGGGGGAGGGGCACGAAGGAACAGAGGGGAATGGGGCCAGCGCTTTCCCTGTCCACTTAGGCACGGGGGAGCCTCTTGGGCTCCAGGGCCTAATCCTCTGCCCTCAGAGCCTCCCTCCTGCCATGCAGAGCACAAGCCCCGCCCCTGCACCCAAACCCGGGGCCCCACCTCTGCACTAGGAGACCCTCTCTGAGACCCGCTCTAGCGGGCTGGGCCTAAACCCCACACACACACCCTCACTCAGGTCCCTGCCTCCAAACTCTGGAACTCTACACTCCGGAGGTCGTCCTTTCCACGTGCTGCCTCTCCCCCCTTCTGCGCAGGTCCTAAGCAGAGGCCCCGCCCCACACTCAAACGTCACCCCACCTATGCCCCGCCCCACACTTGAACGTCACCCCGCCAAGGCCCCACCCCATGGTCAAACGTCACCCCCCCACCCGCCTAGGTCCTGCCGCACCCAAAATCCAGCCCCTGCCTAAACTCTGCCCCCAGAGCCAAGGCTTTTTTTTTTTTTTTCTTTTTTCCTCTTTTAAACTGGGGTTCTGTTTTACCCTGTTGATTCTTTTATATTTTTATTTTTCCTAATAAATCTTTTATTTTTCTAATTTTATTTTATTTTTTATACTTTGTTAGTGATCTCTCCTTTTGGCTTGCTCTCCGCCCCCCCTTTTTCTTTTATTCTTTTTTCTGTTGTGGTTTTATTTTACTTTGTTGCAGTTCTTTCAATTACAGTTTTACTTTCCCTAATATATTTTTACCTTTCTAATTTTATTTTGTTTTTTATTCTTTGATATTATACTGGTTTTTTTCTTTCTTTCTTTTTTTTTTTTTTTTTAACTGCGCCACGAATCTTGCAGGATCTTGGTTCCCAGGCCAGAGGTCGGGCCCAAGCTCCTGTGGTGGGAGTTCCGAGTCAAAAACCACTGGACTAACTGAGAACCTCAGACCCCAGGGAATATTAATCAGAGTGAGGCCTCCCAGAGTTCCTCATCTCAGCACCAAAAGCCGGCTCTATCCAACAGCCTGCAAACTCCAGTGCTGGATGTCTCAGGCCAAACAACCAGTAAGACAGGAACAGAGCACCACCCATCAAAAAAACAAAAAAATTTGAAACGACAAAAAAATATGTTACAGACGAAGGAGCAAGGAAAAAACTTACAGGACCAAATGAATGAAGATGAAATAGGCAACCTACCTGAAAAAGAATTCAGAGTAATGATAGGAAAGATGATTCAAAATCTCGGAAATAGAATGGAGAAAATACAAGCAACATTTAATAAGGATCTAGAAGAACTAAGGAGCAACAAACAGTGGTGAACAACACAATTACTGAAATCAAAAATACTCTAGAAGCAATAAATAGCAGAACAACTAAGGCGGAAGAACGGATAAATGAGCTGGACGATAAAATGGTGGAAATAACTGCCAGGGTGCAGAATAAAGAAAAAGGAATGAAAAGAATGGAAGACAGTCTCAGAGACCTATGAGACAACATTAAAAGCACAAATATTTGAATTATAGGGGACCCAGAAGAGAAAAGAAAGGGTCTGAGAAAATATTTGAAGAGATTATAGTTGAAAACTTCCCTAACATGGGAAAGAAAATAGTCAATCAAGTCCAGGAAGTACAGAGAGTCCCATACAGGATAAATCCAGGGAGAAACAAGCAAGTCACATAATAATCAAACTATCAAAAATTAAATACAAACCAGCAAGGGAAAAGCAACAAATAACATACAAGGGAAATCCCATAAAGTTAACAGCTGACCTTTAAGCAGAAACATTGCAAGCCAGAAGGGAGTGGCAGGATATATTTAAAGTGATGAAACAGAAAAACCTAAAACCAAGATTACTATATGCAGCAAGGATCTCATTCAGATTCGATGGAGAAATTAAAACCTTTACAGACAAGAGAAAGTTAAGAGAATTCAGCACCACCAAACCAACTTCACAACAAATGCTAAAGGAACTTCTCTAGGCAGGAAACACAAGAGAAGGAAAAGACCTACGAAAACAAACCCAAAACAATTAAGAAAATGGTAATAGGAACATACATATCGATAATTACCTTAAAGGTAAATGGATTAACTGCTCCAACCAAAAGACACAAACTGGCTGAATGGATACAAAAAGAAGACCCGTATATATGCTGTCTACAATAGACACACTTCAGACCTAGGGACACATACAGACTGAAAGTGAGGGGATGGAATAAGATATTCCATGCAAATAGAAATCAAAAGAAAGCTGGAGTAGCAATTCTCCTATCAGAAAAAATAGACTTTAAAATAAAGACTATTACAAGAGACAAGAAGGAAACTACATAATGATCAAGGGACCAATCCAAGAAGATGATATAACAATTGTAAATATTTATGCACCCAACATAGGAGCACCTTAATGATAAAGGGACCAATCCAAGAAGAAGATATAACAATTGTAAATACTTATGCACCCAACATAGGAGCACCTCAATATATAAGGCAAATGTTAACAGCCATAAAATGGGAAATCGACACAATCATAGTAGGGGATTTTAACACCCCACTTTCACCAATGGACAGACATCCAAAATGAAAATAAGTAAGGAAACACAAGCTTTAAATGACACATTAAACAAGATGGACTTATTTGATATTTATAGGACATTCCATCCAAAAACAACAGAATACACTTTCTTCTCAAGTGCTCATGGAACATTCTCCGGGACAGATCATATCTTGGGTCACAAGTCAAGCCTTGGTAAATTTACGAAAACTGAAATCCTATCAAGTATCTCTTCTGACCACAACACTATGAGACTAGACATCAATTACAGGAAAAAAACTGTAAAAAATACAAACACATTGAGGCTAAACAATACGCTATTAAATAACTAAGAGAGCACTGAAGAAATCAAAGAGGAAATCAAAAAATACCTAGAAACAAATGACAATGAAAACACGACGACCCAAAACCTATGGGATGCAGCAAAAGCAGTTCTAAGAGGGAAGTTTATAGCAATACAATCCTACCTCAAGAAACAAGAAAAATCTCAAACAAACAACCTAACCTTACACCCAAAGCAATCAGAGAAAGAAGAACAAAAAAACCCAAAGTTAGCAGAAGGAAAGAAATCATAAAGATCAGATCATAAATAAATGAAAGAGAAATGAAGATCAATAGCAAAGATCAATAAAACTAAAAGCTGGTTCTTCGAGAAAATAAACAAAATTGATAAACCATTAGCCAGACTCATCAACAAAAAATGGGAGAAGACTCAAATCAGCAGAATTAGAAATGAAAAGGAGAAGTAACAACTGACACTGCAGAAATACAAAGGATCATGAGAGATTACCACATGCAACTATACGACAATAAAATGGACAACCTGGAAGAAATGGACAAATTCTTAGAAAAGCACAACATTGCAAGACTGAACCAGGAAGAAACAGAAAATATAAACAGACCAATCAGAAGCACCAAAATTGAAACTGCAATTAAAAATCTTCCAACAAACAAAAGCCTAGGACCAGATGGCTTCACAGGTAAATTTTATCAAACATTTAGAGAAGAGATAAAACCTATCCTTCTCAAACTCTTCCAAAATACAGCAGAAGAAGGAACATTCTCAAACTCATTCTAGAAGGCCACCATCACCCTGACACCAAAACCAGACAATGATGTCACAAAGAAAGAAAACTACAGGCCAATAGCACTGATGAACATAGATGCAAAAATCCTCAACAAAATACTAGCAAACAGAATCCAACAGCACATTAAAAGGATCATACACCATGATCAAGTGGGGTTTATCCCAGGAATGCAAGGATTCTTCAATATATGCAAATCAATCAATGTGGTACACCAAATTAACAAACTGAAGGAGAAAAAAACATATGATCATCTCAATAGATGCAGAAAAGCTTTCGACAAAATTCAACACCCACTTATGATAAAAACTCTCCAGAAAGTAGTCATAGAGGGAACCTATCTC
>NC_041221.1:25481516-25482189 GCF_002837175.3 Physeter macrocephalus
AGAGGGAACTTACCTCAACATAATAAAGGCCATATATGACAAACCCACAGCCAACATAGTCCTCAATGGTGAAAAACTGAAACCATTTCCACTAAGATCAGGAAGAAGACAAGGTTGCCCAGTCTCACCACTATTATTCAACATAGTTTTGGAAGTTTTAGCCATAGCAATCAGAGAAGAAAAAGAAATAAAAGGAATCCAAATCAGAAAAGAAGTAAAATTGTCACTGTTTGCAGATGACATGATACTATACATAGAGAATCCTAAAGATGCTACCAGAAAACTACTAGAGCTAATCAATGAATTTGGTAGAATAGCAGGATACAAACTTAATGCACAGAAATCTTTTGCATTCCTATACACTAATGATGAAAAATATGAAAGAGAAATTAAGGAAACACTCCTATTTACCACTGCAACAAAAAGAAGGAAATACTGAGGAATAAACCTACCTATGGAGACAAAAGACCTGTATGCAGAAAACTATAAGACACTGATGAAAGAAATTAAAAAATGAAACAAACAGATGGAGAGATATACCATGTTCCTGGATTGGAAGAATTAACATTGTGAAAATGACTATACCACCCAAAGCAGTCTACAGATTCAATGCAATCCCTATCAAACTACCAATGGCATTTTTCTCAGAACTAGAACAAAAAATTTACCAATT
>NC_041221.1:25482304-25498322 GCF_002837175.3 Physeter macrocephalus
GCACAAAAACAGAAATACAGATCAATGGAACAGGATAGAAAGCCCAGAGATAAACTGATGCACATATGGTCACTTTATCTTTGATAAAGGAGGCAAGAGTATACAATGGAGAAAAGACAATAAGCCTCTTCAATAAGTGGTACTGGGAAAACTGCACAGCTACATGGAAAAGAATGAAATTAGAACACTTCTTAACACCAAACACAAAAATAAACTCAAAATGGAGTTTTGAGGCCAGACACTATAAAACACTTAGAGGAAAACATAGGCAGAACACTCTATGACATAAATCAGAGCAAGATCCTTTTTGACCCACCTCCTAGAGAAATAGAAATAAAAACAAAAATAAACAAATGGGACCTAATGAAACTTAAAAGCTTTTGCACAGCAAAGGAAACCATAAACAAGACAAAGAGACAACCCTCAGAATGGGAGAAAATATTTGCAAATGAAGCAACTGACAAAGGATTAATCTCCAACATATACAAACACCTCGTGCAGCTCAATATCAAAACAACAAACAACTCAATCCAAAAATGAGCAGAAGACCTAAATAGACATTTCTCCAAAGAAGATATACAGATTGCCAAGAAACACATGAAAGGATGCTCAACATCACTAATCATTACAGAAATGCAAATCAAAACTATAATGAGATATCACCTCACACTGGTCAGAATGGCCATCATCAAAAAATCTACAAACAATAAATGCTGGAGAGGGTGGAGAAAAGGGAACTCTCTTGCACTGTTGGTGGGAATGTAAATTGATATAGCCACTATGGAGAATAGTATGGAGGTTCCTTAAAAAACTACAAATAGAACTACGATATGACCTAGCAATCCCACTACTGGGCTGAGAAAACCATAATTCAAAAAGAGTCATGTACCACAATGTTCATTGCAGCTCTATTTACAATAGCCAGGACGTGGAAGCAACCTAAGTGTCCACTGACATATGAATGGATACAGAAGATGTCGCACATATATACAATGGAATATTATTCAGCCATAAAAAGAAACAAAACTGAGTTATTTGTAGTGAGGTGGATGGACCTGGAGTCTGTCATACAGAGTGAAGTAAGTCAGAAAGAGAAAAACAAATACCGTATGCTAACACATATATATGGAATCTAAAAAAAAATGGTTCTGATGAACCTAGGGGCAGGACAGGAATAAAGACACAGAGGTAGAAAATGGACTTGAGGATATGGGGAGGTGGAAGGGTAAGCTGGGACGAAGTAAGAGAGTGGCATGGACATATATACACTACCAAATGTAAAACAGATAGCTAGAGGGAAGAAGCCGCACAGCACAGGGAGATCAGCTTGGTGCTTTGCGACCACCTAGAGGAGTGATATAGGAAGGCTGGGAGGGAGACATAAGAGGGAGGTGATATGGGGATATATGTATACATATAGCTGATTCACTTTGTTATACGGCAGAAACTAATGCAACATTGTAAAGCAATTATACTCCAATAAAGATGTTAAAAAACAAAACAAAACAAAGGAAGCTAACATTATCACATGCAAAAGAATAGAGGCCTGAGAGAGAATAACTCATAGAACTGAAAGTTCAATAAGTCATCTTACAGAATCCCACTTGTCAATGTTGGAGGCCAATGAATATTATCACGCAAACATGTTACAGGCTTTGCAGAATTTAAATTGTCTACCTTTTTTTTTTTCCACACTAAACTGGGGAAGGAAAAGAGGCAGTCTGTGATTTCCAAAGAAAGATGACTTGCTTTTCAAACCCTAGGTTTTCCTAGGGCTTAAAAAACCCCACACAGGCTGCCTCACTTGACAGCTACTACTGTTCTTGCCATAGTAGAAAGCATAAAGACCATTTGCTATTTTCAAAACCCTGGAAGAAAATGAATCAGACCCAAATTGCTATTAGTAATTTCTTTTTAGTTTGAAGTAGGGGAATTTCTTATTCCTAAGCTAATTTTATTGGACGTGGCGGCTGACCAATTATCCAGGCAACTGATACCGCAAAGCGGTAAGGCTCCCAGGCCATGGCCTGGATACAGATGGCCCCAGTGTTTATCACAGAGCACCACAACACTGTCAGGTTTGTGAGCTGGCCAGCTAGAGTGAAACGAGGGGGCATAAACAGGAATTCTGTGTTGTCTTGATCCCTTCAAAATACATACTCCAGTTTCTAGCAACCAGAAAGAATTAGCCCTAGGCTCAATCACCCTAAATGTACTATCTAAATAAAGCCAAGTTCTTACCATGGGAAAGACATACTGTCAAGTTTCTCTTTGGGAAATGCTTTCACAGTTTTGGAGTTGATTGTAGTTATACTACAATAGACATATTATGTGTAAAATTCAATATCAGAAGAAGGAACAAATGGTGAATTATAAACTAGAAAATTCTCACATTATATTTCCCTCTGCAGTCTTTTGGGAGACTTCTCACGCACGGACTAGATGTTTTTTAAGATGCTTATACTAGTACACAAGAATTTTACAGTAGTTGAAGCAAAATTTCTGAATGCCAGCCACACTAGGCAATAAAGTACTATATTATCTCTGTCTGTGAGCATTCCATAGATTGGAATATATAAATCGCAATTGCAGAGGACCAGGGATACTGTTAATCAAATGATTCTGAGATCTTATAATATTTTGAAATGCTTTCCAAACCATCAAAAATTGAATAGTTTTGGTGGTTTATATGCTCAGTGTTTACTACCGTGTTATACATTGTTATATTAATAATCTCCTTCGGTATTCATCGTAACTCACAGTTAGGTCTCTGATTAACCTGAACGCCCTATTCATTGATCCTGAGCATGAACAGAAAGTCTCTGTAGTTTGCAGTCTGATCATTCATAACTGATTTCTTAGGCAAGAGAAGGTTAGTTGGTGTGTTTGCTGACAGAGGTGGAGCCCCTACCAAGGTTCTCAGATGCTCCAAGTTTCACTCTTTTGCGTTCAATTTCCCAGAAATATGCCCATTGTTAGGGTGCCCTCAGTGAAGGGAGCACCTTAACCTTGGGGACACCACTGGGCAAAAGGAGGGTTTAGGTTTAAGTTTTCCTAGCTTCCTGTGATCGGGTGATCTTGTGTGTGCATGAGTGGGTGAAAAGTGTGTTTATGTGTGAGTGTGTGTGAACATGCATGTGCGTGTGGGTCCATCTCACCTTTCCTTTCCTCTAACTATGAGTACACTGATGTACTCATAGTTTTTCTTTCACCTGCTCTTCTGTCATAAGTGTGTGGTCTATTGCAGATATGTTAAACCCTGGGTACTGGGTTTGACTGGAATTGATATAATTTTATTAATATAAGTGAAGCTAACACCCCTTAGATATTTAAGGAAAATTTATGCAAATCACCATTGCCTGTTTTATAGGAAAGACAAACCTGAATCTTCTGTTTTATGACTTTGAGTACAAACAGATGATTTGTGAAAATAAATTTCAATTTTAGTGCCCTTATAGAGCAGAAACCATGTAATACTCATGAACAGCTCTCATCGTATCTTTACTTCCTTACGACCAGTAGCGAGTGGTCTTTAAGCCATTTGAAGGTTCAGTTCAAACGTTTAATGGGTGTACAAATGTTCATAGTAGTTTATTCATAATTCCCCAAAACTAGAAGCAACCAGATGTCCTGCAACGTGTGAGTGGTTAAACAAGCTGATACATCCATACCAAGGAGACGTAGGTAGTGATAAAAAGGAACCAATTATGATATATGTAACAAGCAGCAACTGGAAAGATCTCATGGTCGTTATGCTGAGGGAAGAAGATAAATAACGTTCCTGAAATAACAAAATTATAGAAGTGGAGAACAGATTAGTGGTCATCAGGGCTTCGGGAGGATGAGTGTGGGTGTGGCTATAACAGGGGTAGCAGGAGGGGGCCTTGTGATGGAAAAGTCCTGTATCTTCATTGTGGCAGTGGTTACAGGAGCTACTTAGGTAATAAAATTGCATAGAACTAAACACACATGCACAGATGAGTGCATGTAAAACTGGGGAAATCTGTGGATGGTGCCAGTGTCAATTTCCTGGTCTTGATACTGTGCTACATATATAGTCATGCGCAATGCTGCCATTGGCGGGAACTGGGAGAAGTTATAGTACACTTCTCTGTGGATTTTCTTTTGCAACTTCCTATGAATCTATGATCATTTCAAGATAAAAAGGTAAAAAACAATTCACTGGGGTATGCTTCAGTGTCACTTTATTTCTTTGCCCTGAACTGATTTTTCTACATGCAATCAGTTAATTACTCTCATGTAATAATTAAATTAGGATTAAAAGAAGATTGAGAATAGTGGAGTAAAGAGGAAGGAAAAAGAAAAAACAACACCAGTACCCACTTGTGATTATCCTTTTTGTTCTCTCGATCCTTAACAGGCAAAGCTCAAGTGGCCCTGCTCTCGGCTCATTTCTGCTTTGTTCTGTAAATGAAGGCATTATCCCTGGAGCATAAAATACCAATCATACTGCCCACTGACAATCACATGAAAGGAATTGTGCTGCTTCTCAATGAAAACGTATCCATTATATCTCAGCTTCCTGCTCGTCCCCACATTCCCTTCTACCACTGTATGCTTTCGAGGAAAATTTAAAACGGCATTTTGGCTGACACTAGTAAAGCAAAGCATAGGTCTTAATGCATTCTACGTGAGTCTAAGAGACCTCAAACGATATAATTCACTGGCTCTCTGGGAAGCAAGTTCATTCAAGTTAGGCTCTCACCTGGCAGGTATGCACCTCTCCTCCCGCTAATTCACAGTGGGACTAGTAGCGCCAATCGACTTTCATGATCCGCTCCCCCCATCCTGACTCCTGGAAACTGGCTTACGTGATTACATCTGGCCGTTTCTTTCCATATTTATTGCAGTGGAAAAAAATCATGCATTAAAAAAATCACTTTCTTTCCAACATTTAGCATCAGATATTTGAAAATGAAAAGCTAGATCAGTCTCCCCACCTTCTCTCATTTTGCCATCACATGGCAGCTGTATCTTTCCTCCTTTTAAGAAAGAATGAGGATTTGAATGTGAGGTGTCACTAAACAATTGTACTGCCTGTCAAAAGTATAAAATTGTTTAAAAAGCAATGAATCGAAATACCTACTAATGCTCTCAAAATATTTAAAGCGTTTCTTCCCCTAACTCATTTTTAAGATCCTTAGCCTCTACCTATCCATTCACCACTGTAAATGTCCCTTGAAACTCACGTTTTGTTATCTCTCACCCAGAGGACAGGAGTAACTCTTCCCATGGACGATGACATTCTCCTTGTCCAAACTTTGGTTTGGCTCTTCTGGACTCTCTTTTCAACTAGGCTCAATCTTGGGTTCTCATGTCTTTCTTCGCAAAGTCCAGTTGTAGTAAGAATCCTGCTAAGTCAAGTCAACCGGAACCTCCCACTCTCGATATCTGATCACCCTTAACATCTGGTCAGGTTCCTCATCCTCCACCCTCCTCCCCCAGGTGATGAGGTCTGATCACTGGCCTGCCTTCAGTAAGAATCCTGTTAGGTCTGTTCAGCCAGAATCTCTCCCTTCCTCCTGATATTTTCTGTTAGTGATTTTCCATCCACTGGCTCCCACCCTGTTCCTTAGCAATAAATTCCCTTTTTTCCTTATGTTTGGAGTTGAGCCCAATCTCTCCCCACTACGACAAAACCCTACTGTGGTAGCCTCCCTTGAATAAAGTCTGCCTTACTGTTCCTTAACAGGTGTCATGGAATAATTTTTTCTTTAAACTCATCACAATTTCCCCCTGCTAGAGAGGAACATGGACGAAGTCACATCCACTCTCTAACCTCAGTCTCCTCCCATGTACTGAGATAATGTTATCAGGGCCAGCATCATGGGTCGGAGACCTGTGCAATAATATAGGGCTCCACGCTCAGAGGACCCCAAGCTTGGTTTAACTCTCAACCGCTGCCATCTTGGAACTCCCAATAATTCTATCTTTGAACTTGTGTTTTGCAAGTGAAATCTAACAGGACAATGAAACACGTGCATGAGAAGACTCCTCTGTTCCCTGCTGCCTCATTCACACAGAGCATTTGTAATATGTGAATACTGCAATCCAGCCCTACTGGGACCATGACGTGTTGTGGGAGTTGAATAAGACTCGGGGCGAGCACAGTGTAAGTGTGTTACATTTATGACTGAGTCAGCAAGAGGGCTAACAGCCCCTATGCTCCCTCTGAACCAGAACTGCCTTTGATTGAAGAAGGCAATGATGTTCCAAGAAGCATGAATGATCACGGAAACTTATCACAGAGTAACCCTTTCTTACTCGTATTATTCACCTGGGTTAGCCAACTATTTATACTGAAAATGATGACCTAGGAGGAAAGAGAAGTTGTGTCAACCCACAGTTCTCTTTCCTTCCAGTCCTTCCTCAGACTTCAGTAAGAGAACTTGGTAGAATACACTCATATTAAGAAGTGACGGGCTTCCCTGGTGGCGCAGTGGTTGCGAGTCCGCCTGCGGATGCAGGGGACGCGGGTTCGTGCCCCGGTCCGGGAAGATCCCACATGCCGCGGAGCGGCTGGGCCCGTGAGCCATGGCTGCTGAGCCTGTGCGTCCAGAGCCTGTGCTCCGCAACGGGAGAGGCCACAACAGTGAGAGGCCCGCGTACCGCAAAAAAAAAAAAAAAGAAAAAGAAGTGAAACAAAACCAGCTGAGGTAGATTGGTGCAGTGTTTCTACTGTTTTGGTAAGAATGAAATACATATGCATGTATAAACTATAAAATATGAATTGTGTAACTTCTGTGATTCTGCATACAAGTTAAATGCTCTTGTATTTGTATTTAAATCTGACTTTGCAAAATATACAGATAAATGGTAGATTGCATGTAATTTGAAATTTTAATTTTTCTCTATTTAGAATGACATTAAATAATAAATTTTTTGACAAATCAAGAGAGAGACTATGGAAGAAAGAAAAAAGCTTGAGTATCCTTTTAGTACATTTAGTGGCATTTCCCTTCCTGCTTTTTTTTAAAAAATATTTTGGCTGTGTTGGGTCTTCGTTGCTGCGCATGGGCTTTCTCTAGTTGTGGTGAGCAGGGGCTACTATCCTTTTAGTACATTTAGTGGCATTTCCCTTCCTGCTTTTTTTTAAAAAATATTTTGGCTGTGTTGGGTCTTCGTTGCTGCGCATGGGCTTTCTCTAGTTGTGGTGAGCGGGGGCTACTCTTCGTTATGGTGCGTGGGCTTCTCATTGTGGTGGCTTCTCTTGTTGCAGGGCACAGGCTCTAGGACGCGGGCTTCAGTAGTTGTGGCACGCGGGCTCTAGAGTGCAGGCTCAGTAGTTGTGGTGCACGGGTTTCGTTGCCCCGTGGCATGTGGGATCTTCCCGGACCAGGGCTCGAACCCGTATCCCCTGCATCGGCAGGCGGATTCTTAACCACTGCGCCACCAGGGAAATCCACCCTTCCTGCTCTTTGAACAACAAGCTTGAAATGTTCATTTTGCACTGAGCACTGCAGATTATAGAGCCAGCTCTACACATGAGCTACCTCAGCTTGCTGCTGTAGGATGAAATGATAATGTATATGAAGGTCCTGGGCACAAACAGAACATCAACCAATGCCCCCTAATTCTCCCCGATTCACTCTACACAAGTGCCTCTCTCCTATTCTTCATGTCTGCAGTCTTTTCTTGCTCCAATCAATTATCCTCCATTTCACTGAAATCAACATACTAAAGCAGAAGTCTGATCATGGCAATCCCTAGTTCCAAAGCCTTCCGTGGTTTCCCATTGTCTGTGAGATCAAACTCAAGCAAACTCCTTTGCAGAGCACGCTCCGTCTGCGAGGACCCTGTGACCCACCTTAAGAAGGCAGTCTTAGCCACCTGCCTTAGATGTCTAGGCTGATCAAGGCTCTGCATCCCTGGAGACCCCAGAGCAGCTTTATCACTTATCAAAACATGCTACGATGATTTGTTTTTAATATTTGTCTTTGCCAGATTGTCAGCTCCTTGAGGACAGAGACCAAATAGCATTCACATCTCTGTACTTCAAAATAGGAAGTTCTGTGCCTGGTACTCAAAAAATTTGTTCACAGATGGAGATGAGCAGTCAGTAAAAGGCCAGACATTCACTTTGTATTCTAAGTGTATCCTTTATCTCCCTGAAGTTTGTCTTCCTTAGAACTGCACTGTGAAAAAAGGGAATGCTAACACTTTTATTATACTTCTGTCATAAAGCATCACTGGAATAAGCAATCTCCTGAGTGGATGTTTTGACTTGTACAACCTCAACTGGAATAAAAACATTCACTAATCGGCTGCTAAGCTATCAGTTGCCCCAAATATTAAATACTTCCCAAGAGTACATATTATCTAATGTTGCACCATGACAAATCCTTCTATAAAAACAACAAAACCTTTATTACATTTCTGTATATCTAAATTTACATATAACCTCTTTTTTTTCTAAAACTCAGTGTATATCTTGATTCAAGGGAAGGCTGCAGTGGGCAAAATGTTTCCTCTGTGGGGTAGGGGGTGAGGGTGACGTCCACACACATAAGGAAAATCCGTCCTTTCCCAGAAGTACTACTTTTTAAAATGTCACTATGTAGTAATATCTCTTTTTTTAATTGTTAAATTCTACTTATCCTACAGACTTGAACACACTAATTTTCCTCTCCCTGATTAAGCCCATTGCCATATTTCATTCACTCAAGCTTCCTGTTAAATGAAACATTATTTTCACTTATAAATGTTCCATGATGTGTTCCTAGGGGTTGCTAATTGGGGACAATTATATGAAGATCAATCTGAAGTCATCAGTGGCTGCTGTCCCTGTTCTGCTTCGGATGCCTCCATGTTGGTCGAAGGCAATAGAGCAAATCAGGACCCCAGAGGAAGCCTTGATAAAGCAGCTCAGGAAATTCGCAGGCAATGCGGGCATCCTTCATTTTTAATTTGTTGGTTTAATCTGGCTGGAGGGGAACTGACAAAATCTTCATCACCTAATGTGCTTAATGGTCTACATGAAATGGGTTGGTGGTATTGGTTTAGCTCCTGTTGGACTCATTTCTAAGTCATACAAGCCCCGATAAATTACTCTAATGAGCTCTTCTCACAGAAAATGTACCATGGAAACTAGATCTTGGTATTCTGCATAGATTTTTTAAAAGCCTCAAAAAAGTAAAATGAAAGTGTCTTCAGTAAGCAGGTTATCACACCCCTCAAAGCACAGGTCAGTATCAACCTAGGAGAAAATGCTATCCCAACCAGAGGAGAGATTTTCTTCATTTTCTTTTCCTGTTGAGAAGGAGATAACCAGGAGAACAAACATAATTTTTGTTTTGTTTTATTTGTTATTGGTGGGGTTGAACTGCATTACTGATTACTTTAAAAAGTGACTTTTAAAAATTAACATGAGTTATTTAAAAAATATATATATGAGGGACTTCCCTGGTGGTCCAGTGGTTAGGACTTTGCCTTCCAATACAGGGGGTGCAGGTTAAATCCCTGGTTGGGGAGCTAAGGTCCCACATGCCTCAGGGCCAAAAAACCAAAACATAAAGCAGAAGCAATATTGTAACAAATTCAATAAAGACTTTAAAAATGATCCACATCAAAAAATAAAAATAAAAAAATATATATATATATATTTGAAAAGGAGTAAAATGTCGGAATGGAACATAAACAGAATAAAATGACTCCTCCAGAATCAAGGAAGACATACTTCTCTTGCTTTATTGTATAAATGGTTAATAGTTTAAAGGGACTTCCCTGGTGGTCCAGTGGGTAAGACTCCACGCTCCCAATGCAGGGGGCCTGGGTTCGATCCCTGGTCAGGGAACTAGATCCCGCATGCATGCCGCAACTAAGAGTTCTAATGCCGCAACTAAAGATCCCACGTGCTGCAACTAAGACCTGGCACAGCCAAGATAGATAAATAAATAAAAAATAATAATAAAATCAAAGTACTTCACTTAAAAAATAATAATAATACCTAGAGGTATTATGCTAAATGAAATGTCAGACAGAGAAGGACAAATACTGTATGATTTCAATTATAAGCGGAATCTAAAAAACAAAACAAATGAACAAACGTAACTAAAGAGAAACAGAGTCATAGATACAGAGAACAAACAGGTGGCTGCCAGAGGTGGGGGGAGGAGAGAAATAGGTAAGGGAGATTAAGAGATACAAACTTTCAGTTACAAGACAAACGAGTCACACAGTGTAGGGAATATAATCAATAATTATGTTATATCTTTGTGCAGTGGCAGATAGTAAACTAGACTTATCATAGTGATCATTTTGAAATGTACAGAAATATCAAATCGCTATGTTGTGTACCAAGAATGAACATAGTGCTCTAACTCAATTATACTTCAAAAACAAAAAGGGCTTCCTTGGTGGCGCAGTGGTTGAGAATCCGCCTGCCGATGCAGGGGACACGGGTTCGTGCCCCGGTCCGGGAAGATCCCACATGCCGCGGAGCGGCTGGGCCCGTGAGCCATGGCCGCTGAGCCTGCGCGTCCGGAGCCTGTGCTCCGCGACGGGAGAGGCCACAACAGTGAGGGGCCCGTGTTCCACAAAAAAAAAAAAAAACCAAAAAAAACAAGCAAGCTCATGGAAAAAGCGATCGGATTTGTGGCTCTCACAGACAGGAATGTAAGGAGGGGGAGTTGGTTGAAGGTGGTCGAAAGGTACAAACCTCCAGTTATAAGATAATGAGTACTGGGGATGTAACGTACAATATGATAAATATAATTAACACGGCTGTACGATATAGATGGAGTTGTCAAGAGAGGAAATCCTAAGAGTTCTCATCACAAGGAAAAAAAAATTTTTTTTTCTATTTCTTTCATTTTGTATCTAGATGAGATGACAGATATTCATTAAATTTATTGTGGTCGTCATTTCACGATGTATGTCAGTCAAATCGTGATGCTGTACCCCTTAATCTTATACAGTGCTGTCAGTTATATTTTAATAAACCTGGAAGAAAAATAAATAATTATTAGGTAAGAATAATTTCAAATTTTTAAAAAGGAAGTTGAAAGTCAAAACAAAAATAAACATCATAATTCCTTTCTTTTGTCCTTTTTGACCCTCAAAATATAGGAAAATACCAAAAATTTCAATTCCCCCAGACTTAGAATTTTATATAATTAATGCACTGTCCTAGAAAATGACTTGATTTTCCCCATGGTGACTAGACAAGCTAGACTCGGTGTCAATTTATTAAACTCATGAAAATAAGCGTTTCTTTATTTTCCCATCATTTACTTAGACTTCCTGTTCCCTTGCCATCGTCATATAATTGCATGTGTGTACGTGCACACATGCACACACACCTTTCACCCCACCGTTACCACCAAAAGCACCAAGCTTCTTTTGTCCTAATTTGGATGTTGGAACGGTATTTTGTGTCAGGAAGGTCAGGGAGTAGAGAACAAAAATGCCATTATTTAACCTTAGCATTAACATAAGGAAAATGTAAAGTCTGTACAAAATAAGCTAAGCATAGGGGTCATACTTTGTATCTCCCCTTTTTTTATCCTTTCCAGAGATCCAGGAAAGAACTCTAGCCTGCTGTACCCTAAATGTGGGCTCTGTATTGCAACAGGGTTAAGCAGTTTAACATGCCCAGGTCCTTGAAAGGTATCATCACTGTTTGAAAAAAATAATAATTAGCATATACTACCTATTGAGAATTGGTCATCAGAAATACCTTTATGCAAAATAAAATAGCATTCGGTAGCTGTTCTTTCCTGGGGTTATGTCATTTTTAGAGGATTTTTATGTAATTTCTTCATCTTTTTCCTGAGCCCTCTTTTGGTGGAAGGTGTTGCATGGCTGTCACACCCCGAGCCTGTGTTCTGCACATAGAGGTGAAAGGTGACAAAGAGCTCTTGCTGGGAATTCAGCTAAAACTACAAGTTCATAGAGAGGTCAGAAAATCACCCCAGAGCTTTCAGAGTAATACGCTACAGCTCCAGTGCAGCAGTGAATTCTGGTTAAACAAGTCTAGCCAGTTAAACTAGCTAGACACACTTATGTCAGGAAGATGAGTGATAAAGCTAGCTGCAAATTCTTGCCACTGCATCCACAGAGGAGTGATTTTACTCCCCTTCCCCTTGAATCTGGACTGCTCATGACTTGCTTAGACCCCTGAAATGCAGCAGAGGTGATGCTTTGTAACCTAACTTCTTAAGCCTGGGCCTTCAGAGATACACAGCTGTAGATCCCTTCATGACAGAACGCTCCTTTCGGAAGCCAGCCTCTATATTAGATGTTTGACTGCTTGGTGATAAGCATGCTGGGAGGAAGCGTAAGTTAGACACATGGAGAGAGGGGGGCACGTGGAGGTCCTTCCTGGAGCTTCCTTTGGAGAGCCCAGCCAGTAGAGTGGATGACCTCAGTTAAGGTCACATGCAAGAGAACTACCCACATGAACCCTGCCTGGATTCTTCACCCACAGGATCCTGAGCAAGTAAAACGGGGTTTGTTGTTAAAGCCACTAGGGTTTGGGCTAGTTCATCAAAGGTAACAGATAATCAAAACAACTTGCATAGCACGGAAAACTCCTTGGTAGCCAACAGTAGTAAAGGAAACTGATCTAATGATTGACTTTTAAATTTACAAGGGATCATGTATTTCTGCATTTTGTTTGGAAGAGAAGAATACTTGCAGAAATACAGGGTCAAACATTTAAGTATCTGCTTCATTGTACCCTGAGTAAATTAATCTTGTATTTTATTTAATTTTACATTGAATGAAAGTGAATACACACTAGATGGACTCCATACAATAAGCTTCTGGGGTTGAGATTCAAAAAAAAAAATAGTAAAACACTTAAGGCTTGTTACCTTGAGGAAAAATACAGTTTGAAATGGAAACAATGTATAAAATTATAAATTAAGAGTGGGTAACATAGAAACTGTTAAATCAGCACACACGGGCATATAACTACATAGACCAGAAAAAAAAAAAAAAAAAGTGAAATTCACCAGGGAAGCTATCTGGGCAGAAATGTGGTTTGAACAGATCTTAAAAAAAAAATGATAGGATAAAATTAGACAACAGAATGGAGGGGAACTCCAAGGGAGTACTGACATGGCAAGGTTTCTAATACGAGCTAAAGATGAAAGAAAAATAAACATCAGCAACTTACTGAAGTCAGTTTAACATTTCTAGACAACATCCTAGCTCAGCTCTGCAGAATGTAATTCAGCCTGGGAAATATTTCTTCTAATGCTATTGTGGTGGTAAAAGGGAAGCGTCAGGGGGGAGATTGGTCATTTCAACTGAACACTGATATTTGGGATCTATCAGGAGAAAGAGTGTGAGAGAATAAGCCAAATGAAATGATAGGCAACCCCCCCCCCCCCACAAAACAACCAACAAACGAACAAATAAAAAAAACATACAAAGTAATGAGAAACTACTACAGGGGAACCTTGCTTTGAACAAATTACAATAATTCTCTGTTCATGCACAGACGTTTTGCAACAGCAAATATTTTAATATATTAGGTGTCTTGGAAAGAAGGGGGTTAAAATTAGTTATGTAATGAAATTTTATAGGGAAAACTGCTCTTAAAAAAAATGAAAATGTATGTGCATTTTCCCCACATCAAGTTTTTCATAGTTTTAAGATTGCTGTACTAGCAGTAAATACCTATGTTAAAAGTATCTGTAAGAAAATTTAGAAATACTCAATACCCTTGGTCACAAGTGGAGGGCAAATTAAAACCAAAATGAGATAGTGCTTCATACTCACTTGAATGGCTATTTCTACAATACTGATACTACCCAAAGTTGGCAAGGCTGCGAAGAAACTGAAACTCACATATTTCTGTGGGACTGTAAAACTGTGCAATTACTGTGGGGAAAGGTCAGCCAGTTTCGTACAAAACTATACATACACCTACTCAATGATCCAGAGATTCCAAGCCTAGATACTTTCCCAAGAAAATCAAAACATATATATACAAAAAGACTTGTACGAGAATGTTCTTGGCAGCTTTATTTATAATCGCCCCAAACTGAAAAGAGCCCAGATGCTCAACAATAGAAGAATGGATTAAAAAAAAATCTGTGGTCCATTCATACAATGGGAGGCTGCTTAGTAATGGAAAAGAAAGAACTGTGGATACACACAATAGTAACGATGAATCCCAAAGTGTCATGCTTAATAAAGGAAGATTCAGGCAAAGTGACGCATACTCTTGGTTTCATTTAATATGGAACTCTTGAACAGGCAAAACTAACTGATGGCAGGAAAAAAAAAACAACAGCAGAGTAACAACAAGGCTGCCTTTGAGATAGTAGGGTGGAGGTTTACAGATTTACTGGGAAGGGGCATATGAATCAACTTCCTGGGGTGATGGGCAACATCTACACCTTGAGAGAGGTTTGGGTTACACATCTGTGTTATTTATTAAAACTTGATGAATGGTACACTTAAAATCTGTGCATTTCTTTGCATATAAATTATACTTCAAAGGAAAAAATAGGAACTGGAGATAAATATTAAACTCTAGTTATTGATGTGCATGCTGAAGTATTTTGGAGGATAAGTGTAGTTATGTCTGTCATTTTTTTGAAATGCATCAGGAAATAACATTTGTTTGTTATAGCAACATGAATAGAGAATGGATAGATGAATACATAAATAAATTTGATAAATCAAATATATCAAACTGTTAGTGGTAGGATATAGGTGGTAGGTTTATGGATGTTCACTGTAAAACAGATTCAACTTACCTGCATGTTTAATTTTTTTTCATAATTAAATGTTAGAAAATAATTGGGAAAAGAATGAACCCTATATTCCTGGCTCAAACACGTTGTGTAGTAAACACGAATGGAAAAAGCAAATTCCCCAAGTAAAAAGTGTATCTAATCTAATCTAACTGGATAACTGTATAGAAAATATAGCATATGCCCAAGTGTACCACACAATCACTGACAACATGCTTGAGATGGTTTTTCTCCAATGCTAATCCAGATAAAATATTCTAGTTTACTACAGAAATATCTGTTATTCAGGGCTATGAGAGGAATGTCTATTTTGGTTGATACTCTACTTAGGGGTCAGGGGCAGATGTTTCAGGCTCCGTGGACCACAAGGTCTGTACCACGGTTACTGGCCTCCGGTGTTGCAGTGCAGAAGCCGCCACAGACAACACCTAAACAAATGGGCTGAGTTCCCATAAACTATTTACAAAAACAGGCAGCAGTCCATATTTGGGCCTCGGGCTGTAGTTTGCCAACTCCTGTTCTATTTGAAGAGTATTCATAATTGAATTATACTGCAACCTTGCAACACAGATATTGTAGAATTTATAATGTGAATATTGGTTTCAGATAGTACATTCAACTAGTATGTCAACCTTACTTTTTTCAAGTCTTCTAATTCAAATAACCTTAGGGACATAGTTCTATTATCTGATGAGGTTTTTTTTTTTTACAGGATATTTTTCTGGCTGGGTTTGCTTTGAGCCCCAGGTCTTGCTTTCAAATTCACTGGGTGTCAAATGTTCACATGTCCTGGTGCCTTGAGTGCTTGGGGTTTTTATTATTCATGTATAATGATGAGGATAAAGTAATAGTACTGGATATAACTAGGAGGAGTGTTGAGAGAATCATGGTAGGAGAAAGAAGACCTGGCTGGATAGAGTAAGGGCCTTCAAAGGACTTGTCCCTGCAGGGGAGAGTAGATTCACTCCCTTTGCTTAGCTACTAGTCAGTGCTGGCAAGGTGGGAGAACGAACCTCTACCAAGACCTAGTTCCTGCCCTTCAGGAACTTATACTGTTAGTTAACTTCTGGGAATAGGACAATGGATAAGAGGTGAATGGAAGAAAAATTCATGCATTAAAAAGGCCTTCCTCGCGCTTCCCTGGTGGCGCAGTGGTTGAGAGTCCGCCTGCCGATGCAGGGAACACGGGTTCGTGCCCCGGTCCGGGAGGATCCCACGTGCCGCGGAGCGGCTGGGCCCGTGAGCCACGGCCGCTGAGCCTGCGCGTCCGGAGCCTGTGCTCCGCA
>NC_041221.1:25498374-25636179 GCF_002837175.3 Physeter macrocephalus
AAAAAAAAAAAAAAAAAAAAAAAAAAAAAAAAGGCCTTCCTGTAATTGCAGTCACCTGATTTGGGTTTTATACTTGGGGATGGAGGAAGCTCACCATCTCTGGAATTAATCAAGGGGAAGCCAATGATCCCCAGTCAGGCATGCATATTAGAACAATGCCTCAACTAGAAGGACTAAATCCAGAAGCGGACACATATGGTCACAATTTACAAATCTAATTTGTTACTGGGAGAGAGAAAATATCAGATTAAACAGATTACACTCAGTAACAGGGCCTTGTCACTCGTCGTGCACAGTATTTGAAGATATTTTTACGTGTACCTACTTTTTTCTTTAACTAGAATTCAGCAGACTACAATGATCAGTTCCTTTCCAAAGAGGTTCATTAAATGTTCCTGAGGTCTGATTGATTTAGAAAAAAGAATGAAACATCTGTAAACCATCTGCCTCTTTATCTCAAATTCGGGGTTAAAGCAAGCTATTTTATTTAGAAAATGGAATTTAACAAAATTTCATCCATTATTTTTTGCTGACACTTTCAAGATGACACAAGTGAGACTGACTGCTTTTAAGATCTTTAGTTCCCTGATACCGACTCCCTTACGAATTGAAAGATAAAAGTACTGGAAATTAAATAACTATAACACCTCAATTAATTGACACTGTATTTTATTTGTTAGTTTATTAGTCATGCCTTAAAATGTTAACTTACAAGTGAAAATGATAGATATCTAAAAATATGGGCTAGTCTATTATACTAAACCTACCCATGTTTGAAGCCATACATTTTCCTAATATTTTGAAATAAACTCATCATTTGTAGAAAATGATTTGGAGTTCCAAATGGAAATACTGAAGCACTCTAAAAACTCAACAATGCACTTGTCAGTATACACAAGTGGAAAATTTACTGAATTATTACTATGGAGTTTAGACCTTTTAAGACTAAGACAATTAAACTGCTTCCTTATGTTTGTTTTATTGAACTCTGAGGTTCAGGAGCCCTGTGCATTCATAACAGCAGTTCTTTTTTTTTTTTTTTTTTTTTTTTTTGCAGTACGCGGGTCTCTCACTGCTGTGGCGTCTCCCGTTGCTCCGGACGCGCAGGCTCAGCGGCCACGGCTCACGGGCCCAGCCGCTCCGCGGCACGTGGGATCCTCCCGGACCGGGGCACGAACCCGCGTCCCCTGCATCGGCAGGCGGACTCTCAACCACTGCGCCACCAGGGAAGCCCCATAACAGCAGTTCTTAATTCCTCATACAAGACATCAAGTTAGGTTTAGAGATTCATTGCTTTCTTCTGAGAGAGTGTTTTCCAAGCGGGGAACAAATAAGAGTTCAGATCATCTAGCATCACCTTAACGTGCCTCATCTGCACCCAACACCGTTCCCATCACTGGAGGGAAAAGATAACAAACAGCATTCCTTCCCTTGGGGTGCTCGGGATTCAGTGGCAAGAACAGGCTTGGGGTGGCACCACGTCTAGGATATTGTGGCATCAGAAGCACAGCGTTAGGAATGATTTGGTGTGAGGGAAGAAACAGCAGAAACGTCCAAGGAGAGACGGTGTGGGAGCTGGACTGCAGAGCTGAGGGGGGTTTCTGAGGAACAAATAGTGGGGGTGTGATTACAGCCGGGGGCTGGGTACACGAAGGAAAGAGTACGTTGGGATAAATAAAGACGTGTGTGAACCTAAAGGGTAAGTCTGGGGCCCAGACAATACCCTGGTATGCCGGAAGTAAAGGAGGCGCCTTCAGGAAGGGAAAGAAAGGAAAGAAGGGGTAGTAGAAGATGGTCCCAGACGATACACTGGAGCCAGTTTGTGAGAGAGCCCAAATGCCAATATTTGGCATTTATTTTGGAAGGCCTTAGGTGCCACTGAAGATTTCTGAGCAGTAGAATAGCCTGATGAAAGAAGATGGAGGGAGGAATTGCCCACAAGCACCTTCTCACAAGCATCACAGGCCGAGGGGTGGCTGAGCCTTGTCTGAGGTTCTAGATCTCAAACTTGGTACCTGTGTGGCTCGCTGCGGATTCAGTATAGGCTGCTATGTGGTATCTCAATTTAGCAATCCCAGGGTGTCTGTGCAGTCAGACACCAGTAACACGGGGGAAGATGCCAGAGTCCATCCATAACTGATGCTGATGAGTTTTGGTCGGGGAGGAAGGTTAAGAGGATCTCAAAGGTACACAAAATAGCCAGATGCTGAATATTGGGCCAAATGTACAAAACTGGGAGAGCAGGATCTTCATGTTCAAAGGACATTCAGTACCAGTATGGTAAAGGCATCTCATAGAGAATATACAACTACCAAAGTACACGCACTTAAAATTTTTTCATTTCATTCATTCATTCATTCATTCAATCAGTCAACAGATATATATGAGTGTCCACAATGCACCAGGTACTTCTGGAAGCCAAGGATTCAATGGTGAACAGACAAGGAGGTGCCACTGTGAATACAGAATCCGCATGAAATGGATAGGGTGAGCTGTCTGGGGAAGATTCTGGGAGTAGGTAGGGAGTTTTCAAGTTCTAATATATGAACTACCCGTGGTCTTGAGAAAAACATATGGTCCCATATTAAAAATGTGTACCCACTTTCACAATCACACTTGATAAAAGGTTCTGAGTTATGAGATTTAAAGAATGTAAGAAGCAGCAAATTACTGAGAATGAACACAATACTAGTTAATCTTAGTGATCTATGGTTTACAAAGGGAGAGTATTTGGATGGTCTCACATACAAGGGAAACAATATTTTTGCATTATCACCCATGTCCTTATTACATAGGCCAGTTGAGATCAGATTATTTAATCAATGTCTAGAAAAACATGATTAACTTCTTCCCAAAAGACATGCCTCGATTTTAACTTTATAGGAAATAAAGTACATAGCCTTGCTTAAGGGACTTACTTCCTTTATGGCAAATCTAATCTACACGTAACTCTTCTCTTTATTCTTTATTCCTTCTCCCAGAGCAAGTGAATAGAGCTGCGAAAAAGTGGTTACGCCTAAAAGTTACACAAGTTCAACAACCTTCAATAGCAGTCAATGAAATATCCAACGCTGATTGTGAGATGTGAATCACCCCACCATGACTGGTGTGTATCTACAGCTAGCAGCAGACACGCCTTCTCGCACAGAGGGCATTTACCTGGCAGAGAGGCAGCTCAATCATCAGGTCTCAGGTTCTGTGCCAGCCAAGCCTGGGACCCAAGGCATGGGCTTTTCAGGTCTCTGTGACCAGCCACACATTTCCACACTGTTCAACTTGAAAGTCAAGCCATACGATGCTTTTCCTAGGTACCATTCAGTATGCTTAACTTGGCATCAAATCATTCCCTAGGCAAGTCACACCTAGACTGCACAGAGTATTCTTTTGGGGGTGATGGGGGACAGAGGGTCCCCACAGACTTTAATGGTTGCAAAGAGTGGGTCTTCTGACCATGAGTTAGCCAGAAGCTCTGCGGCACCCTCGTTAGCCAAAAAGGGGAAGTCAAACACTCTCTCCCTTTTATTCCTTTAATTTCTTGTTAATGGGCTCCATGGAAAAGGATGGGATAAATGAATGTGAATAGTAGCACCTACTACTGACAGTAGAACCAAACTGGGACGTTTCTGGAGAGAAAGACTAGAGGGCAGGTTTTTAATAATAATGTCAGGGCAACTGGCATAAAGCAGCCTGCTCTGAACGAACAAGGAATAGGGCCTTCTCCCCATAATTAAGCAGAAATTTAAGGATTTCATTGTTAATATTCAAGTAAAAGTATTATTTAGATGATTATTTGCTCAATCTAACAAATTTCCCTTCATCTCTACATATTCTTTCATTAATTTTAATGTATACTAAATAGCAACTTTGCAACTATTTTAGTCAATGGAGAAACTTGGCTCACGCCCTGCATTAAAATTCTCTGGAAGTGAGGCTGCATCTTATCTCAAATTTAAAAAGAAAGGATGTAGGTTTTTGTTCTCCTCAAGCTCAATTTTACTGATACTTTCCTAGAAAACTGGTCGTAGAGGGCTGTGATAGGGTATGATCCTAGCTGTGTGGGGTTCTTAAAACTATTTAATAAGACAGGCAATTTACCTTGAGAATATTGGAACTCCTATGAAAAGCTCCAAGCAAATAAAATGTATTTTTAAATTCTTAGGTACTATTATTGGATGAGACCATGTTGACTCTAGAGAATCCCCGTATGAGAAATACTGGGAAATAATCTAGCCTTATATTCAGAAACTGAGAAGGCTCAAGTATATTTTGAATTATAACTACTATTTGGAAATACTCACAGTCACAGCATTATAAAATATATGTACCAATATTCAAAGCTAGAATGACGTTAGAGGGCTAATATGAATATTTTTACATATTTATGCTAAAGTGAGTAGGTGTTGGGAAAATACTATGCACAGATTTATTCCCTCCACAAATTAAAATTTAACTTCCAGAGGGCACAGATAAAGTTATTCCTAAAGCCCTATTATCTATACATTTGTCAACTATCTTTTAGCTCTTATATGCTAAGCACATTAGTATGCAAACAAATGTAATGTGAATATAATCATGCAGAGAGAGAATATATATTTGTCAATGCCTGACTGTCCTTCATGAAAAGATATAAACTATATAGAGAATATCCACAGTTGTCAGAAAGACAGTTTTGGATTGAGAAGAATATGTTTTTCTTTTCATCTAGAGATCTGAAAACATAATGTATTATTACAATTATATTGATATTTTTTTAAAAAGGATGATCGTTTTGCTGTGAGGCAAAGTTAAAAAAATACGACATCAAGATCATGCTTGGTAATTAATTATGTTTGTTACTGAACTATGTCATAGAATTAATAACGAATATACTAGTGAGATTTTAGAATTTTTCTTCCAACTATATAATCTTGTGATGTTTAATTTCGGTTGCATAGAGCAGAGTTAGTATAAGTGTAAAAACTGCTCATCAAGCCATTTATTATTGAGGTCATTATATTCACAATTAAAAATAAGGAAAATGGTGCAAATCTCCAACAAGGGATGGGATCAGGGACAACTGCTCAGCTCTGTTACCATGTCTGGGGGAAAGTCTATCAGTCAAACTGTCTTCTCCCTTAATCATCAGTTAATGTGACTATTAACAAGATATCTTCTCCAATATGTGCTTCCATTAGCATAATTCTGGGCCCTAATTACCTTATGCTTTTTTTCATCTTTAAATATCTGACATAAAAATTGCAGTAGCAAATAGACCCATGAGGCTTTCTCATCTAGTCTTTTTCCAAACTTGTCAGGGATGACATTCTTTTGTGTGCCTTTTAATCCAGTTTCTTTTGATTACTTCTTAAGACTTTTTAAAAATAAAAGTAATACACATTTATGGTAAAAAAGTGAGAAATTCAGTAAAGTTAAAAAAAATTAAAATCACTTTTAATCCTGTAAGTCAGAGGCAATCACTATGAACATTTCATTGCATTTTCTTCCTCTATTATCCATTAACATATATTTATTTTATACTTTACAAATTTAAAATCATACTCCTTTTTTATTTGCCACTGTTTTGTTAGCATTTCTCCTAGTCTTTACTCCTTAAGGAAATAATTTGTAATGGCTACATACCACATCATTAGAGATGTACTAAAACACTTAAAAGCTACCTTATTTTTGATCATTTAGTTTATTTCTAATTTATTTTGATTATATATTTTCATAAATGTTGTAGATATCTCATTATATATATATGTATAAATGTATACATATGGCTGTAATGAATTGTTACAAAATTTCGATTGTTTTCCTTAATCAGATTTCAGGCATTGTGAGGACAAACACAAACTATTTTTAGTGTTCTTAATTAATTTTACAAATTCCTTTCCAAAAATACTGTTTACAGTTAGTTTGACAAAAGTTCAAGTCATATACGGCTTTTTAAAATAAATCTGAATTTCATATTAAGATTAAACTACATAGGGACTTCTCTGGCAGTCCAGTGGTTAAGACTTCACCTTCCAATGCAGGGGTGCGAGTTTGATCCTTGGTTGGGGAGATAAGATCTCACATGCCTCATGGCCAAAAAACCAAAATAACATAAAACAGAAGCAATACTGTAACAAATTCAATAAAGACTTTAAAAATGGCACACATCAAAAAAAATCTTAAAGATTAGGGGGCTTCCCTGGTGGCTCAGTGGTTGAGAGTCCACCTGCCGATGCAGGGGACACGGGTTCGTGCCCCGGTCCGGGAAGATCCCGCATGCCGCGGAGCGGCTGGGCCCGTGAGCCATGGCCGCTGAGCCTGCGCGTCCGGAGCCTGTGCTCCGCAACGGGAGAGGCCACAACAGTGAGAGGCCCGCGTACCGCTTAAAAAAAAAAAAAAAAAAAAAAAAAAGATTAAATTAATATTCAACTACAAACTGAAAATTCTCAATAGGTCAAATTCCTAATTTCATAAAATATAGGAATATATAAGATCAATAAATTATATAGAAATTAAGTCCACAAATTAAAATGTTGAAAAAACACTCTGCCCTTTATAAAGCACACTATAAATCTACTTTTATGTTATCCCTATGTTCCTCAAAAGAACTATAAAAGCAATACTCCCTAATATTAAAATTCCACATGCTTATATATAACTGGCTGAATTTGTTTTGTTCTGATCAAATTCAACTTAATTTAGCAAGAGAGAATGACTGAATTTTCCACTGGGTTATCATTTCCTTCTTTATAACACTGCTTACAGGTAAACAGTTGACATGGTGCCAATAATTTTTCATTCTTTCATGTTTTTACAATTACAGTATCTCAAATTTGAATCTAGATTTTATGAGTGTAAAAATCCCATCAATCTCTTCTTTTACTTAACAATAGCCTAATATTTCTTTGAATGAAGAGATACCCATGCAATACTCTGCTGTAGCTTCCATGAAATAACCACGAAAAAGGTACTACACATCTACCCAACAGATACATCCAACATGGGCTACCAGTACTCTGTTAAACAGAATATGGGGGGGAAAAAACATGTGCATGGTATTAAAATAGTTTGTGTATTGATATTTTTTCTCTAACTCATTTTTGTATAAAAATATATAGATAAAGATACAGACATATATTGGATAGATTGCCAAATTAGCATTCTTATGCATATACAAAAGAGTTATCTAATTAGTCTGTTAAAGATGTGGCTTAGTGGCTTCTTATTGTGGAAATAAAACTAACACTGACACTGAGTAAATAAACACAGAAAATCAACTGCACTAGCTGATTAAAAACATATGGCATAAAAACTAAAAAATTATTCAATCACCATTTGTAGAAGAAAGAAGAGTTAGTCTGCAGAAACTTCAAGACTTCCTTATTGTACGCATCAATAATTTTGTGAAATGTGTTTCTCTTTGTCGAAGGCTCAGTGCTGAAGGGGTGAACGTAGGGTAAATTCAGATGTGTTGTGTTCCGGCTTTGAACCTAAACTGTTTCTGAAGTTTACAGAAAGAAAAGCACTTGAATCAGCATAACAGGGAGCGGGGGGGATATCTTATGGGATTGCAATCATGATATATACCACGATGCATATAGACAAAGTATATATTGATTTATTCTTCACGTGAAGAAAAGCCATTGATGTGACCCAATGAGAATACACTAGCACTATGGCACTGGTACATAACACAGGTCACTTTTGCTTTATGACAAGTCCAGATTTTGACTTCAGTCTTCAACTATGTAACATATTATTATTATTTTATATTATTCAATATATATAATATACACACACATGCAGGTAGATACAGATTAATTTAAATTCCCTACTTAGAAATTCTCTTCCAAACTTTTATCTTCATCTTCCTCTCTATTTTGATGATATATTTTTTTACTTGTCCTTCCATTCCCTTAAGTTATATACTGCTAACCCTAAGAAAAACTAAACCAAAAAAAAAAAAAAACCAAAAAACTAAACCAAATGTGACCATTTACCTGCACTCTAAATAATGAGAATGAGACAGCTGGACAACCAAGGAAACATTTTTCATTTGGAAATCACAGAAAATCAGGTTCAAATTCAGTCTGTGATTTCTCAACAGCATAAACTTGAGTAAGATTTTTAAACACTGTTGAGTTTCAGGTTTCTTTTCCAAGAAAGCATTATAATGTCAACCTTAATGGGTGGGCTTAACAAAAAGTATGCATTGGATAAACATTAGTTTCCTTCCACTTAATCTATTTATTCCACACTGACACCAACTGTTTATTGGGTGCTTAGCAATGGCATGCTTTCATCTACACATATGGATAAATAAAGTGATTAATTACTCACCATCAGTAGCACAGAATATTGGCTTTGCTTAACTCAGTTCATTAACAGTAACTAGAAACAGCTAAAGGATCTACCCTAACATTGACTTACTGCCAGAATTCGGGAGAATTAAGACACTTAGAAGTAAGCAACGGACAACTCAACAACTGGTCTAATACACTGTGGAAGTGATATGTGTCCTGCATAAATCACTAGGTTACTGGAGAACTAGTATCACCTAATAACTTTGGGGATTATGTAGAAAACAGACAAAGCATTTTCTCTTCTTTAGAACCTTATACACTGAAAAGTGTTCACAAAAATATGACTTTTCCTACCATTGCCTTAAATGACTCAAGCAAAAAACAGGAGAGAACTGTGGATCCTCATATAGACAAAGCAATTCTCTAAAATGCCCAAAAAGTATTCAATTCACTTCCTCTAAGGCACCAGTGGCTATGCTAAGAGCAATGGGAAAATCAGGAGTATAAGATGGAACAAGTCCATGTATTTGAAACAGTAATTATAAATAACTGACCAGTTCTGGGAACTTGGTGGTTTGTAGGAGTTTGTAGGACCCTGGTTCTTATCCTCTCCTGTTCTGGGGGCCACTTGGGGGCTGTGGACAATCGAGTGTGGGTAGAGCCCTGAGCTGCACCGAGGTTCGGGGATGCGGGAGTACTCAGGGGCACGGATGGGGTGTCCAAATATAGGAAGAACTGACAAGCAGAGGTCTGTTTAGGGTAGAGAAGACCCATTCAACCCCAAGTGGGTGTGAGGGTCTGCTTGCCACAGAAAGCCAGGAGGGAACTTAGTTTCCTAGGGCTGACGTAACAAACTATCAACAACTGGGTGGCTTTATGACAACAGAAATTTATTTTCTCGAGTTCTGGAGGCTGGAAGTATGAAGTCAAGATGTTGGAAGGACCATGTTCTCTTGGAATATTCTAGAGGGGGTCCTTTCTTTCCTCTTCTGGTTTCTGGTGGCTGCCGGCAATCCTTGGCATTCTTTGTCTTGCAGAGGCGTCACTACCATGTCTGCCACCCGTTGCACTCTCCCGTGTGTGTCTCTGTGTCCAGATTGTCCTCCCTCTTCTTATAAATACACCCGTCACATTGGGGTATGGCCCGCCTTAATCCAGTATGACTTCATCGTAACCTGATTACATCTGCAAAGACCCTATTTCCAAATAAGGTCACGCGCTGTTTCTGGGGTTAGGACTTCAACACGTCAGAACCAGAGCTAAATGGCAGGTTGTACCTCCCTTCCCCTTAAGTCTGTGAGAGCTGGGGGCCCAAGAGCAAAGAGGCTTCTCCTAGGTGCCACACCAGGGATCGGCAGCCTGGTTTTGCCACACGGCCAGGCTCTGTATGCTTTTCTGCACCCATGCCTAGGACCCCTACGCTGATGATACCCAAACAGTAAGACTGAACCCCGGGGAACCAACAGAAAAAAATCAATATTAATGAAGGCCCATTTGTGGGGGCCGTGAGGTCAGAGGGAGGGAATGTGGGCAAAACAATCCATCATAGAGCGGATGGGCGACAGAGTTGAGAACGGGAAAAGCCAATGCTCTACAAGGCACGGAGATTTTTTGTTTGTTAGGCAGCGAATTCTACAAATAATAACACGAAAACCAATTTTCTAAAATACGGTGTCAGTGTGCAATGCATTAATTCTCAACCATTAAATGTAAATGCAACAGAGTACTTAAATGGAAGTTTGGGCACAGACATAAGACAGCATGGATCAGATACCGAATGAGAGGCAAACTTAGATGCAAATTTTCAGTGAATCAGTCTCCCTGACTTGTACTCATCAGTGATGCTGACAAGACTCTGGTCTCCTCCCAGATGCAGGGGAGGGTTGGGATTTCCTAGCCCCACAGGTTAAAAGCAGTCACGTGACATCCTCTGGCCAGCCACGCGTGGGTAGGGTGAGGTGTGCCCCAGGAAGAAGCTTTATGGGGCCAGTGTACCACCTGCCATGCTCACAGTACTTCAGGCAGATGCTCCTGTGTGCCTTCCAGCCTGCGGTGACTATTGGTGGGGACACAAGGGACTCATATTCTACGTCTGAACTGGAAAAGCTAACAAGGGCAAGAGATAGGCTGTCTGGCTGCTGAGTGACGGCCTGAAGGACAGGTGGCTACATGGGATGCAAGCTGCACGAGAGAGAGGGGTGGGAAAGAGACGTGGGTTCCGTGGACCTCACGTGGGTTACAAGACAGTGAGTCGGGGATGAGGGGCATCTTGACAAGCAGACCCCCACAGAGAGAGCAGAAAGGCTGCGGGAGAGCACATCGTCCGCAACAAGGCAACTGCAGATGAGAGTTCTTCGGAGAGGGTGGTGCTGGGGAGGCTGAGGTTGAGAAGCCAGCTGAGACCAGTGCCAGCGGTGCAAGACCTTCCTGCTCCTCTCAACTCTCTGGGGTCCTTTCCTCCCTATTTCCCCACCATAATCATACACACACCTACACACCTACCCACACACACAAACACGCACACGTGCCCCTCGCGAGGGGTTCATCGTTCCCTTCCCAGGCAGCCGGAAGAAAACCCTTCCTATAGGACACCTTCCCTGGAGGGAGACTGAAGGGCTGTAACTGTGAATGAAACCGGAAGCTTTGACTATTATAAGGGAGTAGGTATCATTCTAAGTATCATACTGCAGCTCTGTTTTAAAAATTAAAGTAACTTTAAAAAATATTTATTTGCCAAATATTCAAAATAGTTAACAACCAGCATGGCGCGGGCACCAGTCACTAAGAATAGGTACCAGCGATGTTGGAGCAGAGTCTTGGGGGCCCTTTGTTGTGCTTTTAAGCTGCTGAGATATGGGGAATTTGGGGAGAGCGGGTTACAGGGGAGAAGGCAGGGTGCCCTGTCATTGGCTGGCAGTGGATGGGTGAGGTATATTCAAGGCAGATGGCTGTTATCAACCCATATAGCAGTGTGTTGATATTGTAACAACCACTTGGCTGTCAAGGGCTGCCTGAAAACCATGGGCTAAGGAATGAGTTTTCCCACAGAATACATTTTAAAGGGATAACGGGAACCAAGTACAAATGCTTGTGATTGCATCCCGTGAATCTTGACTGACTGATACACTAGTTATTTATATTAACTAATGAGCTGATTAGAGATGGTCTGATATCTACAACTGTACCATATTCGATTTCCTAAGGATGAGGTTGTAGAAATTGGGAGGTGAAACTGGCCCCCAAATAAAACAATGAGCAATTGTTCTGGGAAGCAAGAGAAGGAGAGAGAGGCAAAATCTTCTGAATGGGGAGAAAAAGGTGATGGATTCCCTGTGTGGAATCACAAAACTGTAACTTTATCCTAGCTGTGTGCATTTAACGATTAGCCATGCCATCCAGTTGTTACTGCTATTGACATTGTTCAAACCAAATGGTTTAAAACAGCCAACAATAATATACAACTCTAAAAACGTTTGATATGTGATCTAGAATATCATCAATTTGAACACTGAGTTTATGGATTTTTGTGCTAGGCTTATTAAAATTATTTAAAAATTTAGTTAATTTTTTTTTTTAAATCGGTAGGTGACAGGTGGGATACATGTGTCCTTACCCAGGAGCCAAGAAAAAAAACAAAACAATATTATCAGCATATTTCAAAACCTTCAGAGAGGTTAGATTTGCTTGCTGTATTAATGTTTTATTAGTGTGTTTGATTTTGCTTTGTTTTGTATTTTAACAAACAAGAAAAGAATCAGGTTTTAGTTCTACAAGTGCTACTACAAGAATGCAAGTAAAAGGGTCTAATTTAAAGTTTTTATTTTACTCAAGTGCCTCTGAAAGGTAGAAAATGCTTACCCACCCATTCTTATCTAATATATAATTTTTAATCCTAGAATTTGGACTCTGATTCTTTTTTAAGGCAATTTATTTATTTATTTATTTATTTTTGGCTGTGTTGGGTCTTTGTTGTTGCACGGGGGCTTTCTCTAGTTGCAGGGAGCAGGGGCTGCTCTTCATTGCGGTGCGTGGGCTTCTCACTGTGGTGGCTTCTCTTGTTGCGGAGCATGGGCTCTAGGCATGCGGGCTTCAGTAGCTGTGACACACGGGCTCAGTAGTTGTGGCACACAGGCTTAGGTGCTCTGTGGCATGTGGGATCTTCCCGGACCAGGGCTCGAACCTGTATCCCCTGCATTGGCAGGCGGATTCTTAACCACTGTGCCACCAGGGAAGTACCTGGGCTCTGATTCTAATAAAGCCCAAAGAATGAAAAAGAAAAACACAATTGTCTAGGTATCTAAACTTTTCACTTAAAGTTAATTCTAATCAAAACACAAACAATTCAGAAAGAGAAAGACAAATACCATATGATATCACTTATAGGTGGAATATAAAATATGACAAAAATGAACTTATCTACGAAACAGAAACAGACTCACAGACATAGAGAACAGAGTTGTGGTTGCCAAGGGGAGGGGGGTGAGGGAGGGATAGATTGGAAGTTTGGGAATAGCAGACACAAACTATTGTATATAGAATGGATAAACAACAAAGTCCTACTGTATAGCAGAAGGAACAATATTCAATATTTTTAAATAAACCATAATGGAAAAGAATGTGAATAACTACATATACGTGTGTGTGTGTATATATATATATATATATATACATATATATATAATTGAATCACTTTGCTGTACACCAGAGACTAACACAACACTGTAAATCAACTATACTTCAATAAAATAAATTTAAAAATACACAAACAATTCACTGTTCTGGCTCATTATGAGGTCAAATAAATGTTTTCAGTGCTGTTATAAAAATGCCATTTGTTTATGTTAAGGTTATTGATAGATATATAATATGATTGTCTATAAGAGAAAGCTAAGCTTTTGTCTCATGAGCATTTCATTGTCCCTGTATTTGAAGGCAAAGTAATTGATCAACTGTTTCAAATGAATAGTGAATGGATGGAAAACTCAGCATCTTTAGGCTTTGACAATGAGCACATGTAGCTACAATACTGCAGCCAAAACCCACTTTGTTATTGGCCATTGTGATGCCAACAAGATTTAGATCAGCTATTCATCAAGAAGCTGGTCTCTCCCCTCTAACATGGACAAACAACAGGTGGCCTTATAGTGGCCAGGAGCCAACTGAGGACTCTGAAATGGAGGTAGAGGTTGTGCATTCACAGGATATAGACAACATGGTACACAGAAAAGCAGATTCTGAAATTCTCTGGTCCCTAATGACTCCACTGAGTCACCACCAATCCTGACTGTCACTACAAGAGAAGGGAGATACTAAATTAATTGGTTGTGCAAGTTGGTTTCTCTGTTACCTGCAGCTGAAAGCATCCTAACTGATATTATTATTTTTTAGATGTCCCTCAGTGTAATACGAAATTATATTATTTATTGCTCAGTCACCTACTATCTGTATCATTCGCTAGAATATACTTTCCTTGAGAGTGAAGATAGTTTCTATCTTGTTCACTGCTATATCCCCAATATCTACCCCGTCTGGCACACAGACACTGTATAAATGTTGACTGAATATAAGATAGCTTTTGCTGGATCCAATGAATATAATGTTAGTCCAAGGAATTCTCCACCTTTACAGTTGCCTGAAAGTATGATGTGCTATAGTTTTATTCTGAGAGATTTGGAAAGAGCCCTTCTTTTTACAGAATTAGCATAAGCTGAGTGATGGAAAAGCCCTTCTCAGACTTAGCTCTTAGGAAAGACATGGTTTGTCTCCACTGACCCACACATCTCATGCCCACACTCCTTGCCTTCTGCAGATCTTGACTACATATCATTTTTATAAAATGGGTTACTTCTTCCATGTCTATAATATATACTGTAAATTTCGCTCAGAAGATTCTACCCTTGGGCCGCCATACTTGTCAAATCTGGATCAGTCAAAGCTGCTACTGGTAAATTTTATCATAAAATCTACAGAAGATGTTACTCTGCATGTCATCCTAACAATTTCTAGGACTCTGCAATGGAACATTCATGTCTCCAGTGATGGTGTCAGTGGGTAAAACTCCAAGCTCCTAAGAATGACTAACTGCACTGGAGAGAGCTGTATCGTCAATTATCACATCCATTGGTCCAACATGTTAGTACTAGGGAGGGAAGCCAGCAAGTCTCCAGGTTTGCACCTCTAATGCCCAGCTCACAGCTGGCTTCTTCAAAGGGCCTTGTCCTATCAAAGCTTCAAAACAAAACACGAGTTTCTGGAAAGACATGGATTTCAAACCTAAAGATATGTTCCAAAATAGCCTTTTATTCAAGTTCATAATTCTGAACAAGAAAATGAGTTCAATAATTTACAAATATTAAAGAGTGAATTGTGTCCAGACTGTCTCCTTTTTTCAGCTTATCAGGTCAATATACGCTATTGCTGAAATTCCAGAAATAGTAAATTTATATTTAATATAAAAATTAACCATATTCCACAGCTAAGAGAGAGAAATATAAAATTTAGATTAACATACTGCTGAAATTCCAGAAATAGTAAATTTATATTTAATATAAAAATTAACCATATTCCACAGCTAAGAGAGAGAAATATAAAATTTAGACTAACATACAACTTAACCAGAGGTATCCTTTTTTTAATGAGTGTTCTATGGGCATATGTGATATTGTCCCTCAATATTATTGTCAATTTTTTTTCCTATATCACCTCATTAAAAAGTAATGGCTTACGGGCTTCCCTGGTGGCGCAGCGGTTGCGCGTCCGCCTGCCGATGCAGGGGAACCGGGTTCGCGCCCCGGTCTGGGAGGATCCCGCGTGCCGCGGAGCGGCTGGGCCCGTGAGCCATGGCCGCTGAGCCTGCGCGTCAGGAGCCTGTGCTCCGCAACGGGAGAGGCCGCGACAGAGGGAGGCCCGCATACCACAAAAAAAAAAAAAAAAAGTAATGGCTTAATAATGCTCTAACCAGTGGATGCACTGTGATTTTTTTTTAACTATTCACCTTATATTGAGGGTTAGTTTTGTATTTTTCTTATTAAATTATATCTAAACTTTTATGCAGATTCTTTTTTTTTTCTATTCCCTTAGGATTGATGTCTGCAAATTGAATTAAATAGTCAGTGATTGTAATCATTTTTAAGGATGGCAAACATATTGCCACTTAAAACAATTGAGACCTATATTCTCGCCCTGCCTGTAGCTTATGAGTGTTATAGGGATCCTGCATCCAAGCTAGCACTGGGTATTTCAGAACATGTATTTCTCAATTTTGTAGGTAAAAGTAGTATATCTTCTGGTCTTAGTGTGTTTGGACTATTGGAACAGAATATCAGAGACTAGGTGCTGTATAAACAACAGAAATTTATTTTTTACAGTTGTAGAGGCTGGAAACCAGAGATCAGGGTGCCAGCATGATCTGCTTCCGGTGCAGACTCTCTTCTGGTTGCACAGCTGTTCTCTTATATCCTCACATGGCAGAGAAAGGGCTGGAGAGCTCTCTGGGGTCCCTTTTATTAGGGCAGTAGCCTCATTCATGAAGCCTCCCCTTTCATGATCTAACACCCCAAACCATCACACTGGCGATTAGAATTTCAATCTACGAATCTTGGAGGGGGTCACAAATATTAGCCCATTAACAATTCTTTTAATTTTGGTTTCTCTGATTTTTTTAAAACCTTGCCTCCATTCTTATTTATCTTGTAAATAGCTACTTTTTTCTTGGTGATTTTATGTCATGTCCTTTGCACACTTTTCCATTAGAATTTTTGTTATTTTTCTGTTGTTATTTGTAAGTGCTCTTTCTTTATTAATAATACTAATAATTCCTTATTCCCATTTCAAATGTCTGGTGTCTCTTAATACACTATTCTCATTGCTATAAGTTAACATATAGGGTAGACATAAGAAGGAAATATAGGAGCAGTCTTTGATACAAAGGAGTAGTTTAATGTTGCAAAATTTCTGAGGCTTATAGAAACTTTTTAAAAAGGACAAAAATATTAACTTTAGGACCAGAGTCTCTTGTAATACAGATTAGGCTTATACTTATGATATCTATCCATTTCTGAATTAGAAATGTACCTCTGGGGTAATAATCACAGTCTTGAAGTAGTATATAAGCTTTTAACCTGGACGCCCCAAAAGAAGGCTTTGTAGCTCAGCTAATAGAAAAGCCATACTTAAAATAAGAGTTGCAGGTTGGAGGTGAGACAGGAAGGAAGGGGGCAGAGCACAACCATTAAGAACAGGATATGACATAAACTGGTTAGAACCAACTAGGCCCAAGATGCTGGAAGACTTGACTTCCAGGAGACCTTGAGCCTTATTATATACTCAGCATAATACATTAGCATCTAAATGACACACCCACAGGCGCCATGACAGTTCCAAGGCCCACCATAAAAGGCCAAAAAGTGGGTGGTGGCTTAATTCCCATAAAAACGTACCGCCCCTACACTTTGGGGCCTGCTCTTGCCTTCTGAGATGGCCCACACTCTGTTTGTGGGGTGCGTAGCTCTCTAAATAAACCTGCTTTCACTTCACTAGGGCTCACCCTTGAATTCTTTCCTGCATGAAGCCAAGGGTGCTCACTTGGAAGCCCGACCCAGGGACTCACTCAAGCCTTGGGACATGTCCGTCCTCTTGCACCCCATTTGTTCCTACAACAGAGGCATTATATATTTCCCTAAGCTCACCCTACTTTTGTTGCAGAGTCATAGCTAGAACCAGGGGCTTTAGAAACATATCAAGTACAGCACAATTCTTCTCCCCCAACTGTGTATACCAGTGACACATACAAGCCTTGTATTTTTTGAAAAATTTCCATCACAATTATCTTAAGAATGATAATATTACAATAGCATCAGGCTGACATACTAAATTCTAATGGCACATTATTTATTATGAAAGACTTTTTCAACTTATTTTTACTTAACATCATTCACATATTAAAGATCTAATATGTTTGCCTAAATCCTATAATATGCCTATTTTAAATCTGTAACAGAAAACCGATCAGGACTTTTTCAAATTAAACAATACATGTGAATAATACATTCTTTCATGAAAAAAAAAATGTAATGGCATATCCTTCTACTTTAGTTATTTATACCCAAATAAGTACAACTGTCAACCAAAGCATTCCAAAGATTGCTTTTCTGTTGTTTGCCCCTATAGTGATAATTTCTATGGTAATTACAAGGATAATCCCGGGCATAACTGTAAATTCTATGGCTAAGCATGCTCAGGAAGAAACTTTAAAAATAATGGATTAGCTTATTTTAATGATGTTACATGTTTGCGTGGTTAAGAACTATTTCATCCCTCTGGGCTAAGAACCCAATGCTGGCATAGACAGGATGGAAAGCCAGGCTACAGGACATCAATAAAAGAGCAAATGGAATTCAGTGTTTGCTTTTTTTCCTAGTCTTTCAACTATTATGGCTGATATAGTTTATGGCAAGTCTCTGAATTAATGAAGAGAATATACTGGTAAATAGAAATGCATTTCATGCTCCACAAAGGGAAATTGAGTTGCTATGGAAAAGTATACCCCCAAATAATGATAAAATTTTATGCTTTTTCTAAAAAAAATTTCAAAACCCAAAAACTAATTTAAACCTTTTAAGAATTCTGGGAAGTCTCAAGTTTTTCAGAAATGCAAATATTTTAGGTCATACAATTTTAACAATTTTACTGCAGAATTCCAAATATATATATATATGTGACTGGAAACACTGATGTTTAGGGAGGAGCTGGGAAATTGTTGGAAAGCTGCTCTTTTCTCACAGAAAATTCACAGTTTTACAACTCTCTCTGCTGAAACTTCTAAAGACTTTGCTTTGGGGTTCAATAATGGATGCCATTATCTGACAACGTCTGATCCATATTTTTTTTAAAAAGCAAAATACAGCTAGATGCTGAGTGACGTGTAGTTTATTCAAGATTCTATTAATTCTATCCGTTCTCTGTAGCCTATTACACCAATGATCATTTTGACCTGTATCCAATAATTTCTACAATATTGGCTGTTTTCAGGAAGAAAAAAAAGCTCAGACAGGAAACTCAAACTTCTTTTGAAATACTTCATTTGAGTGAAAATCTGAAGAATTTTGTGGTTTGCAGACTATGTGCAACATTTGTTTGAAATGCGTATGTTTGAAATCCATCAAAATGTAAGTATATTACACTGATCAACCTTAGGTTGAAGAAAGAAATTTCTGGAGAAAAATCTTCTGTCCTATTCATCAACAGCTACCAGTGATGAGTCCCTGCCTGTTTCAGGTTCTTTACATATACAACTGAGACTCTGTCAACTACCCAGAAAAGCAAGTGGCATCACCTCCATTTTACAGGCTTGGGAACCGAAGTGACTTGCCGAAGGCCATAGAGCTAGAAAGTGACAAAGGAAGCTGGCCTAGATGTCAGCAGCTTCAAAACTTGTGCCCTCTCCACTACACCTCTCTCCTAAAACACTGCTTCTTACTTATAACAGACACAACTACTGTATCCATAAATCTTCACCACCATCCTAAGTTAATGGGTACCTGTCGGTGAGAGCTAATTTCAGAGGCTGACTTCTAACACTAAAAACCGTGTTCTCAAGAGTGAAATCACCAGCCACTATAAGCTGTCCCAATGTTCCTGCAAAATATTTTAGCTCTCTTTGGAGAGACTGTGAAACTATGTCACTTGTAGATTTACTGAGACCTAATCACAATCTCTTTCCTATCGTCCTGCAATGCTTTAATCACTGGAAAATTTGTCATTGCTTAATGTAAATCATATGGAGTTGGAACCAAAAGGACAAGACTCAGAATTATTTATGACAAATAGGGAGAGTTTTCCATCTATGCAATATTCTGTCTTAGTTCTAGTATATTGAAAGAATATATGACCCAGGATTACCAGCTATGATGTAGTCCTCCCCACAAACAAACACCTCATTAAAAAACAAATTCAAAATCGCATTTATGCAATTTAAGCATTTCGTTTTTCATTAGGTAAAGATATAACATGATTCTCTTTTTATTCTTTCCATGCATACTTGTACTCTTCCTTTTGAAGATCATTCTATCTTTTTTGTTAAATTTATATTACTGCGTTTTAAAGTCATTTAAAATTTGATGACAAGTAACTTTTAAAAAATAAACAGGACTGGGACTTCCCTGGTGGTCCAGTGGTAAAGAATCCACCTTCCAATGCAGAGGACGCGGGTTCGATCCCTGGTCGGGGAACTAGGATCCCACATGCTGCAGGGCAACTAAGCCCACGCACCACAACTACTGAGCTCTTGCGCCTCAATTAGAGAGCCCGCGTGCCGTAAACTACAGAGCCCACGCTCTTGGAACCCACGCACCACAACTAGAGAGAGAAGCCCACGCGCCGCAATGAGAGGTCCCGCGTGCTGCAACTAAGATCCGACGCAACCAAATAAATAAATAAATAAATAATAAACAGGACTGATTTATGGAGAACTGAGACTCATTCTCTTATGGAGTACTGTTATCAATAAAAATTTACCTTAGCAACATTAACATTTTATAAGCGTTAACATACCCACGCACCACAACTAGAGAGAGAAGCCCACGCGCCGCAATGAGAGGTCCCGCGTGCTGCAACTAAGATCCGACGCAACCAAATAAATAAATAAATAAATAAATAAATAATAAACAGGACTGATTTATGGAGAACTGAGACTCATTCTCTTATGGAGTACTGTTATCAATAAAAATTTACCTTAGCAACATTAACATTTTATAAGCGTTAACATATTTAAAATGAGCCACAGGGTGAACTATTAAATAGCAAAGTATTTAATTTGAGTCTCTCCATATGGGTTGTCCTGTATTCTCTGTAACATTTCCTTGATTGTATTAGGACTCTACTTATAAAAATATAATAAAAAACAAATATAGAAAGAAAGAGGGAAAGAAAGAAAGAGAGAGAGGAAGGAAGGAAGGAAGGGGTGAGGGTAGTAATTAAGAGGTACAAACTTCCAGCTGCAAAATAAATGAGTCACTGGGTACGAAATGCACAGTGTGTAGAATGTAGTCAATAACTAAGTAATATCTTTGTGATGCCATATCAGGATCACTGGTGATCATTTTGAAATGTATAGAAAAACATCATTATGTTGTATAACAGGAACTAACATGGCGCTGTAGGTCAATTATACATCAAAAACAAACAACCACACACACAAACTCACAGAAAGAGATCAGATTTGTGGTTACCAGAGGCGGAGGCGGAGGCGGAGGAAGGAGGAACTGGATGAAGGCAGTCAGAAGGTGCTACAAACTTCCAGTTATAAGATAAACGAGTACTGGGGATGTAACGTGCAACATGATAAATATAATTAACACAGCTGTGTGTTATACATGGAAGTTGTTAAGAGAGCAAATCCTAAGAGTTCTCATCACATACACAAATGTTATTTCTATTTTTTTAATCTCATTTTTCTATGGGATGATGGATGGTCACTGAATTTATCGTGATAATCATTTCATGGTATATGTAATTTAAATCATTATGCTGGACACCTTAGACTTGTACTGTGCTGTGTGTCAATTATATCTCAATACAACTGGTAGAAGAAAAACAAATGTGATTAGCGTGATATTTATTTGTTTTTCCTAGGTTCTAAATCAATTTTATTTATATTCAAATCAAATATAATTTTTGTTTAGAGGAATCTTCTGATTTCTCCATGCTATGCACCCTTAAGATATAATAGAGTATCTATGATAGAAAGTGGTTTTTCTGAGAAGAGTACTTTTTTGGATTCTTTCTTACAAATAAGAGAAATTTTCTGAGGATTAGGAAACTGAATACTGGCAAATAATTTAACTCCCCTTTTGCATCATGACATTGAAGATGGAAGTAATTAACGTTTTCCAGGTCTAAGCTGGACAAGGTAGGGATGAATTTCTGGCTTTTGTTGTTTTTTTCGGTAGACTTAAGAAGAATGCATGGCACCAGGTTCTGTACACTATTCAAACACTGGTAGTAAAAAAGTCCAAGTGTAGGACTGATACATGGAATTAATGTAGATTTTAAAAGCTGCTTTTATTCTGATGCAGAAGAGAAGGAAGGAAGAGATACTCAGTATTATTTTCCCTGCTTCCAAGGTGAAGCATGGTGCAAAGAACCCTATCGGTTTTGCCAGGTAGAAGGATAATAACACTGTTTTCTGCACCCCCTTCCAATTTTTTCCAGGTCACTTTACCGCAGGGTATACACGTTATGACCATGATCCTCCTACCGCTAGTGCAAATAATTTATCCAAACCACGTATATTTGTATGAACTACAATGTGTGACACAGAGACGGCTCACCCCTACTGTCTCATGGTGAGATTTCTTGATTTAGAATTCCAAGTAACCATTGGAAATTTCCAATTAAATGGCAAGAGGTGACCTTTAAACGTCTCTTCCAGAGACCGCTTAGAAAGTTCTGTGGTAATCATTCCCTCCTCCTTCCTCCTCTTTGCCTTTCAGTTTTGGATGTGTTGGTTTAACAATCAATCATTTTGTCATTCAAGAAGTGATCATACATTTCTAACAGGAGAGAAAGTAAGGGCATGAGAAAAGATGACTTTTTTACTTTAAATAATGGTAACAAATGCTTATCAAGGAAGGTTTGTTTGGCTCAGAATTAAAGTCATCATACATAATAGGAGTTTAGCATTTTGCTTGCCATCCAAACCAAGACTGCTTGCTCAAGCGCCTTTGAGAAACAACACAAGATGACTTAGGCTATTAGATTCTGTCAGCATAAATCTTCCCTATTGGCAATGGGAATCTATTTATTTATTTAGAAAAAAAAAAGAAACCTTTCCTATGCCAGGAGAATGAATGCTACTAAATGAATACAATTAAAGACAATGGAACTTTTATCCACTGTTATGAATTAGCCTTTGCACAGTACAGCACCCACAAGACTGCAAATTATATTTCTGTCTTTATCCACTTGGCCAAATGCGCACTTATTACCACCATTCATTTAGAATCTAATTCAATCATCTAGGCAATACATTTTCATGGGTTCTGCTACTTCTTGATGTGCCCCAGGGAAGAAGGGTTTCGTTTGGTTTTCCTCCCTGCATCTAAGAGACTGTGTTGGTTCTACCCACTCGTAAGAACAGCCTTGCTCTGCATGTTTGCTGTGCAAAATAGGGCGTGGTGAGCATGGAATAGACACTCATTTTAGGGAAACCCTGCAATTTTACCTGATATTGTATTTATAGTAACAGGAAATTATACACAGATTTACGGTCTCACATCGGTGGCTAGACACAGGTGCTGTGACCCAGCAGAGAGCCGTATCACACGGGAGTAGAAAAAATTCTGCTCATGCATTTAGTTGCACATTTCTACATTTCAGTCCTAATACCTGGGAAGGCAGCCTTCAATATGTTCTGTTAATTAAAAATTTTATCATAAATTATTTTTGCCCAAAATATTATCCAGAGTAAAGGTCTAGGAGCTATTTTGTACAGATAATCTCAAAACGTAAAATGTTTTAGAAGCAGAATTGCTATACACATCAGCTCCACCATGGAGAAGCAATATTAATTCACCACATTTTATTTGCACGACAATTGACACGTCATCACGTTAATTCATGTGACACCTTTTATAGTATTAGCCACATTTTTAAGATCAAAAGAGGTGACATCATTTGTTCAAGGTCACAGAGCTAGTTGGTGGTGGCGCCAAGACTTCTGACTCCACAGTTGACATTCTTTCCACTTTATCTCCTTAAGAAATTGGAATACTCATCGATTCATCACTGGTAAAGAAGAGGTCATGTATCTTCAGCTCCGAAGGGTCATGCTTGATTATTCCCCAGACGTGGACTTTTTTGGTCACCTCTCAATTCATGCCAGGATATGCTTTCATAGCCTCCCTTAGAGCAGATTCTTGCCATCGTTTTTGATGACTCCAAAACGCCAAAACACGGCCCTTCAGCTCCTTGCCTGTCTCCACTGCTGAGACATCTGCTTCCCACCCGTTCAGCCACCCCCTGGAATCCACTGTCAGCTCTCTGACTGTAGCCCTTAGAAACTTAATCATGTTACCTGATGAGAGGCAAAACAGCACAGTGTTACTTTCATGGGCTCTGGAATCTGACCCCTGGACTTCAACCCTATTCCAGTTCTACAGTTTACTAGCTGGGCAAGTTTCAGTGTCATGGTCCTAAAAAAGTTGATAAGATTAAAAGAGTTAATAATACATGTAAAGAGCCAAACAATCTGGCATTTAGTTAGTGCTGAATAAATAGCATCTTGTTAAGCCCGTCAACCTTTGACCCCCTCTTTCTCTCCAGTCTTCACCAATGTGTATACTGGGGGAAATCCCTGAGAATTGTGACTGCGAATCTGTGAACGAATGGAAACCTGCTGGCTAACCTCCACGAGACAGTGGTTCCTAGACCGACATAGATGCATGGAAGACACAGGTGCATGGAAAGAAGCACAAATGATGGGGTTTACAGATACAGGGACGGGAGCAAAGTCCAGATTGGCTGTTGGATTCTGAGAAACATGAGAAAACTGGGAACACTGTGAGCCCAGGAAACATAGGCAGGAATGAGCCGTCCTGAAGCACGTTTTCACACAAGCCTGATGGCTGGGGAATTCCAGGTGAATGTGTGAATGCGACATTCCCTTCAAGAAAACAGTATCTAGCAGAATGGGTGAAAAGACTGGGAAGTGAATCAGAGAGCAAGCAAATCTTCCTCTCCAGTTCATGATTTCTCTGTCTGGGAGAAGGGGAACACAGTAATAGCTGTTCCCTGACGTGACTTCGTACCTTGGAGACTCCTAAGGCACATTCACATATTGAAGTTTCTTAGAACTCCTGTTGTGAACCAGTAAGCTTAACTGTGCTGCAGCCTGGTCCTCCTGTTCCTAACTTTTATTTATCCTATTTTCATCTTATCTTCACCCCAATCCATTAGATCAGATGTGAGATTTTTACCGTGGAGAAAATAAAGGACAAGATACAAGACCATGTTAGAAAAAGTTACCAGAGTACACAGTTCTAGGAAGTTCACTTTTGCAGAGATGGTTTGGATTTAGTGATTCACGTGTATAAGAGAAAAACACTGGGTTCCTTGATTCCAAAAACTAGCTCTCCATGCAAATACTAGGGGATAATCCCCTGAACTCTGCCATCTCACTTTGTTCACCTATATAGTAGAGATTATAGTGCTGGTCTGACTCAAAGGAAAAAGAAAGAAGGTAAAAGTTAAATGAGACAATGCATGGAAAGTGCTTGGCAGAGGGCTTGACACAGATAAAGGAGATATTACAAGTTTTGCTTTTATTATTGTTATTTTACTCCTCGGTTTACAGAGCTCAAAAGCTTAAACTATTTAACAAATATCATATGATATAGCTTATATGTGGAATCTAAAAAAAAATGGTACAAATGAACTTATTTACAAAACAGAAATAGAGTCACAGATGCAGAAAACAAACTTATGGTCACCAGGGGGGAAGGGAGGGGGGATAAGCTGGGAGACTGGGAATGACATATACACACTACTATATATAAAATAGATAAGGACCTGCTGTATAGCACAAGGAACTCTACTCAGTACTCTGTAATGACCTATATGGGAAAAGAATCTAAAAAAGAGTGGATATATGTATATGTATAACGGATTCACTTTGCTGTACACCTGAAACTAACACAACATCGTAAATCAACTCTACTCCAATAAAAATTAATTCAAAAAAAGCTTAAACTATTTAGAGTACAACAACACTGTTGGTGATAAAAAGAACTCTGTCTTCCAAATATGAGGACCAGAGTCCTTGATTTTCACTGAAATCTTATCTCTGGAAACAGTCTTAAATTTGCCAATTTAGAAAAATAAGTAGTGTCGTAAATATGAAAACTGCGCCTTAAGTTCTACTTGGCGGTAGGCGATGGAAAGGTTTTGCTTTGTCTTATTAACTACAATAGATTGAAAAAGAATGATATACATCTTTTTTGCACTTTTTAAAAGCCAAGAAGGGGCTTCCCTGGTGGCGCAGTGGTTGAGAGTACGCCTGCCGATGCAGGGGACACGGGTTCGCGCCCCGGTCTGGGAGGATCCCGCGTGCCGCGGAGCGGCTGGGCCCGTGAGCCATGGCCGCGGAGCCTGTGCTCCGCAACGGGAGAGGCCGCAACAATGAGAGGCCCGCGTACCGCAAAAACAAAAAACCAAAATAAAAGCCAAGAAGAAAAACAACAAATAAAGTGATAGACTTAAAGCTGCCCGACCTTCACGTACTTCATCAGCACATACTGCTAACTGAGGTATCTGATCTCAGAATGGAAAATGTTTCCAGATAATTCTTTTATTTCTCCACCAGGCAAGGAAAGCACCTCTTCTCCACAGACCATGAATCCTCAAACTTGCAGAAAGATATTGAAAGATACTTTCATTTAAAACTTCCAAGCAAATGACAATAACGATAAAACCATTCTAATATAATTTCTAACCCATGTGGAAGGAGTCATGTGTACACCTGCCAGAGTGTGTTCAGTCAATATTGTATTTGTGCTTAATATTTTATGATTTTACATATACATTTAGGTCAATATCATGTTGCAAGTACCTTCAGATGAAATCAGATTCTACATTCTTCTCCTGACCTCTCACAAACCTCGTGGTCTGTGTACCGACAAAGGGTATGACGGTTAATACCTGAAGTAATCTGATCAAATGACGTTGCAATATTGCAAAGTTTACACTTTGAATTTTGATGAAGCTGAACCTTTCTCAAACAATAACATTTACCCATCATTTTGACAAGATCATCCAAATGGAATGGACAGAGCTCTCCTGCCCTTTTGACAAAAGATTTAATGGTCTTGCTTCCAGTACATTCTTCCCTCAAAAGTTCATTCTACAATAGTCAGAGGGTGCCTCCAACATAGGTGAGACTCTGCTATTCCTCACTAATAGCCTGCTAAAAGCTTCCCATCTCACTCAGCATAGGGCTGTCTCAGAAAACAATAATCTAAGAAGGAATAGAAAATGGATGACCTAAGGAAGAAATTCAGTGGAAAAATGCAGAGAATAAATTTATGTCTAATATTTGTCATCTGTTTCCTTAATTGCCCAGCCAATTTCTTCTCTTTTTTTAAAAAAAATAAATGTATTTATTTATTTATTTTTGGCTGCATTGGGTCTTCATTGCTGCACACGGGCTTTCTCTAGCTGAGGCGAGCAGGGGCTATGCTTCCTTGTGGTGCGCGGGCTTCTCATTGTGGTGGCTTCTCTTGTTGCGGAGCACGGGCTCTAGGTGCATGGGCTTCAGGAGCTGTGGCGCGCGGGCTCAGTAGTTGTGGCTCACAGGCTCTAGAGCACAGCCTCAGTGTTGTGGCGCACGGGCTTAGTTGCTCTGAGGCATGTGGGATCTTCCCGGACCAGGGATCGAACTTGTGTCGCCTGCATTGGCAGGCAGATTCTTAACCACTGTGCCACCAGGGAAGTCCTGCCCAGACAATTTCTGAATTTAACTTACATCCGAAGAGCTTAAAAGTTGAGACACTAGATTTCACTCATATTTTCATATTGAGAGATGTGTGCATGAGAACCCGAAATGTACCTTTCTGCTGTTTTCTACTATGCCATCCTCATTAATTGATTAATGTTCTACCCCCAAAAGTGGCCCTGCTGCATTACTCTATCTGCTCCTAAATCTGGCCTCATTCCAGCCATGCTGGTCTCCTGTAAATACCTCAGGGCCTTTGCACTTGCTACTCCTAGTACTTTACCCTGGGACACAGCTTCCTCCCTCTCTTCTTCCTGTAGGGTTCTCTGCTCAAGCATCATTTCACCATAGCACCCCTCCCTTCACTCTTTTCCTCATTGTTCTTTATGGTTCTTCCATTTTCTTTCTCCCCTCAGTAGGTGTGAACTTCATGAAGGCAGAAACTTTGCTTGTTTTGTTTACTGCTGAATCTCAAGCCCTGGAAATTTGTGGAATAAAAGTGCCACTAAATAAAAATTCATTGGATCAACTGTGTGAATAAATAAGTGAAGCATTTTCAAATCTTACCTGCACATGGCCAAATATGCAAACAGAGTGCAGAAGGCACAACAGTCCCCATGGCAGGCCAAACCCAGTCCTTTTATAAGAACCTGAGACTAAATGTAAAAATAAACCCTAGGAGTGAGAAACAGGCCAGGTGGGAGTAGACCCACTAAGACTTAGAGTCAGAGATTGCTCACAAACCTCTCAGCTATTAGAACTAAGAATGTATCTGCTAGTCTAGCTTCAAGAATTCTGTGACTGGCTTTTCTCAGGGGTGGCTTAAGCCCAGAGACAAGGGGTCAAGATCAGTGTGGAGTCTGTTCCCCTGCCCTTCAATGTGGATGACCTAACTCATCTTGAGCATGTTCTGGCTCCAATGAACTAGTATTATAAAATCCTTGAATTTCAAAGCTGGAATGGATTTTTGTGTAGTTGAGCCACCACGCCTCATAAATGAGTAAACAATAGAGTGAAATTTTTTTTTCATTAGTTCATGTCTTTTATTAACCAATATACAATTACTTGTCTTCTGGTTTGTTGAAACAATAGGTCAGACAACATTTGCCACAATGTCTGTCAAAGTGGCTGGCCGTAAGAACTCCAGCACCACATTCATTTGAAGGGCACTCCCGACGAAGGCGACTGATTTTGCCATTCTCATCCACCTTATAGTATTTCAGGACAGCCAGTTTAACCTTCTTTCTCTTATGCTTGTTCTTCTTGGGAGTGGTGTAAGACTTCTTCTTCCTTTTCTCAGCACCGCCATGAAGTCTCAACACAAGATGAAGAGTGGACTCCTTTTGAATGTTGTAGTCAGACAAAATACGTCCATCGTCCAGTTGCTTGCCTGCAAAGATCAGTCTTTGCTGGTCAGGAGGAATTCCTTCCTTGTCCTGGATCTTGGCCTTTACATTTTCTATTACATCCGAGGGTTCGACCTCGAGAGTGATGGTCTTCCCCGTCAGGGTCTTCACGAAAATCTGCATATTGGCGGCGGTGCCACTGCAGATGGAGGATCCGAAAGCTAGAGTGACATTTTTAAAAATTCAAATGTTTGCACTCAAGGCTTGGGGAAACTATCTTCCAAGAAATAATTTTAGATTAGAAAGAAATAAGGACTGAGTCATTGCTTCTGAGAGATGCTATGTAGCATCCACAGAAATTCCTGGTGAAGCTTAAAAATTTACAGAAGAATAGAGTGATGTTACTATCAGTGTGCTACACTGTTATCTGATACCCAGGTATATTGAGTCCTGTGGTCTGGGCTGAACTAACAAAAGGTGACAGAGGAAAACAAGGGCAGGAGATAACCAGGTGAGTGACCAGGCCATGGTGGTGTCTTTGTCCATTTGGGCCACTCTAACAAAAATACCCCACAGAGTGTGGCTTATAAACAACAGAGATTTATTGCTCACAGCTCTGGAGGCTGGAAGTCTGAGATCAAGGTGCCAGCATGGTCGGGTGAGGAGCCTCCTCTGGTCAAAGACTTCTTCTCATTGTGTCCTCATATGGCAGAAGGGATGAGGGAGCTCTCTGGGGTCACTATTATAAGACACTAATCCCATTCCTGTGGGCCCCATCCTCATGACCTAAGTGGCTCCCAAAGGCCCCACCTCCTAATACCATCACATTCGGGGGTTAGGATTTCAACATATGAATTTTGGGGGGACACATTCAGACCACAGCAGATGATTTCAATGCGTCCACAGAGGGTCACTGAAATTTGACCTTGCTGACAAATGAATGCCCCTCTCCTCATTATAATCCAAAGATATCTAATCACACTTCTGCAAGTTGTGGCCACTTGCACCAAACAGAGGGCATAATTCCTGGCTAAGAGCAAAGAGCTGAGGACTAGAGAGATCACAGTTCTAGTTTTAAAGTCTAGGCTATTCATGCCTTGTTTTTAATGACTTGTCAGGCAGAGGACTCAGGTAACCTGCCTCTCCCACTTCAGGCACGGCCTGGATCCCTGGCATTCAGTCTGGATTTGATCTATTACAAAGCACTGATATCTGTAAAACTTCTCCTCGCAACCTGAGTCCTGGCCTTGGCCTCTTCCGGCTTCCCTGATCTTCATTGCCCACTCCCTCGTGTGGCAGTGGACACTGTTCACCATTTGTGGCCACAGGCTTCAGTCTTAGGATATTATAAGTGCACTTATGGAAGAAATTCTTCAGAATGATAAGCTGGATACTGAAATAGGCTACAATGAGAAAAAATGTCAACATGAAAACTGAAGCAAAGGGATTCAAATAAAAAGTGCAGTTAGAAATATAAATGGGAAATAAATTCCATTACTGGGGTCTTCGAAAGTAACTGACTTTTATATTATGGAGTGTTTTGTTTAAATAATTACAGATTCAACAAAGAAATGAGCTGCTACCATTCCAATCTATGTGTTTCTTAACTTTGGTTTACAGCAAATAAACCACCACAGTGTAAAGAAGCAAGCAGAAGGACCACCAAATTAACTACCCAGAAACTGCCTCTGTCCCATGTGGATTCTGCATGGGTGCCCTCCCTTCTCTGCATTTGCATACTCCTCACTCCTCAGTCTTGAAGTGTGGACTATCCATCAATCTTAGGCTTACATTTAAAGCTCATTAAAAATCTGTTTGCCATTCCTCTAAAAGATTAATCACATAAGTCCAACATGATAGTTTTGCCAATTAAAATGCTCCCGCTTTACCATTTCATTTCAAGTGTATTGTAATTATATTATATTGCTTCTGGTCGAGTTAGAAAATTTATTCAAATAATAATCCTATTTTTGGTATACGGTACACTCTTAGCACTATTTCTCATGTTAATTATGCACAAAACTTGAAAATGTACTTATGTGTCTAAAGAAGTAAGATTGTCTTTGTCTATCTATTATCTATCTATCTATCTATCTATCTATCTATCTATCTGTCCACCTATCTATCCATCCATCCATCCATCCCTTAAACTGTGCGGTTATGTAAATATCCATAAATCCATAAGAAGGGCTAATTACTTACCCTTTGGGTGTCTTGGCTTTTTGTACAACCACTTTTCTATCTCTCACTTGTGTGTGTGTGTGTTTTTGTGGGTGGGGGGGGCTCGCCATGCGGCATGCGGGATCTTAGTTCCCGGAACAGGGATCGAACCCATGCCCCCTGCAGTGGAAGCGTGGAGCCTTAACCACTGGACCACTGGGGAAGTCCCTCACTTGTGTTTTTAATAAGAAATTTACACCAGAGATCACATTCATTTGCCTGCTCAGGCTTATAAACAGATGCATAATGGGAACATGGTTCCCAGTTATGTGTTTTGAGAAATCACTTGTGCTTAGTCGATCCTATGAGTTAGAGAGAGAAGCAGTTCCTGGCATCATTCCCTATGTCCCAACTTTTAACTTATCCTTCTCCAGGATTAAGTCAGAGCACAAACCCCTTGTTCTAGCTGTCCTAGATACTCGAGAAAGCATATATGGATGTGTTTACAATATTAAAAAAAAACAAACTAATCTTAAGGATCCTTTTTTTCCTTTGTCATGCAAAAAAGCAAACACTGACTCAATTCCTTTTCTTTTCGTTTTGTTTTTTAATGAATTGGAAAGCACTGAATGAAGGAGACAGATGTTCATGAACTCCAGGTCGAGCTAAGCTTTGACAGCCAGAAAAGTGTTCCTAAAAAATATGATTTTATTTGTAAATGAGAGAGACAGATTTCTGGTTTTCTTTTCCACTCTCAACCGATTAGTGTGGCAAGCTCTACAGAGATTGCCAAAATTAATTAGGACCAATTTTAATTAATTATTTTGAGTTAATTTTTGTTAACTAGAGGTGACCCAGAACTAAGATTCACTTTTGAGATTATATCTAGGTAAATGATTCTAAAACTAAACTGTGAATATGTTGGATTTTTCATTCATTCATCAGATATTTACTGATACCCTACAATGTGCCTATGCCTCTTTAAGGCATTGGGAAATTTGGTAGTTAACCAAACAGACAAAAATTCCTTCATTTGTAGTTGAGAGAGAAAGATAATAAAGTAAATAAATATAGAATATGTTAGAAGGCGATATAAAGGAAACAGGGATACGTAGTGTCGAGGGTTCAGCTCTAAATAAAGTATATTGTGGGGTCTTCACTGAGTGGACGTTGAGAGGGAGCAGGCAGGTGATGAGATGTCAGGAGAGCCCCAGGTGAGGGAGGAGCATCTTCAATGTCTCTGGGGGGAAAGAGCACCCCAAGGACAGTGTGCCTACGGCCCAGAAAGGGGCTGAGCATCAAAAGACGAGCTCAGTGGAGCAAGAGGGCTCCGGCAAGAAGGAGAATGGTCCGTCACTGTAGGAACTTTGATGTTTCCTCTGAGTATCTGAAAGGCCTAGGAAGTATTTGAACTAGGAAGTGAACTGACCTAATTTATGCTTTTAAAGATCATGCTGACTCTGGTGTTGAGAACGGACTGTTGGGGAACTGAAGCTGGGAGGCTGGCAATGGGGTAAAGGTAACAATTTAGTTTCAACGGGCCAGTGGACCAGGCAGGTAAGGAGGTGGTAAGAGGTGGTTGATCCTGGCTAGACCATGAAAGTAAGGTGGCAGGATTGGTTATTGGTTAGAATATGGGATTTAAGAGATAAAAAGAGCCAAGATGGACTCATGTGCTTTATTAACTAAAATTATAGGAATAGTCAATCACGGGTTTGATGTAGGTGTTCATTCATTGTGACCATATTTACTATGAATTCCTAAAAACATGAAAGAAGGAAATCTTTCTAAGCTACCTTGAGTACAGGTAGGGAATCCCAAAATGATTTCTCCCTTTATGCTTTGATTTCCCTCATTGAAAAGATATTTCTTTCTTCTCCCCTGCCAAATATTTTCTTTAGACTTCATAAACATCTAACGTTTTTTTGTCTTTCAGAGCACACATTTTTCTTAAATAATTATGTTAAAAATTACTAAACATATCTTATATTTTCACATAGTTACTGTTCACATTGTTATTAATCTGCATACCTTTTCCCATTAAACTGTAAAATATTGTTTTAGAAAACTCTTTCACTATGTGTACTCAAAGTTTTTCTTGAAATAGTAGAAGATAGCCCAAACGAGACTGTTCTTTTTTTTTGCATTCTCTTCCAGTCCGTGTTGTTACTTTCACAAAGTGAATACAATTCATGGGTTGCTCTAAATTATTGTAGATGGATATTCATGTTTCAGCAAACCGTAAAAAATTTGAAACATAATAAGTGTAGCAGCTGTGCACCTGGGCATTCTCACATGATCTCTGTCCCAATTTTGAAATGCAAGGATTAAGCAAACAAAAGTGAGACAGCTTTCCTGTCACCTTTATTTTGCCAAACTGACTCAGATGAAGATGACTTTTGACTGTATGATTCCCGACCTGTAATTATTTCAGGAGCAACTCCTGAAAACTTCAGAGCTATCAACACAACATCTGTCTCTCCCTCCAAAATCGTTCAGACCCTGAAAATATTAAAACCGATTAAGGCGATTAAATAAATTTAGCAGGGTGGTCCAGTTTAGCTTCTCAGAAAATACTAGAGAGAAGATACCCAAATCCCTCTGGAGTTTGTTGATATTTCTTGGAATTTCATTATAAGAATGTGGGTACTCCTACAGCATACGGGGACTAACTCACACAGAATGTGGTCGAAGACAGTAGTCAACTTCAGTCCACAGGTACAGATGGCCATTTTTTTTTTTTTGTGGTACCCGGGCCTCTCACTGTTGCGGCCTCTCCCGTTGCGGAGCACAGGCTCTGGACGCTCAGGCTCCGCGGCACGTGGGATCTTCCCGGACTGGGGCACGAACCTATGTCCCCTGCATCGGCAGGCGGGCTCTCAACCACTGCGCCACCAGGGAAGCCCCAGATGGCCATGTTTGAGAAACCTTCCCTAACGGCAGACTTTATGGAAACAGTTTGGGAGTACAACTAAAAATAAATTTCATGGGACTTTTATTTCCTAATTTAAAAAGATAAAACAGGGCTTCCCTGGTGGCGCAGTGGTTGAGAGTCCGCCTGACGATGCAGGGGAACCGGGTTCGTGCCCCGGTCCGGGAGGATCCCGCGTGCCGCGGAGCGGCTGGGCCCGTGAGCCGTGGCCGCTGGGCCTGCGCGTCCGGAGCCTGTGCTCCGCAACGGGAGAGGCCACAGCAGTGAGAGGCCCGCGTACCACACACAATAAAAAGATAAAACAGTTTTAAAAAAGAGACTGTTCTGTCCTACAGCCATTCACCTGGAAGGTAGCTCATTTGGAAGAGCTACTGATTATCATTGAGTTCTAGACCTTTTATCAGTGTATCCTATATCCTGACACTCATCTGTCAGTTTACTCATGAGTTCGTTTGGATCCACCGTCTTTGAAAAAAAATTGAAGAAATTATGGCAAAATGGACTAGCCAATGTCTTCCAAACTCTACCATCAAATCAACACTAGACTATGACGCATCACATTTAGAGGAAAGTTTACAGACTCAAGTGTAAAACTTACTATGAACAATAAGAAAATTTTATCTCCTTTGTCTTCCTTCTGCAAAGTGTTCAAAATTACCAGCTACCATCTTGCATTCTAATTTGAAGTATTTTAAAAAAAAATCATGCCTCTAATAACGACAGTCAAAAAATTACTTGCTAAAGAGCATACTTATTCCCAGACTCCTGAGATACTGACAAGATGACAGCATTTCCAAGGTCCCTGTTCATCATGGTTCTGTAAGACTGTCAGTATGAAAGTGACTGATGCCTTCTCACTCACTTGCTTCCCCCCCACCCCCAATCAACCAACCAATTCTTTGTGACAGGCTCATTTTCGGGGCAAACAATGTTCTATGTGTTGGTCAGGTTTCCACACACGCATGTACAGAAGCAGAAATGTTACACAGGTAGAATTAACAAGGAACGAAAACGGTGTTATGGCCATCTTTCCAGGGTCCAGGGATCCCGGATGTGGTCAAGAAGAAGGGGCTGGACACAGCAAAGACATAGAGCCCACAGTAGGACCCCGACGCCCAGGCCCAAGAGTGGTATTACTCACAAGGGTACTCACTGGAGCCATCCAAAGAGCACAGGCATAAGCTAATCCACAAGGCTGGTACGCACGTCATTGCCTGCAGTTGGTCTGAACCGTGGCCCACACGTGCAGGAGGTGTCACTGGAACCAGCACAGGCTGTGGGTTCCATCAGAGGGTGAGGAGAGCCAGGCTCTCCAGGCTCACCTGCCCCCACCCCAGACACGACAGGCCACCTAGACCATGTGATTGCTTCCCTCTTTTCTCCCCACCTTCCTCTTCCTGCGTGCTTTCTACTTGTCCTGGCTTTATTTCAAATGGACCAACACTGAGAAGCCCCTCTCTCCTCTTCCCCCATTGGGACCAGTCTTACTACATGTCCAAGGCTGAGGAGAGTCCTGACAGTTGAGGTCTCTGGGATGAGTGGCTACTGTGTCAGTTCCTGTTCTCTAAGTTGGGCTGGTACCCGACGCTACCCAGAACATTCCTGAAGGTAAATAACTTGTAATAGGTTCTGGCCTTTGAAATATAATTTGGTTTGTTTTCTCTGTGTTTGTAGGTATGTAAAAAAATAACTAAGTAAACAAATAAGTACATTTTAATTTGATTTTTTAAAAAGGTGATTGGGGTCCTAGGAGTATCTTTGTACTTATAGAAATTTTAAAGTTATTTAAGCAGCAGGTATTGGGGATTTAGTTCCAGTGAATTATGACCAATTAGTTGTCTTGTATGACTAAAATTCCATTTTTTTGGATACGCAGAATTATTTAAAACGTTGAGTAAGTCTTTAAGCATCTAACACATATACAATATTTTTAGCGGACATAAAGATGAATAAGAAAAACTTCTTATTTTTAAATTTAGTTAATAAAAAGAATAGGGTTAAAAGTACATGTTAGCTTTTAGTGATACTGTGCTATTCTTTTTCTTTTAAATAAAGTATTTGCTTTTTCTTCTTTTATTAATTCAAATTAGAGTTAAAAATGTCTCAGTGTAAAATGCCAAGCTGGAATCATTAATCTACACCAAGAAATGGCAGAAGCAGCAGGGAGAATGAAACTCAAGGCTCAATTAACGATAAAAGAAAACTGCACTGTTGTGATATTTCCAGGGTGCCAGGTATCCTGGGACCAAGGTGGTCCCCAGCCCGTGGAGGAGGGAATCACAGCAACCTAATAGGTTATATGATCCTTTGGAATGACAGTTTAAGTATCAATCAGGTCTTCTGGCCACTGGAGGTGAAGGTGAAAGGGTAAAATAATTTTATCATTGTGTGATCATAAAAGAGAAAGTCATTAAGATAAATAGTAAATACACTTATGACATTCTTGTTGTAAAAGAAAAAAGGGGGGGGGATTATGAAGTACTTTTCAATCAAAGCAAACTCACTCAGGATAAAAATTGGGGGAGAATGAAGCCATCTCAGTGGTTCCATGGTGTAAACCACGGAAGAGATGACCTGTCAAAAGAACAGCAAGATTTCAGATCACTCTCCAGACACAACATGCAAGGGGTTTATCCGGAAATGTCCAAGGAGCATAGGGACAGTCCTTGAGTCAGTCAAGCATTCCTAGGTGGCTTTACTTATAGTGACTACACTTGTTCATTTCTAGAAATTCTATTTGGGCCTTTAAAAAATTTTATAGTCTCCCATTTTATGGTTTCTTTCAGCTTGCTCTAGTCACTCAAATTCCTGGACCCCCAATCGTTTAGTTGGCTGAAACTGCTGACTCCTTCCTGGTGACTCATTTGTCTTGTCCTTGACATTTTTGAACTCTGAGCTTATCATCAGTGGGGTTTCTCTTCTTTCCTAAGGGGTTCTTGCATGATCCACTGTGTGGAAAGGCTTTGCAGAAAAGTGTTATGTTCACCTAATGCTGGGATCCTCAGGGTTTCTAGACAAGTCTTCAGTTTATTCTTTTCAGCTCAAGTTTCTGTACAACAGACAAGCTGTAAGTTCAGGCCCTGCCCTCAAACACGTCTGGTTTCTCAAAGGAGAAAAATTTCCCCACTTAAGCACCAGAGAGGGCAAGCTTCCCTGGAGATCCCAAATCAGTGATGAGGAGTTTTGAGCTCTTTCCACAGGTGGGGCTGCCCTTTCAGCCCCCAGGCATCGTGCAGAGACCCTGTTCCAGCTCCCTTCTCATCCAGCTTAAAATCATGTCCTTCTTTCTTGGTGGATATCTAAGTCTGCTTGGGCAGCTACAACGAAGTACCATATACTGGGTGGCGGCTTATAAACAACAGAAGTTTATTTCTCACAGTTCTGGAGGCTGGAAGTCTGAATCAGGGTGCCAGCAGGGCTGGAGTCTGGTGAGGGCCCTCTTCCTGGCAGACGGCCACCTTCCTGCTGTGTCCTCACATAGCAGAAGGGATGAGGAAGCTCTCTGGGGCCTCTCTTATAAGGGCACGAATCCTATTCTTGAGGGCTCCACCTTCATGATGATTCAATTCCCAAAGGCCCCACCTCCAAACAGCATCACATGGGGGATTAGGTCCCAACACATGAAGTTGCAGCTTGGGTGGGACGACACAAAAATATTCAGTATATGGTAGTGAGCCTTTAGCATCTGGTCCTCTTTCCTCTTGGATTATATCTGGATCGTAAAGCCTTGAGTTTAAGCTCCATCAGCTTCGATTTCTCCATTTCTGGTACCTGGAGATTTCCCTTTCTTTCCTTGGAGATAAGCTGTGTATTATATTATTTGGTCTTATTTTATTGATGATTTCTAAGAGTACACAGGAAGAAAGCCAGCCAACATCAGCTGGGTCAGCCATGCTGTTGGAAGTCGGATAAATCGATACTGAAGTAAGCGCACTGAACCCAGGACCCTCTTAATTCAAATTCGGTACAGAAAGATGTAAAGCTGCTGCACTTATTGGAGCAACAGGGCACTGAAACCTGGATCCATCTTCAGAGAAGTCAGTCAGTCAACTGACACGGCTCCTTACAAACAGAAATTATCATGTCGCAGCGGCTGACAAAAGACAGCCTCCTAAGTATTGTCTGCTTAAGACCAGAAACCCCACAGGCACACAGGCCAGTTGCTTGGAAAATTCTCCACCTCTGTGAATTTCCATTCAGGACTTTCTCATCATATTTTTGTTAGTGTTTTAAATACTTAATTAGACCATTTTCCTTTCTTTTGTAAACTTTTCCAGCATTCCACTTTCACCTTGAAAACCACCACGGTAGAAAATCCCCTCCTTTTACCACCTCACTCCATTAAGTGCTATTAACTCCAGTGCTTTGTAGTCTTACTTCCTGTGTGCTATTCATTCTCACCGCTAGCCTGGTCTCCTCTGGCTTTTTTAAGTCCCTGACCTGCTCCTTCGGCCAAGAGCCTTCACAGCGTTCCTGAAGTTTATAATTTTTAATTCAATCCTTCAGAGGCTCCCAAAGATAATCAAAATATCTTCCAAATTGCTTAGTACAGCGTATAATAATTCTTTGTTATCCCATTCTGCCCTTGCCTCCACTTACTTATTAGACTATACCTTTTAGAATAGTTTTCGAAAAATTGAGAAAATAGTACAGAGTTCCCATATACCCCACATCCAATTTGTCCCCTATTATTAACATCTAATATTAGTATGGCATATTTATCACAATTATTAAACCTATATTGGTACATCATCATTAACTAAAGTCCACAGTTTCTTCAATTTCCTTTTCAGTTTTTTTCTGATGTCCTTTTTCTGTCCTAGGAACCCATCCACCAGGATCCCACATTGCCTTTGGTCATCATGTCTCCTCAGACTCCTCTTGGCTGAGACAGTGTCTCAGACTTTTCTTGTTTTTGATGATTTGGACAGTTTTGATGAATGCTGGTCTGGTGTTCTGTAGAATGTCCAGTATTGGGATTTATCTTTCTATCTTCTCATGATAAGACTGAGATTGTAGGTTTTGGGGAGGAAGTCTCTGGCTTATGGCGTTTTTTTTTTTTGGTTTTTTTTTTTTTTGCGGTACACGGGCCTCTCATTGTTGTGGCCCCTCCCGTTGCGGGGCACAGGCTCCGGACGCACAGGCTCAGCGGCCATGGCTCACGGGCCCAGCCGCTCCGCGGCATGTGGGATCCTCCCAGACCGGGGCGCGAACCCGGTTCCCCTGCATCGGCAGGCAGACGAGCAACCACTGCGCCACCAGGGAAGCCCCAGCATGCATAATTTTAAAAACACATACATGTTATAATAAATTTTTAAAGAAACTTTCTTCAAACAACATTAGGTCTGGGTAACCATCCAGTTCATTACTTCTGACTGCTGCCTAATGGTTCTTTGGGTATATCAACCATATCTTCTTTTATCGATGACTCAAATTATAGAGACTAGAATACTTCCAGTTTCTGCGTCCACACCAAATGCTTGAGTTAATTCCTGGGATGGTCTCCTTATGGTCCTGTGGGAGAATTTCCCTCTCGTATTTACCCAGGGCTAGAAACACTGGGTCCTGGGGCTTTTTGCAATCCAGCTTCCAAAGTGCCTGCACCTGTTTACATGGGATGTGAGCGCCTCTTTGCCCACATCCTCCCCTGGATTTAATTTTATTTGACTTTGCAGCATTCTCCACATTGACGGGTATAAACAGTCTATCCTTATTGTTTTCATTTGTATTTTTGATTATTAGTGTATCAGTCAGGGTTCTCTCACCCCATGGCCAGTCAGGTTGACACAGAGAATTAACCATCACAATTAGTAAGGTCTAACTTATTTTTACAAGTCTTACCATTTGTTTGCCTCCTATGAATTGCCTAATCATATCCTTTGCTCTTTTTTTTTTTTTTTTTTGTATTTTGTGATTTTGCCCTTCTAGTGGATGTGGACTAAACTTTCTTGCATACTCTGGAGATGAATCTTTCATCAGTTTTACCTGCTGCAATTACCTTGTCCCAGCTTTCACCTATGTTTATGATGTCCTTACTCAAAGTAGTCATCTTTTATTTTGCTGTAGTCAAATACATCAAATTCTCAACTTATGGTTTGGCCTTTGTGTATCTTGTTGAAGAAATATTTTTCTCATGGTTGTCAATATACTATTCTAGATTATGAATTTATACGATTTGATATTGAGATAAAACTAATTTTTCTCCAGGTAGTGAGCCAATTTTCAACATCAGGCACTGACCATCATCTTTATCCTGTGACTTGTGATGCCAGGATCACCAAGTACAAGGTTCCCTTAAGTACCTAGCTCTGATATTGGATTCTAGTTTGCTGGGTTATGATTAATTCATAGCTATTCATTATACTCAATGCCGGTCCTAATAAAAAAACATAATTATGTAAGTTATAGTTAAATGGGCTTATATTTTCTCTTACCTCTACACATCCATACTTGACTTGTCTTTCAAAATCCAACCTCTCTGTGGATTCTTCTTAAATACCCGTTTTAATTTAGTTGTTTAGTTCACTGCATGTCCAAGCACCCTATCTCCCCCGCTAACACTAAACCCCAAAGAGGTAGTAAAACCTCTAAATCTTTGCCACTTGCCAGCTGCATGACCACTGGCCAGTTTCGTAGGCCATCAGAGCTACAGTTTCCTCTTCTTATGGGGCAAAATAAAACAACAGGATTAATGAACATTTATTGCATGTCCTATTGCATAGTTCTAGGAAGTAGCAAAGATTATTACTGCCATTTTGTAGACAAAAATGTGAAGCTTGTCCAAACTTGCACAGCTAATCAGTAACTGCTAGAGTAGGGATTTAAACCCAGGATATCTAAAGATAAAAATCTCTGTTCCTACTTTTACGCTATATCCCCTTATTTGGACCATAGGGAGAGAGGTCAACTTCAATGATCAGTAATTATTATTTACCTAACTCCTGAACTATGGAATAGAGCAGAACCTCTCACGACCTCAGCTTGCTTCAGTGGCTTTATGACAGTTATAACACAGAAGAGCATTCCTCATGGGAAACAGAAAATTCACTGTCTTTATCTGAACAAAACCATAAAAATAATAATGGTTCCAAGGTACTGAGGGTTAATATTTTTTGCGAGGCCCTATGCTAATCACTTGGATTCTATAACTCATTTAATGCTTATATTGTTCTAACATGGTAGATACTTATATCCCCAATAACTGAGATTTTGCTAGGTCAAGAAACTTCACCAAATTACACAACTAGTATGAGCTGGACTTCAACCGAGATTTCTCAGTCTCCAAATCCTTCTATTTTAACTATTTGGTACAAAGTTTATAATTTTAATGCATTATCTAGCTATTAATTGTTTTCTAATTTCTTTTTATACGATCTTATGACATATTTTGTAGTATAAGAAATGAAATTAGACACATTTGAACCCTCTTCTACTGAAATAAAGTTTCTTTCATTTTTTTTTCTTTAACAAGGAGAAACAAGGACTGAGTATACTCAGAATTTATTGTTTCCTACTGTCTTTAAAGCACAGTTAGTGATGTTATCAACGTCTGTAAATAAATTCCAGGAAGAGAATATTGCTTTTGATAAAGGTATGTACTGACAGTAAATGCTAAACAAATAGGTGACACATGCTACTAATCAGCGTGTCCCTCTCTATCTGACAGACACATACTGACGATGACTTTTACAAGCTCAGATAGTTCATTCTGTAAAGGCCAAAAACGGGTGCATTAAGTATCGTGCCAAAATCATTCTGAGAAAAATTGATATGGGAACTCCCTGTCATTGTAAAGACTTAATTTCCAGGTAGGAGTTACCCATGACAAAGGGAATAAATATAACTGTAAACTAAGAAGAACAGGAATTAGGTTTAATATGACATTAGTTCCCAAAGTAAAGCCACAGGCTACTGGAATTTGGTACTATTTAACTATTAAAATTGTTAAAGTGAATAAATCTATGTCTGGGCTGGCAAAATGACTTGTCCTTCCTGTTACCATATGAAAACAACTCAGCCTTTATTTTCAGGAGCAAACATTTTAAAATCCGAAGACATCCCCCAAACCTCTTTAATTTCTTGCCTTTAAAATTAAATGCTGAAGAATGAAAGGTACCACTGTTGTGAGGCTCTCATCTGATATGAGTACTTACTTCATCCTGGTTTTTTTTATGGTGGATTTTCATTTGAGTCCTATGACTGTTGGAAAACATTGAACTTAACAGAACTCTTACTAACGTGTTGATTCTCACCTTACAGCTTATGGGATAACCGCAATAACTTTCAGCAGAATTCTCTCATGCTTTGCCATAGCTTTGTATAAAATGCTTGGCACCAGTACCATCCTTTGTTGCATAATTAAAGATAAATTTCGGCTCTTATTATGCTTTTCCTAAGTTTTTTTGCTTCACCCATTGATTTTTTCCAGATAAACTTTAGATTAATTTTTATTTCCTATATTTTGCCTCATCCTTAATGAATTGGGTTTTTTACCTGGAACTATAGTCAATCTATAAGTGCGTTGGGGAAGAACTTACATCTTTTCAATGTGCAGTTTTTACACAAAGTCTCTCAATAGATAACACTTTTATCACTTCTATAAGTTTCTGCATTTAGATTTCAAGCAGTTTTGGTTGAAATAACTTCCAAGAACGTTATAGTTCTGTAGCCGCTGAATTTGAGATCTTATACTGTTACATTTTCTAACAGGTTCTTCCAGATATTTAGGGCTGCTATTGATTTTTTTATTATAGCATATTTTCTAATTTGGAAAGATGTACAGTATGAAAGTGTTAGACTGACCAGCAATTATGTGACATCAAGTTTGGTACAAAGAGTGAAATGGATAAAACTGAAATGTTTCCTAGTCTCATCTAAGATGAGAGACCTTTACTGATTAAATTTTAGCAGTGTCACCCATACTCAAAATTTAGTGGCAGGTCAAAATCTTCAGCAGAAAATACAAAATGGATTGCCAGACCTCAAGAGCTAAAGTAATGGGATTCATTTTATAGCTAGAGCCTTTGAGTACAGGACTAAGGAGAATAGATGACAATTACATTCTCAAAGATTTTATGGCACACAATAGAGGCATGACAATAGCATGAGAGGGGGAGGAGAGAAAATGCAAAATCAATAAGAAGCAACTGTGACTTGTAGCATCTCCTAGCCCACTCTGGGCATTGAATGTCCACATAGTTTATTGTAAGTAATAAGCTTTCTCTAGACCAAGTAATAAAAACTTAAGCAACGCCTGGCATCCCAAGGGCATCCATTCAATTGAGAAGGGGATATTGAGTTCTGGATGGGGCAGCATTCACAGTGGCTTCCAGAGCAAAGGAGGGAGCCCAAGCAGGTTTATTCTCACTGATGCTGAGAAGAATTCACTGGTACAGTCAACAACAAGAGAGGGAATGGTTCCATCACCTCTCCCAGGGAAGATGTTCATACCAGGCAAGAGTTAAAAACCTCTCCTGGTGCACCAGGAAGAGGATACAGCAGGTATGCACACAGTCAAAACGCTGTAAGAAGACCAACTACTGAATCAGGAACTGAGGAGGAAGTTAGCAAGGACAATTATGAATAGCAGAACAAAGTCTGAGGTCAGGGTATCTAAGAAGAGTCCCTGTAGGACACACAGCTATTCCAATGGGTATGCTGGGTATAACCCTCAGGGTGCAAAGGAGCTGCACCCATCCCAGTGAAACTGCAGTGACAAGTGTGAACATATCCCTTACCGCTCTTATAATTTTAAGCTCCTGCATGAGCATGTGACCAAGCCTGGCTAGAATTAAAGGGCCCTTTCTTCCTTGGTAAGCAGCAAACATAAGAGCCTTAAGAAAAGCATCGATGCTGTTTGGAGCTGAGGGCACACAAACAAGAGAGATATCTGTATATGATCATTTGGTTTCCACTGAGATTTGTCTAGAGAAAAACCAAACCGTTGTAACTGCAGATTTTTGCATTCTGGCCATGTGAAATTGGAAGAAAAAAAAAAATCCAACATGGTTTGTATGGTTAAGACTTTGATTAATTATTTATTTAGATACTTATTATATATTTAATGATTAAATTCATTATTAGCCCCTACTCTATGCATTGGGCAAGATACTGTGTTCTCCACCCCCCGCCTCCTCTAAATAAGCAAGACTTATCAAAGATCTTCCAATCTATCCAGTGGGAACATAAATATTGTAATACCAAAAAATATTTTTATAACAGTGAGAATCAAGTTTCAAAAATGGTATCAGGAGAGCCCAGGTGAAAGAGAAAAAAATAGTTGCTCTACTTTCCCTCCCTCTCCAATGGTATTAGGTGGTAGACCCAAAGGAGGTAATTAGGATTAGATGAAGTCATGAGGGTGGAGCCCTCATGAATGGGATTAGTGCCCTTATAAGAGTCATAAGACCATTTGCTTTCTCTCTCTGCTCTCTGCCATGTGTTGGAAGTTTGTAACCCTGAAGAGGAATCCAGCAGAGTCAGACCATGCTGGCACCCTGATCTTGGACTTCCAGCCTCTAAAGATGTGAGCAGTAAATTTACGTTGTTTATAAGCCACCCAGGCTATGGTACTTCTGTTACAGCAGCCCAAAAAGACTAAGACAAAACTTAATCAAGAAGTGAGAATCAAAAAACTACTTTGGAGTATGTAGTATTTGACCTTGGCCTTGGGCACTGGGTAGCTTTCAAAAGACAGAGGTGGGGACTAGAGATTTTCTTGGTGGAAAATCAGAGAGAGGGCACCAAGACAAAAGGGGACCTGGCATGTGTCTACTCCAAAGTCATGGCTTGGCTTGGAGCATCATTGTGAATATTGGATGGGAATTTTCTTTTTTTCTTATGAAGTATCTTTGAAGACCAGGATAATTGTAATTTCTCAGTCTTGACGTCATTATGTATGTTCAAACCGAGCCCCTTAGATGAGTCTCATTAGTTCAGCAAGTTCCCTATGGTTGCTTCCCAGCTCTTGTTACTATATTACAAAGTATCTTACATGGTACCCTTGAAGTGTCCTCAGCACTTGTATTGTGTACACCTGCCTCTCATTGGCTCTGTGGGCTTCTGGGGCATCTCCTTGTCAGCCATTTGCATTTGCCCAGCAAAGCTGAGATGTGATTATTAAAGCTGTGCTGCTTCCAAGGGGATAATTTTCTGAACCACGAATCAGACTTCTATGGAAAGTCTTTAAGGTAGAAGTTATAAATTAAGCAAGTCTCACATTCACACTGCAAACAAGGCAATGTGGCTCATGAGGTTTATTTCACATACACAGCCTGTGTGAGCTACACTGGATATTGGCAGAAAGTGAGAGAATATAGAATTGATGAGAGGTTTTTGTCTTTGTTTTTTTGGTTTGTTTTTTGTCCAGTAAGACCAAGTGGTTAAATGACTTACGAAGCTTCCTCGAGAAGCCAAACTGTGAGAAATTAAATTTCGGATTCCAGATACACAAGGAGCAGTGGATGACTAATTCCTACTGCCTTCTCTCCACCCTAGCACTAAAAGTGAACAACTAATGGCATAAAAATTTCCAGTACACCATTCTGAATCAGTTTGGGTCCAATAGCATTTATTATACGCCTAATGTGAGTGTGCAAAACACTTGGTTAGACTCTTCCTCTCAAGGAATTTAGCAGAGACACCCATATAAAGAGTGAATTCTAATCAGGACAGAAGGAATGCCTAAACATTGATGTATTAAGCTTTCCCAATGCTATCAAGTTAAAGTAAGAACCTGGATATTGTAATACATTGCAGAGTCAACTGATAAGGGAAAACAAAAGCTGAAACCATTAAACCTTTATATTTTTCTACTTTCCATCGTTATTTATTTATTTATTTATTTTTGCTGTGTTGGGCCTTCGTTTCTGTGCGAGGGCTTTCTCTGGTTGTGGCAAGAGGGGGCCACTCTTCATCATGGTGTGCGGGCCTCTCACTATCGCGGCCTCTCTTGCTGCGGAGCACAGGCTCCAGACACGCAGGCTCAGTAGTTGTGGCTCACGGGCCTAGTTGCTCCGTGGCATGTGGGATCTTCCCAGAGCAGGGCTCGAACCCGTGTCCCCTGCATTAGCAGGCAGATTCTCAACCACTGTGCCACCAGGGAAGCCCTACTTTCCATCTTTAAAGGCAGGGTTGCTTTGGGCATCTTATGTCCTATAGTTACATAAAGGAAAGAGACAACCCTCATGTTGCTAAACCTGAATGGACTCAAACCAAAGAATTTGGGAAACTAATTCACTTGGATTATCCACTTACGGACTTGTAACTCTATCAATAGTTTTCCATTATTAACGACTTTTCAGAATTTCAGAATGCCTTTAAATTCCCACTTGACTCTTCTGTGCTCAGCTATAATTACCAATAAAAGTTATTACTTGGATGATTTACTAGGTGCCAGACAACATACTACGTGAGTTACATGCACAATTTCACTCCAACTTCTCAATAATAATGCAAGATAAGTATTATCATTCATGTTTTTCAGGTGAGGTAATGTAGGGCCCAGATAGGTAAGGAAACTTTGGAGGCAAAACTGAACACAACTGCGGCTGATTCTGAATCACCTTCACATATTTACAGCTCCACACACCCACACACTCAACAATCTTCCCTGTAACAGATTCTCACAAGTTTCTTTTTCTGTAAATAATAACACCCATTTCCCATCCAGTATGGGGACATGCCCAGAGGGCATTATATCTGGGTAGAGCAAGAAATATAGACTAAACGCACATGATTATTGTTAGAATTTAATTAAAGGATAGCCCCAAACACTGAAAAAAGTAAAGTGCTATATAAATGTAAGGTTTTAATACACTTTATAGTAAAAAATAATACTAAACAATTGTGTAATATTGAAGCTACAGTTGTGTTATCAGAGATATTTCTGTGCTTGTCCTTTCCTTCCAACTAAATTATAACATTGTACAGAATGGAAAGGGTCCAAGATACCTTCGAATGACCTGAAGTGAACCGTCCCCCTTTTTATCAATATATAAGGGTCTCATTTTAACATAGAAACTTGGTGGATCCACATTTAAGAATATTTGACTAAGGAAATAATTGGCCCTTAGTCATGTCTTTTCTAACGTGACTAGAACAAGTTGAACGTCAAGAAGAATGAGACTGTGTTGAATGATTATTAGTGAAATCAGTCCCATAGCTTTACAGGTGGAGTTTTTACATCTCACTGTTTTATTAGCAGATCATAATTTATACCACAATTATCATGACAACTCACTCTCAATTCTACAGGACCTGGTCTTTGAAAAGCAAGTTATTATTGTTTTTGTTTTTTTAACAACTATATGAGGGTAATCTTGGACAGAGTAGACACACCTGATAGGGAGGTAAATTCAACCCAAGGGAAAAATGTTTACGAGTTAGTACACATCACCTATCTTGATATGACCACAAAACCACCGCTTACAAGTTTATCTTTCTATTGTGGTTTCAATGGTCTATGAAGAATTTCTTTTCATTGGGTAATGCTTTTCACTTTTCCTTAGAAAATTTGGGTGGAGGCTAAGAAAACATTGGTACAAATAGTGAACCGCTGGCAATTAACTCCTGTACTCTCGCGCAGTCTGGTTTTTAGGGATTTAGGATCAAGCAAATATGACTGCTGTCAAATAGTGAGGCGTTACCTTAAATCATTCAGCTTTGGGTGAAAGGGTTTTATCTCAAATTAACTCAGTCAAAAAAACAATATGACTTTGGTAAAAACTAACCTGTCTATTAGAATGATTTTTTATTACCCACTTATAGTAGACTTCATGTCAGGCTTTCGCTCTTGTATGTATGGATGGACTGATACATGAATGTGTGTGCACATATTTTTTTCCTTCTATTTCACAGAAGACTGTAATTTCTCTAAAATTTCTCCCACCCTATTTTATCAATTTGTATCCATCATATCGTGAACCCACTGCCTTTGCTGTGCTTGGGGGACCTCTGAATTTGATGTCTATTTTACCAAAGCAGTTTTTATAGCACAGATGATTGAATGTAAAATCCTGCATTTTACCCGTGGCTCTGAAATTGCCCACGTCCCTTGCACTTTCATAAACTGCTTTCATATCCAGCGTGAGACCTGTGAAATCTGGCTGCGTGGCTCTCAGAAGACGGGAATTGCTGGAGCAGTGGCTTTTCAGCCTTTTAAGCACCGCGTCTTTGGAGCACTTTGTCAAAACACATCAGACCAGCCACATCTGCTCATTTATCTGAACCAGAGAAAACAGCTTTTAAGATCTTCTTAGATAGGGTATATTGCTGCTGCTTGATGACTTCCCAAAGGTATACATTATTTTTCCCCTTGACGGGCTGAACTTCTCATTGGCCTACTATAATTATGCATGTTATTTCACATTCCTCTGAAATCTGCACTGGTCCATGAGTACTCTGGCTTCCTGAAAGCAACTTAGTCATCTCCACTGCAATTAATTGTGAACTTGGAACTTTTAAACACAGTCGATCTGCTAAGCTTAAATCTGAACATAAAGAAATGCAAATAGGATTAGATCTAAGGTTAGGAGACACTAGATGAAAACTGTATCCACTCTGATGACCTCGCTCGCTTAAAGTCTCATTGTGGTCCAAACACGTTTTTGTTTTTTTAATAAATTTATTTATTTATTTATTTATTTATTTATTTATTTATTTATTTATTTATGGCTGCATTGGGTCTTCGTTGCTGTGCATAGGCTTTCTCTAGTTGCGGTGAGTGGGGGCTACTCTTTGTTGTGGTGCACGGGCTTCTCATTGCGGTGGCTTCTCTTGTTGCGGAGCATGGGCTCTAGGTACATAGGCTTCAGTAGTTGTGGCACGTGGGCCCAGTAGTTGTGGCTTGCCGGGCTTCTCATTGCGGTGGCTTCTCTTGTTGCCGAGCATGGGCTCTAGGTACATAGGCTTCAGTAGTTGTGGCACATGGGCCCAGTAGTTGTGGCTTGCAGGCTTAGTTGCTCTGCAGCATGTGGGATCTTCCCAGACCAGGGCTCGAACCTGTGTCCCCTGCATTGGCAGGAGGATTCTTAACCACTGCGCCACCAGGGAAGTCTGCAAACATGTTTAACTGTAACATTATAAAAAAATAAATACTAAACACCAGAGGGGGAAGCAAACTTGGAATTTTAATTCAATGCCACTCTGGGCAACCTTGGACAGGGTAATCACCCCTTCACGATTGAACGTTTCCACCAGCAAAGCACAGAGCGCACTCTTTGTATCTCCGGCGTTATTGTTTGAAGGAGCTGATTATAGAACTTTCCTCTCCGACCTGCTGCTCCCATGATATAAGTGAGGTGCACATATGAAGAACCCTGAAAACTCCCTTCAGAGCCCCAGCATATTATGTCTCACGTCAATTCAGCAATAGTTCTTTACTCCGCTGAAACCACTTAGACATGTTTCTGTTAACTAAACCCCCAATAAAATGAGCCCTCTTTATGATTTAAAAATGTGTGTGTTTACACGGATATATAATTCAAAAGATTAATTATTAAAAAAAAAAAAGTTCTTGGAAGAGAAGCAGGGACGCACAGCCCCATGCAGGTGAGAGAGTTTCCAGGTGTGTGGGGTGGTGGGCTGTCTAGGAGACTGGTGGTGGGAAGGGGCTGAAATCAAGTGAACTCTCCAGGCTGGTGGAGCCACAGACCCCAGGAAGGCAGGTAAAAGGGTAGCTGTGTGGGAAATAAATGTGGGCGTAAGTCAACCCACAGTGCTATGCTGAGCCATGTTGGAGCCTGAGGCCAAAGGAGAAATATGTCCCTATATCCACTCATCAAAACACACTCCCATATTTTGAACCAAGTAGAATAAGTTAATATGTATTCTACAATCAAAAAGCATGACACCACTATTGTACATAAAAGAGATAAACAACAAGGTCCTACTATGTAGCACAGGGAACTATATTCAGTATCCTGTAATAACCTATAATGGAAAAGAATCTGAAACAGAACATATATATATATATATATTCAGATACATATGTATACATACATATATGTATATATGTATATATATATACATACATATATGTATATATATATATATCTGAATCACTTTGCTATACACCAGAAACTAAACTAAAACTAACACTGTAAATCAACTATACATCAATTAAAAATTTTTTAATTAAAAAAAAAGCATGACTTTAAAGCCCCCATGCTGCTCAATCTTTCCCAGGCCATCGTCAACCCGCGTACACACAGCTGGAGGGGATGCGCGGCTGATTGCAAAGGACACTGTAACAGTAACTAAGGGTGCCACTAATCAGGGTCATAAAACACAACTACCTGCCTTTATGTAAAATCTCCACATCGTATTGATGGATTGTGTGCCTTCACCCGGGCTTTTAAAAATATTGACTTAAAAGAGCATTTTTCTCTATTAACTGCGGTTGTTGGCTCCCCCTTAAGTTCTGTGCCGCTGGAAGTTCCTCACTTGCTTTACCCTAATCCTGCTCCATCAGCCAGCATTAAGAAAGTAGTAATAAAACAATGAAAGGGAACAAGACAGGAATCATCTGGGTGCCTCATCCATAGGAAGCTTGAGTATTTTTTATTTTAAACATTCATATCTGCACTGAGAGGCCTGGGCTATAAAATGTATTCCTTCCTGCAGTCACAGCCAAAGAAGTGGAACACCACTGGTACAGGGAGACCAAACTCTCCTGGGAATCTCCCAGGAATCACTGACACCAGCAGTCAGTACAAGCCTCACTGTTTGGAAGGTGTTTAGTTATGCTGTTTCTTTCTGAATTCCTTTCGACCGTAAGGGGTAAAGAACAACATACAGCCTTGGGGGTTGGAGGGAGCTCCTGACCCCCTGCTATTGCTTCCCTGGGTCTGAGAAAAAACGTCTTTGTACCAGTTCAAAAGATATTAGCTCAAAGGTCCAACTCTCTCCCACCACTGAAGCCCAGCCTCATACATGAACTAGATTTTGCTCTGGCACAGACCTCAATATTGTAGGAAGCAGTGTTGGGTGGTTTCCGAGGGCCCTTCCTGTGCATGCTGCTATACTTTGCATCTTTCTGGCAGCTCCTCAGTCTGGAGTGTGTACCCCACAGTACATCGTGTTTTTAGGGATCAGTCTGTAGAGCAAGGCCCCTTTGTGAAATGCTCCCCTGCTAACTCCACACACACACTATTTAAATGATAAATATTCTGAGCACTGACCCCAACAGTATTCAAGATTCAGTGCATGGAAATCGTCCTGAATGCATTCATTTATGCATTCATTAAACAAAGAATTCGTGACTGCCTTTTATGTATCCCACTCCTTTCTAGAGGCTGGGAGTGAAGCAGTGAATAAAAGGATCAAAACTCCCTGCCCTCAAGGTGCTAACATTCCAGTGGGGAAAGGCTGCCAATAAATAGATACGTAAGTAAAATAGATGGTGAGTCAGAGAGAGAGAAGTGCTGGAGAGGAAAATGAAGCAGGGATGGGGTGCAGACCACCCAGAGTGGGCAGATGTCATTTTAGGGAGGTTGGTCATTAAAAAAAAAAAAAAAGTCTCACCAAATCTAAAAAACTATACAAATGAACTTATTTACAAAACAGAAACAGACTCACAGACATAGAAAACAAGCTTATGGTTACCAAAGGGGGAAGGGGGGACGGATAAATTAGGAGTTTGGGATTAACAGTTACACACCACTATATATAAAATAGATAAACAACAAGAACCTACTGTGTAGCACAGGGAACTATATCCAATATCTTATAATAACCTATAATGGAAAATAATCTGAAAAGGCATACGTATATATTATACATATATATATAACTGAATCACTTTGCTGTACACCTGAAACATTGTAAATCAACTATACTTCAATTCAAAAAAATAATACATTAAAAAGAAAGTCTCACCGAGAACCCACTGAGAAGGTGACATTTGAACAAAGACTTTAATCAGGTGAGGGGGTGAGTGGAGAACTAGGGGGTTGGGGGGAAAGTTCTAGCAAGTGCAAGTCCCTGACGCTGAGCTTGGCTGGAAGACTCATTATCAGCAAGGAGACTAAAGTATTGAAACCAAAAGGGGTGAGTGGGTGGTGCAGGGAGTGGGGCAGGGGGGAAGGAGGGATAGTAGAAAAGAGGGAGAAAGCAGACTGCATATGGGGTCTTGGAGGCCCCCGTGAGCACTTGGACTTTTCTCTGAGATGGGAAAGCTTAGAGGGGTATCTGAGGGAGGAGTAAAATGATTTGACTTTTGTTTACAGGCTCCCTCTGGCTACTATGGAAATGAGTTTGCTTGGCGACAAAGGTGAAAATGGGCGGAGGACAGCGGTGTCTGGGACAAAGGTGGCAGCAGAGGAGCAGAAAAAACTGTCTGAATTCTGGAGAATGTTTGAAGTTAGAGCCAATGGGTCTAATGAATTGAATACCTGACATGGTAAAAAATGAGAGTCAAAGATAACACCTGAGTTTTCCTAGCTGACCAGCCGCAAGTGTGGATTGCTGTTTCCTGATTTGGAGAGGCGGGTGCAGAAACTCAGGTTTGGGATGGGTGAGAGGAGAAGTTCGCTTTCCACCATGGGGAGTGTTAGGTGCCCATCAGACATCCAAGAGGCCAGTAGAGTTGGAAGCTCTGGAGTTCATGGAATTTGGAGTTCAACGGAGAATTCTGGGCTGGAGATAGATATTTGGCAGTTGGCAGAGAACAGATAGAAAGCCTTTAAAGTTGGAGTGGACCCAACCGGCAGGCTTGGTTCATCGTGCTGTTGGTTGTTTCAAAGGAGAATTTGTGTGTCATTAGATGGAGCGCGTAACCCTCGATTACTCTCTTTTTCTCCCATCACTCTCTTTTGCTTTATACCTGTCCTACGCCACCTGCATGATACCCAGGCTCCCTGTAAGCGCCTCAGGAATGAGTAGGGATCTTGCTGTCTATGGTTCCGTGATGCATGCTCCTGGCACGGAGCTGATTCTCAGTAAATGTCTGGCAAACCAGTGAATGATTTCTGGTGCAGAAGAGTGAAAGGGCTCAACAGAGTTTAGAGGAACGTCAAGTCCTAGGAGTATATGGGAAGGTTAGAAAGTGGGGCAGGCAACAGACTCAGGAGAAAGAAATGTCCCAGAATGGACTTTTCACTAGCGGGCACACCTAGGGGAAGGAAAACCGGATTGTTAGTACAAGTGAATCAAGAGGGACGAATTGAGAAGGGCATTAAAAGCAGGCCTTAGAACTAGAGATCGGAATCAGTCTGGGTCAACGTGGCGGCACAAATTTGTTGGCGTCACAAATCAGCCTCCCCAGTCTGGTTTTCCAGTTGCATTTTAGCCACACTCGATGTTCAGGTAGCTAAACTGAGGACCCCTCCATATTTCACACGCATCCACGTTTGTTCACACCTCCTAGATCAGGCTCTTCTCCAGGCCCTTCCTCTACTGTTCTACCTGTGGACACTCACTCCTTATTCAAAGTTTGCTCCCATCACTACTTCATATAAACTTTAGAATCTGTCACATGGTGGTGTGCACAGTTGACGTCAGGTCTGAATCAGTCATTTGGCTCACGTACATCAAAGTATACATGGTATACTGTATAGGCAGTAGTGCAACACCTGTGGAAGAGCCAGTCAATGTGTGTTCCATTTGATGTAGCACAAGATCTAGAAACAGAGAGCCGACAAATAAGAAAGGGTCAGTCTTTCATGGGAAGGTGCTATATCCAAAGGGAACCAACATCTACTCAACTAGGGAAGGCAGCAACTCTATCCTGCAGAGAGGAGTCCGTGGATTCCAAACATGCTGAGATGGGTCACCCAAGACCAACTCTTCCCTGCCCCCATGTTGGATTCGGTTTTGTTTTTTAATTTCATGTTCACAAAGTGGAACCAAGCAGAAACCTGCAAGGCACCCCTCCCTCCACCAAGTACAAAACTGAGCAGTTAATGATTAGAACGACAGTCACAGGCTCAGTGTCTGATGCACATTCCTGAGTCGTTTTTACTATAACTGACACCAGAGGAAAAAAAGCTAACTGCATGATGACCAGGCAGTAGCCATGATATAAGCTGCTCCATCTTCAGCAGTACTGAATCTATGGCTAAGCAGTTCCAAGAACCTGCCTCAAGAGAATGGGATTAACATTATTGCTTATAATAACCAGTATCTTTATGGGCATCAAATAATTGTAGTTTGCTCTGCTCGTATATTTAAGCAGGCAATTAAAATTGTCAGGAAAGAGATGCTACAGACCCTTGTTGACCCACTCTGAGAATATGGTGCCTATGTCAGTATGAAGTTACAGAAGATAGACCTTCGCCCCTAATCCCATAGCAATGGGATGATGTTCTGACAAGTGGGAATTTGTAAGCAGCTCTTTGCAGGAAAACGCCCTCGGCAGGAAGCCCTTTCTCTTGTCACTTTAGCAAAGCTATATTGTAACTAACTTTTAAACCGGGCACCCCCATGCTCTACTCATCTCCGGCCCTAGCACACCTTTCAGATCTTTTAATCACACGATACCTTGTGTAATGTGTCGGTTCTTTCCGTAGATCAAAGAAGTCAAAATGAAGAATAAATAATTAACAAATGACCAGATCTCTTCCCCAGCTTCTCCTTCAGTAAACTCCTGAACAAACTGTGTGACCAAACCGTGTGAACAAGATAACGTCTAGAGGGAAATCATGAGGAGTCCACAAGCCTGCACACAGTGAGGTTTGGTGACAACCCTGACCCCCATCTCAATGATTAACTGAGTTGCTTCCCGGTTTCCCTTTAAAAGCTTTCACAGCCCAGCAGAATCTTCGGAGGTGGTTTCTGGGGGACGTTGCGTCCACCATCTCCCCAGATGGCCAGCATTCTGATCAAAGGCACCTGTCCTTCCTATCAACATCTGTGGGTACCGACTTTGTAATTACACGGCGAGCAGCAGACCCGATGCATTGGATTATTCGATAACAAAAGCAATCCTTTGCTTCTTAATTTAACTTTTCATACCTGACACTGTAAAATAATTACCTTTGATGGAGGATATTTGATGACGAATACACTCTTCACTTCTAAAAGGCATTTAAGGCATTTCAGCTACCGTTTAAAAGTGAGCTTCCTGGTTTTGGTTAGTATAGTAGAGTTCACCAGAGTCTACTGATATTCGGTGAATAAATAAAATGTGCTGTGTCAGCAAAATTAAGAATCATAACCTGAAAAAGATGTGAGGAAGGGGCTTCCCTGGTGGCGCAGTGGTTGAGAGTCCGCCTGCCGATGCAGGGGACGCGGGTTCGTGCCCCGATCCGGGAAGATCCCGCATGCCGCAGAGCGGCTGGACCTGTGGGCCATGGCCGCTGGGCCTGCGCGTCCGGAGCCTGTGCTCCGCAACGGGAGGGGCCACGGCAGTGGGAGGCCCGCGTAACGCAAAAAACAAACAAACAACAACAACGACAATAAAAAAAGACGTGAGGAAAAAAGAATAAGAAAGTACTGAAATTCAATTAATCAGACAATATATTGCATGCCACTCTGTAGGTTCTGAGTTTCAGGGGACTCAATGTAAATATAGTATGCTCAAGAGTGTTATAATCTAATTCAGAACATGAAAACTGATGGATATGGAACAGCAGGCCAGACTATTTATATGTTGGGGGAGGCTATTATCAAAGAGACAGGTGAGAGCAGTTCAGAAAATAGATATTATTGTCATCTGCACTTTAGAGACCAGGAAATGGCCACTTGGACAGACTAATAAACTGTACCAGGTCAAACTGGGAGTCAGTGACAGACCTGAAATTTAAACCTAGATCTGCCTCCAAACTCTATGATCTTAACCATTACCTTGGAGTTTACTGAGGAAATTCTATATTCCAGGCCCTTTAGTTTTCCTTGATAATTCTACATATTATATTCTGTTATTTTAACTATTCTAGAGCACAGAGAATGAGAGAGAGAGTATCTGTACGTATTTATATAGAACAAGCACGAACTCATAAAAATCAGACAAATAAATACTACCTTATTTATGAAAAGAAAAGCAAAGATTCTAGTTAAAATGGTAGCAAACAAATAGAGCAGTTTTTAAAATGACGAGCACAATGTATACTAGAAAATGCTCCTACAGTCAGCAACCCTTACCTTCACTAGGGTATCTAACCATGTCCTGGAGGGCCTACCAACACTTTCCAAAAGAAGTGTAATAGGAAAAATACAAAACCCTCCCCACTGATACTTGATTTTATCATATACCTAGAAGGGTCAAAAAAAATCAACCGAAAAATATCTTTAATTACCACGTCTCCAAAAAAGAAATCAGCTTAATGACAGGTTACATATCAAAAACTCAATAGTTTTTCCATATGTTGGCAAAAACACAACATAATGTAGAATATTGTTGGGGGAAAAATTCACCATAGGATCAAATTATAAAATACCTAAAAATACATTTAACAGAAAAGGTGAAAGAAATGTAAAAAATAAAATCACAAAAGTTCATTGAAGGAGTGAAAACAAAATAAAAACATTTCATGCAAACTGGAAAAAAAATCATATTCCTAGATGGAAAGAGATAATATTATTTTAATGCCACTTCTCACCAGAACATACATATGTCTTCAGTGCAATCCCCTCAAAATCTATTTGGATCCTTTCTTTACTTACAGTGTCAAAGTAGATTCATATGAAATACTACCTATAGAAAATCAGTAAACTCAGTTTTGAAAAAGAAGACCTATCAGGTATCAAAATGTATTCTAAAATGACAATAACTCAAATAGCTTGTTATTAGGCCAGATATAGACAACTATATCAAATGGGACATAACGGAGTGTCCAGAATAACTCATAGTATGTGAGGATTTAGTAAATAATATTATTTAGTAAATAATAAGTGTTAAGAATGTTATACACTCATTTTAGAAAAAAATAATAGATCTCTGTGTCATGATATTGAAAATACATCCCAGCTAGATAAAAATTTAAAACAAAAAAAATCCAAGGAAGAAAAAAATAACTATGAAAGTTGATGAAAACATATGAGGCCATTATTTTTATTTTATAATCTTGTATTGAGGAAGGTCTTCTTAAGCAAGATGCAAAAGGCAGAAGTGATTAAATTAAAGTTTCTCTAAGTCCAAGGATACCATAAACAATTTAAAATACTGATATATTTAAAATGGATAACCAACAAGGACCTAGTGTACAGCACAGGGAACTCTGCTCAATATCATGTAACAACCTATGGGAAAAGAATTTGAAAAAGAAGAGATACATGTATATGTATAACTGAATCACTTCACCTGAAACTATCACAACATTGTTAGTCAACTATACTCCAGTATAAAACAAAGTTAAAAAAAAATACAAAAGAAGACTGAAAATTTTTTGCAAAGTATATACATAGCTAATAAAAATAGTATAAAAAGAAGCCCAGTCAGTCAAGAAGAAAAAGACAAATGCCCAATAGAAAAATGACCAATGAGGTAACTCAAAAAGGAGAAGAAATAAAAATTGCTTACAGACAGAAGGAAACACCCTCAACCTCATTAGTGGTCAGGGAAATGCAAATTTATATAAGAATGAGATACCCTTGATTGATAATATCCAGGGTTCATCTGCACGGCAGCAGGTGGAGTGAGTTGGCAGAATCTTTCAGGAAATCAGTTTCGTCAGTAACGACTGAAATATCAGTGCGTCTACTCTTCGATCCGGAAGCTCCTTGTGCAAGAAGGAAAGAAAGAAGGTGGAAAGATGGAAGGAAAAAATAAAGGAAGGCTGGAGGGATGGAGGGATGGAAGGAGGGGAGAGGAAGGAAGAGCAAAGCAGATGGGGAGGAAGGAAGGGAGAAAGAAGGAAAAAGGAATAGATACATGTATATGTATAACTGAATCACTTTGCTGTACACCTGAAACTAATGCAACATTGTAAATCAACTGTACTCCAATATAAGATAAATTTTTTTAAAAAAAAAAGAACTAAAGGAGAGACTGACTGAGAAAAAAAAGCAATTCAACAATCATCACCAGTTTATCTCCAGAGAAACCAAACCTAAGTAGTCTTCATAGTATTATGACGATGTGAAACTATCTTTTTTAATCTCTAACTTGAGAAAAATCTTTCCAAGGCTGTCTACTAAATAATTTAAATTTTAATATAAATAATATATATTTAATATAAATAATCATAGCTAATCTTGATTAGCTATGGTTTTTTTTCCTTTTTTTTCCTTTTTTTTCCTTCTTGTTGCTTATAAATATAGTTTTAATACCCACAGTTTGTTGGGAAGCAGATGACACAGCAATAACCCAAAGCTTCGGACAATATATAAAATTGTTCAATTATTTTAATGCCTAGCTATGTTCACATAAAAACAATTCTTTACTTGGCTCAGTGAAAATATGAAACACGTTAAATATTTTTATTCACTTGTATGTTAATGAGATTTTATTTTCCTTACTGAAATATCCGTGACTGAACATGGAATATAGGATATAAATGGTCATGTCAGAAATAATTTAAAATAGATAAATCGAGAAAGAACATTTATTTCAATTTTTTTACCTATGAGTTTTTTTTTGTTTTTGTTTTTTTTTTTTTGTGGTACGCGGGCCTCCCTCTGCTGCGGCCTCCCCCGTTGCGGAGCACAGGCTCCGGACGCGCAGGCCCAGCGGCCACGGCCCACGGGCCCAGCCGCTCCGCGGCATGTGGGATCCTCCCAGACCGGGGCGCGAACCCGGTTCCCCTGCATCGGCAGGCGGACGCGCAACCACTGCGCCACCAGGGAAGCCCCCTATGAGTTTTTATTTTGTAAAATGTGAAACTAGGTTTTTCTTGCCTGTTCTACATTTTAGAATTTACCTTTACAACACAGGCCCACAGAGACGCACTTTTTAAGCAATGGAAATTCTCGGTATAATGTTTTCTTCTTTTTTCAGAAACAAACTACTATTTTTACTGTAACTTAAAAACCTGACTATATGGTCATTTCCTTATAACCTTTTCTTTCCTACTGTATATGATCCAAAAAGCTCGTTATCTCTGAAAATACTAACCTGCTCAGAGTCTCTTAAATTTCAAACAATTTTCTTGGCTATCTTTGAATCACCCATTATGGTTATTTATATAATCTTTAAATGACTGTAAATTATTCTGCCATTTTTGTAGTTTGCCTACGTTTAGGCAACATTATCCATGAAATTATGGATCAAACATGTTATTTGTGTTTTTCAAGTACTCACTGAAAGAAATATATAGCCGTTAAAATGAAAAGGTTCAACCATGAGCCACCTGCAACCATCCCATAGGGCACCAGCTCACACCCCCAACTTAGAAAGCGCTGCCTGAGAGGCGGGTATTTCTAGTTCACAAAGTTGATAAAGAACATGTTAACCAAAAATATAATTTTATCACATATTTTAAAGTTTTTGATATTGCTATTGACTTGACCTTTTCCATATGTGACTTTAGCTTCTTATGCAGTTTAGCTAGAAATATGTTAACCCATGATTTTAAAAAATAATTTTAATGACCATACAATAAAATTGGTATTTTTCCTTGTGATGCAGAGTTTTGTGAATTTCAACACATAGATTCATGTGACCAGTAGCATAATCAGAATTCAGAACAGTTCCAATACCCTAGAAACTTCCCTCATGCAATCCCTTTAGACACTCCTTCCTCCCACTTACAGCCCCTGACAATCTGACAATCACTGGTCTGTTTTCCATCTTTACAACTTTGTCTTTGGAGAATGTCATGACTTTTCTCACTTAGCAAATGTCTTAGGATTTGTTGAAGTTGTGGCAGGTATCAATAGTTTGTTCTTTTTTACATCTATGAAACAGAAACAGACTGACAGACATAGAGAACAGACTTGTGGTTGCCAAGTGGGGAGGGAAGTATTTGGAGTCTGAGATTAGCAGATGCAAACCAGTATATATAAGATGGATAAACAACAAGGTCCTACTGTATATAGCGCAGGGAACTATATTCAGTATCCTGTGATAAACCATAAATGGAAAAGAATATGAAAGGAATACATATATGTATAACTGAGTCACTTTGCTGTACAGCAGAAATTAACATAACATTGTAAATCAACTATACTTCAATAAAATAAAAAAGTAAAAATGAAAAATTAATAGTTTGTTCTTTTTTTTTACTGCTGAGTAGTATTCCCTCTGGGGATGTACCATATTTAGTTTCAGCATTCAGCTGTTGAAAGAGATTTGGGTTGTTTCTAGCTTCGACTATTACAAGTAAAGTTAACACGAACACTCATATTCAGTCTTAATATAAACATAAGTTTTCATTTCTCTAGGGTAAATACCCAGAAGTTTGATTCTGGGTCATATGGTAAGTAGATATTTAACCTTATAAGAAACAACTCATTTTCCAGAGTCGTAGTATTTTGCATTCCTTCCAGGAATGTGTAAGAGTTCCAGCTCCTGTGTGTTCCTGGTATTGTCAGGGTTTTAAAAAAAAATTGTTTGTTATTAAATTTTAGCCATTCTGATATCTCATTATGGTTCCCATTTGCTTTCTCCCAATGGTTAATGATGGAGAACATCTTCCCAAGTGCTTTCTTGCCATCTTCATATCCTCTTGATGAAGTGTCTATTCAAGTCCTCTGTATATGCTTTCATTTTAAACTCCAGAGATACTTCTTCTTCGTCATTTTTCTGGATAAGATCTATAGGCTATAAAAATATGGCTGGATTAGGCAATCCTTTAGAATTCCTTAGGCCTTCAACTCATTTTGCTTTTATAAATTCCATAAATGTGCTCTCAAAATCACTGAATAGAAATAAACATGTGAATAGAGGAGCTTTTCAACACACAGTTTTACTTCCTTCGAGTGAAATGCAAACGGAATGAGTTGGGAGATGCACTCTGGATAATGTAACCAAATATGCAAAGGAGAGCACAGTTAATGAGTAGTAATTCAGTGACTGGCACACAGCTGCCCACATAACTTTTACATTCGCATAAATTTATTCTCTATACCTGCTCCTCGAGGTGTCCTAACACACATTCAATTGTTATTCGTTTTATTTATAGGTTTTTTAAAAACTAGATTTGTTATTAGGAAAGCATTTTTGTCATCTGCAGGCACAGCTGTGTATGAAACGACAACGTGGTGAACGCGTAAGAGGCAGTCTTTGCAAATTGCGTTCTAGGTTTACCGTCTTTATTCCAGGGCATCCTGGCTCCACCTGCTCTGTAATGGCTCAGATTCATATTCTAGAAAGTGCTTCCCAGACAGCCTAGCAGCAACCCCAGCCTACACTGGAGGTGCACAAAATTCCTGATGCGAATTCATGCTGGTGGTGGTGCAAACTTCAAAATAAAGCAGAACCTAAACCTCTCCTTAAGAATCTCACTTTGTAGACTGATCGTGTTAAACGGTTGACTTTTTTGCTACCCAGAGCTTGCAACAGCATATTTTAAAACTCTGGTCTATGAGATTTTCAAAATTTCCACATGAAAAAGTAATGATGCATGCATTTTTGAAGGCAGATATTAAAAGTCAAAGAATAGGAAAATGGTTCACATTTGTGTTTTACCTATTAAAAATGAAAAGATATTTTGAGAACTATGTGGAGTTTTATTCCTTATGTTCTATTTATAAAACATAAACAGTAAAAGATAAACAGATTTAGTTTCCATAACTTTCTTTTCTTCCATAGCTTTTGAAATTCAAGGCATACTTATCCCACATTTATTCTTGGGCAAAAACGAGTCGAGGCACTAACCAAGAGATCTAAAAGATCCACAAAATGCCAGACAAATGTAATGAGGACTCTTTAAACATCTCAAGCCTTTTCATTTAAAATTTTATATTCCAATTTTTGTGCCTGACAATAAACGTTGTTGGCTTTAAGAAACAAAATGGAACATATGTGTGTATGGGCACACACACTCTCTCTGTTTTAATTTTGTTTCTTCATTGCTTAGATAATCTGTAACCTCACATTCTTCAGTGTTAATAAATATATCAGGATGCATGATCACAGTTAATCAGAAGTCTTGGATAACTTTCAAGTAAACTCCCTCCTTGAAATGAAATATTATTCGAAAGAACACACATTAAAATAAAAATGCGAGAGACTGCTTATGATGGAAAATGTAACCATTATTAAAAAATCAAAAAGTAAGATGAATGTGACTATTAATTCCCAAATTTTGGAAAAGGTAGAAAGAGTACATTTTTAGAAGGCCTGTGGCTTTTTAAATTCCACAGTGCTACACAATTATGATGCTGATCACTACCTAGGGTCCACCTGCCCTGATAAGACACAGCTTCCCCAGTGATGCATGGTCGCCTCCAGGACCTTGGGGAGGCCTCTACTTTTACACTGATGACAGGATTTGGAATGTGTAATGGGCGGGATCCTTGATTATAATAAGTGCAAACAGTTAAACAGCACTGACTGGGTGGGTACCAGGCACTAGTCTAAGGGCTTTCCTGTTATCTCAATCATCTTCTCAACCACTCTAGGAGATTAGGACATTACTAATACCAGCCCCAACACTAGGAGGGGCAAACTGAGGCATGGAGAAGATAAAAAGTTTTTTCAGGTCCCCAGAGCTAGGAAGAGGCGGAGCTGGGATTCCAACCCAGGCAGTCTGGCTTGGGGGTCCACAGTCTTAAGCCCTGCCTGCCTCCTAGGAAGACAGAAACACAGAACATCCTCCCAAGAATAACAGACATCGCTTCTACAGTGGATGCTCTAGAAAGACTGAAGCCTCCCTCCAACCCTCATTCCGTTAACTCCCTCCTCTTTGCGAGCACCCCGGTTCCCCGTCAGAGCGGGGGACCCTTAAAGCAGTTGCTGATGCCAAAATGCAAAGATGCTACAGTGACAAGTCTGGTTTCCAAGCAGATACCCAGTCAGTGTTTTAAATAACATATTTTGGAAAGAATCTAGCAACTCAGCAACTACTTGTGACGCATTCTTTCTAATTACCATCGCACATTTGGTTCTCCGTAGACACTTTGCTGTCACCAAAATACTGCTATTTCATGCATGAGAACTTGCTTAGCAAAAAATATTTTCAAAAAGAACAAGGACAGCTGTCAAAAATGATCATAACCTTTGCAATGTGAGGAACCCTGAAACAAGCTGTTGGGTATCTTTAGGCGTGAAATGGAAACCGGTACAGCACTTGGATATTAACTTCAACTCTCCTAACCTGTAATACTCTTTTGCACACATCCATACGTTGCTTTATAACGTTAGCAAAACACACTTGCCTGTGTTATTTCACATGATCTCTACGACCACCATGTAGGGTAGGTAGGGTAGGTATTTCTACTTGCTCTTTCTCAGTAAAGTTCTTCAAGGCTTGAACAGGTTTAAGCATGAATCTTGTATGGCTACCCTGTGGCGAACCAGCTTCTAGACTACTGTTCTTTCCTTTACAGAATACTATCCAGTCTTTGTTTCTTGATGTCTCAGTGCTAGGAAAGTTTTATTCAATGGTGTGACTGTGTCTTACACATATTTATAAGTATATGTATGTATCAGAAAATGTATATACATATATACAGTATGCCTATATATGTGCTGTGAATTGATTTTCTGATACCTGTATCTATGTCTATATAGCTATACCTATATTTATATCTAGATTTTCTCTCTACTGCCAGCCTTTTTTTGTGTATGTGAAAAACTGGACTAACATAAGATATAGTAAAATAAAAAGAAATATAGATTTTGATTCATATAATCATTCTTACAATGACTGGGTTTGAATTATGACCTCAATGGCTTTGAACCACTTGCTTATTAGGTGATTGAATCCTGACTTGCCATTTGGAAAAAAAAGGGATTTGGTCAAGGCACTGGACGACACCAGTGCCTTTCAACCTAAGGTCTGCAGAGTCCCTGAGTTTCCAGTCTCGGGGTGTCTGGGGTGCAGGGGGAGGAGGTGAGACTCTAGGCTTCACACCCATCAAGCAACTTAAAACTCCACCTCTCTGGGCTGAGTTATAGACTGGACTTCTGAGGAAGATTTCACTAGAAATTCAAGATCAAAACCTGTGTGAAAATCTCTGATCTTCAAGGCCACTTACAGCACTTACAGTACTTTTTTGTCATTTAATTCCTTAAAGAGACACATTGATCTTAATATTTACTGTGACCTTATATAACATGGCATCTTCACTCTCTACACATATGTGTAAAATACAGAAAAGTACAATATTGCTGGCGTTTTTTTAACATCTTTATTGGAGTATAATTGCTTTACAATGGTGTGTTAGTTTCTGCTTTATAACAAAGTGAATCATTTATACATATACACACGTCCCCATATCTCTTCCCTCTAATATTGCTATTTTAATGGAGCTGACAATCTAATTGTGTAGAAGTCACTGTTCCTATCTATGATGTGTGTATATATATATATATATATATATAAAAGCAAGACTCTGATATGAGCTGTTGCCTAAGGTTGCTTAATTTAGGTTAACTGTAAGTGTTCAACAGTAATGAAATTTCATTTAACAGAATACTAACCTTCAGAACTTATTTTATTTGAATCAGTGAGGTTTTACATAATGTCTTATTTCAGAAGAGCAAACTATTATCTTAAGAAAAATTTTGAATTCAGCTTTGCTAATTTGCTCTATAAGCCTTCAGTATATGAGAAACATTAAGGTTCTGAAAAACATTAACCTAGGATAAAGGTAGATTTGTAGTTGAGAATTCCGATTTACGAATTATTTTTAAAAAAATTTTAGGGCTTCCCTGGTGGCGCAGTGGTTGAGAGTCCGCCTGCCCATGCAGGAGACGCGGGTTCGTGCCCCGGTCCGGGAGGATCCCACGTGCCGCGCGGAGCGGCTGGGCCCGTGAGCCGTGGCCGCTGAGCCTGCGCGTCCGGAGCCTGTGCTCCGCGACGGGAGAGGCCACGACAGTGAGAGGCCTGCGTACCGCCAAAAAAAAAAAAAAAAAAAAAAATTTAAATACATAACATTAAAGGAGTGCCAAATATCACAGTGATTTAAAACTTTTTATTAAAAAAAATGGTAGGATTTGTGCTTAAGGAAAAATATTTACATTTAAAGGATTGTTCATTCAGGGTCCACCCTTCAGGGATAAATGATCTACTCGTGGTTTTTAAGAATATATCAGTCTTCATAATATCCTGCCAAGCAAGATTCTAAATCTTCCAGATGATAATTAATAGTCACTGTTAACGATTAGGTGACTCCGTTAATATTTTCTGACTCTGAAGATGTGGCTGTGTTGCTGCGTCATCAGACATGATGAACCATTTGGCTAAAGAGAAGGTCAAGCCTTCATTGAAAGTAAACATGTTTTGACTTTCCATTGTATTGATAGCTATTACTGCATTCATCTCATTTGCAAAGGAAGGGTGCTTTCTGATCTATAAATGCCTATTATAACATGGTTCAACTCATCGGGAGTGGTATTTGAATAAGAAATGTGGACATGAAATAAATAGAAATAATTTTCAACGAGATGCTGCCACCTTTTGGTTGCTCTTCCATGAAGCGTACACTCACTCCTGAAAGCTTGCAAAGTCAGGAGGAGCCCTGAATGAAATGACTGAGCATTTCAGAATCAAAAGCAATTCTGTGACGTGTGACGTGTCATCAGGCACGTCCCGTGCACCCCCCTCCCTACCCCCCATCCCCGGTTACCAAACAGTGCGGGGTCAGAACTGTCACGCTGAGAGCATGTTTGGTTTTCATCCCAGCAGTGATTCAGGGCATCGGTGGTTTTACTGTCAGATTTCTTCATGGGGTTAATGCCCTCAGAGCTGTTCTTCAGGCCCATGATGCATAAAATGAGGTTGTTCAGTGGATGCAGCTACTGGCATTCTGCATTCCATCGGAAGCTGCAGTCGGGGTTTTCAGTCCCCCACGCCACCCGCCACGTTAGGAACTTGGATGAAATACTACACATCTTGACGATAAACTTGGGAGAGGTCTACGCAATCGGGGGGGACAGAGATTCCCTCATTAGTACCAGTGAAGGGAACTCACCAGAGAGACTCCTCTGTTGAAGTATTCCAAAAGCCCTTTACTCAGCCAGTTGTTTTGAAGTCTAAACTCATTTGCCCCTGGAAACGGTGTCACTCATGATCATTAGTTCCACGTCCCACTCATAATATTACTTTCTTTTTTCAAAACAAACAGCTTTTCATTGACGTATAATGTAGTAGATTTACAATGTTGTGTTAGTTTCAGGTGTACAGCAAAGTGATTCAGTTACACATATATTCTTTTTCAGATACTTTTCCATTATAGGTTATTACAAGAGAGTGAATATTGTTGCCTATGCCATACAGTAGGTCCTTGTTGTTTGTCTATTTCATATACAGTACTGTTAATCCCAAACTCCTAATTTATCCCTCCCCCCTTGCCCCTTTGGGAACCATAAGTTTGTTTTCTATGTCTATGAGTCTATTCCTGTTTTCTAAATAAGTTCATTTGTGTCATTTTTTAGATTGACAGTCTCTTGAATAAGTGGTGCTGGGAAAACTGGACAGCTACATGTAAAAGAATGAAATTAGAACACTCCCTAACACCATACACAAAATTAAACTCAAAATGGATTAAAGACCTAAATGTAAGACCAGAGACTATAAAAATTCCTAGAGGAAAACACAGGCAGAACACTCTTTGACCTAAATCATAGTATTACTGGACTCAGTGTCTAAGCACACTCTTTGGAGTACACTAAGCAGAAAGTATGACCAGAGCTCTAAAATGCTGGCCACGGTTTGAGATTGGGGCAAGCTTCACACTCAGGGAAGAAGAAGGACAGGACATCCCTGCCCTGGATGCCTGAGTCTGACCACCTCTAGCTTTGGGCCAAAATCTTTGCGTCCACTGTATGCCTCATTACTCCTCAAACATACAATCAGAGTGTGGGAGGACAGGAGTAAACACAGGCACAGAAAAGTCAAGTCACTTGGGGAAGGATGGAGACCTAGTTAACCACTAGAGCTGGGGCTCAAACTCACGTCTGTCTATGTGTCTCCAAACTTATAAACTCTGTACATTTGAAAAGTGGAAATCCCCCCTCTCCCAGGTTCTAATTATTTTCACACATTCATTAGAAAACTATCTTTTCTGAGTACGAGGCTGGGTGCTTCCAATGCAAAGGAGAACAAAGACGTCACTTCTGCATCAATGACACTCCTCGTCTATCGTGAAAGGTCAGATCACATAAAGAACTACGTAAATAGGGCTTCCCTGGTGGCGCAGTCATTAAGAATCTGCCTGCCAATGCAGGGGACACGGGTTTGAGCCCTGGTCTGGGAAGATCCCACATGCCGCGGAGCAACTAAGCCCGTGCGCCACAACTACCAAGCCTGCGCTCTAGAGCCAGTGTGCCAAGAGCCCGTGCTCGGCAACAAGAGAAGCCACTGTAATGAGAAGCCCACGTACACCAACGAAGACCCAACACAGCCAAAAATAAATAAATTAAATAAATAAAAATTTTTTAAAAAGAACTACGTAAATAGAAATTATGATGGGATATGAAGAAACGGGTAGGGTGCCCCAAGCTTAATGAGGGCAATATTAGATTCACTGGTCAGTGAAGACCACTTTGGGGGTAACATTTAAGCTGAGACAGGAAGGATAAGTAGATGTCTAGGAGGCAAAGAATCACGGGTAGAGTAGAAGGGATGGTGTGTGCAAAGGCCCTGAGGCACAAAAGAGCTTGGTGCATTTTAGGAAACTGAAAGACCTGCTGGAGGTAGAGAGGGGGGAAGAGTGGTGAGGGGAAAGTGTGCAAAAACAGGCAGGGGTGAGATCAGGAGTAACTCAAAAGGGAAGAAGAATTTTATAGTAGAAAATAAAAGATAGGTGACCCATACTAGATCAGGGAGCTGTACATTTTAGACATTGATTTGTATGTGTAAATCACCCATAAATCTAGCATTTTAATCTCAGAAACTACCCATAAATTGAGCAAGAAAAATTAATGACATACTTGTGTAATATTATAAGAAAATGGTTTTATGATAAATCAGATTATCTTTCAGCAAAGCTGACTTCCTCCCCACCCCACCGTGCTGGAGTAGGCTTCTGTGCCTCACTGACGTTAGGTTGGCCAGGTGACTTGATTCAGTCATTGGGATGGAAGAGTATGGGATGTGAGCCTCAGAAGACGTGGTGACCAACCAGAAGAAGGACACGCCCATTCATCCTAGACCCAGAATGACCACACATCAAGCTGATCTGAACCTGCCTGCAGCCGGGAGGCAAGAGCAGACAGCAACCTGCACGAACCAAGACCGTCCAGGCAAGAACTGAGAAACCGTGCTTCACAAGTGATGTGCATATAACTGTGAGTGTGTGAATAAATGCTTCGCGTAACAATCTATGGAGCTCTGCGTGGTGCACAATGCGGTTTTGTTGCAGCAACAGTTAACACAAAGTTGTAACATGAAGAATTGCCCTCAGTGTCCGCCCCCCAACACACATGCACAGGTGCACTTGCAAACACATACACACGCACACAGACACACACACATTTGCTCGCCTCTAGACAACAGAAGAAGAAACAGAGAAATAATGTCTAGGAGTCCAGGCAGCATGTGAAGCACTATCCTTGACTCTACCCTAAATGATGGCTAGTTAGACCGTGACTTTGTAATCGAATTAAACCAGGCTGCTACTACTGACTGCACTGCTCCGGCTTCATTATAAACCCATTATACAGAATATTTCAGATCTTCTGCAAAATTATTTTACTCAGAAAAAGGGAAGGATATCAGTAAAATGCAATGGCAAAAGAGAACTGCTTTGAGCAGCTGCACATACACCATCTCAGTTTCCAGCTTAGGGAAATCTCCATCTTTTCTAGCACATGTCTTTACAGCCAATAAGATGCTGGCACTTAAAGCTATTACATCGCTCCCTTGTGTATAACTGGGGGATTTTTATATTGCTATAAGGCTTCCCACTTCTTAAGGGTTTTTTTGAAGTAAGTCTTTTAACAGTGAGGTTTTACCGCGTAGACTCCAGGATGACATTGAAAGGCACCTAAAAGAGAGAAAATTGCATTGATATATTTGGCCATTGTGTTAATCGCTGAACCAGTCTAAGAGCTAGATGTGATTTTTAAAAAATGTATCTGATGGTTCTTAAACATTCTCATATCCTAAGAATTTAAATATATTAAAATACAGATTTCATGAAATCTAGAGTCCTTTCCACTGTGCAGAGAGTTCTTCAAAGAGGACAGTTAAATTTCTTGTTCTTAGATATATGAGTTTACAGAATTTTACAGTTGCAATAGGCTTCGGAACTGCTGTAACCTAGTGTATCTCAAATTGTGTGAGTCACGAATGCCTTTCAGGATCTAGTGAAATCTAGATGCCTCCCCAGAAAAAAATTCGTATCAAAACTTGGTATGTACCTACAGGGAGTTCAGACCATTCTGAAACCCATCTATGGACATCTCATGAGTTCATGGTCTCCAGAATAAGAGCTCTGATCCTGTCCACATTCTAGATGTGAATTATTTTTCCTGTTTTATTCATCTAATTCCCCATTGCCCTGCAGGCTCAGTGGCGGTTAAAAGCCTGGAGAGAGGCCAGACCACTACAGGATTACTGTTTGTCAACTTGCTTCTGGTTTATTTCAAACATTCATAAGTATTTAGAGAGACATTTACAATGCTGTGGTGTACCTGTCGCCCCGCTCTCTCTAATTGTCAGCCTCTGGCTACCTGGTTTCATCTCTTCCCCCTCCCGCACTTTTCTGGCTGAGGTATTTTAAAAACAAATGCATGGCATCCTACTATTTCATCCATGAAACCTGCAATGTGCATCTCTGGATGATGAGGATATACCATTATCCCAATTAATAGAAATCCCTCCTGTCTTCTAATCCCAACTACATATTAAAATGTCTCATCTTGGGACCTCCCTGGTGGTCCAGTGGCTAAGACTCTGCACTTCCAATGCAGGGGGCCCGGGGTTCGATCCCTGGTTTGGGAACTAGATCCCACGTGCATGCTGCAACTAAGAAGTCTGCATGCCACAACTAAAGATCCTGCGTGCCACAGTGAAGATCCCACATCCCGCAACTAAGACCTGGTGCAGCTAAATAAATAAATAACGTGACCAAATAATATTAAAAAAAATTTCTCATCTTGAAGATTTTTTAAACAGTTGGTTTGTTTACATCAAGATTCTCCAAAATGTGCACATTTAAGTTTTCTAATCCCAACTACATATTAAAATGTCTCATCTTGGGACCTCCCTGGTGGTCCAGTGGCTAAGACTCTGCACTTCCAATGCAGGGGGCCCGGGGTTCGATCCCTGGTTTGGGAACTAGATCCCATGTGCATGCTGCAACTAAGAAGTCTGCATGCCACAACTAAAGATCCTGCGTGCCACAGTGAAGATCCCGCATCCCGCAACTAAGACCTGGTGCAGCTAAATAAATAAATAACGTGACCAAATAATATTAAAAAAAATTTCTCATCTTGAAGATTTTTTAAACAGTTGGTTTGTTTACATCAAGATTCTCCAAAATGTGCACATTTAAGTTGCTTGTTATCTCTTAACTCTTTTCTATTTAACAGTCCCTTCCTGAATGTTCTTTTTATTGACTTGTTTTAAAAAGAATTTTTAATTTTTTTTCTCGAAGAATCTCCCACATTCTGGGTTTGGCCAATAACTTCCTTGCATTCTCATTGAATTTCTTCCTCCATCCTATGAGGCCCTAAAATCTGGGAATTAGAGACAGGTGATGTTTATTTTCGGCTTTATTCTGTTTAATCTAAAAGGGAGCAAGAGTCTATGAGAATCCCTTCACTCAATGGAGAGCAGGATCAATGGAAGACATATTTTTACCTTTCAGTCTGAACTTCCCTCCGGTCTTTTATGTGTTTTCATCATTTTACTGATTCATTGCTCTCCTAAGGAACAGGCCTTTCCTGATAAAGCGACTATCTTTTTCCTGCATGTGATCTGTTTGAAGAGCATCTGGGCTGTAATAAAGTGTATTCCACATCTTGCCCTGGGACAATACGCATGGAAGCATCTGGCACAGTCCCCCTAAAAATGGCCAGGTCTTCAATGTTGGCTGGAGTTGAACTGAAAGAAATCTCATCAATTACTCCCAATAACTCTATCTCACTTATTAAAATAAATAATCAGTTTCTGGATTAAGGAAAACAACTCATCACAACATAAACCAAGATTCTCTGTATTGACAATGGAATAAGAATACCCCTTCCCATTCTTGGTTACACATGACGTCAACTTCTCCAGAATCGTGTGCTTATCTGGTACTGAAAACTGATAAACCAAACAGTAAAAAAAATACCCAGGGAAAAGGCTGAATACTCAATACAACTTAGGAAGGCAAAAAAGTATCTTAGTTGGTTCACATCATACAGTCACAGGAAAAATGAATCTTCCACGTACTCATAGCCAGTCTGTCGCCCCACGTACCGCCCAGCTTCATCCTCCAGTAGCTACTGATACACATTCTAACTTAGATATTGAACACCAGGCTGTGAAGTAGGCGATGTTAAATGCATCTCAAAGTCGGTTATGATCTTATCTGAAGAACATAAACAGAATTGATTTTTTTGTACTCTCTCAGGTAGACTTCAAATCTGCTATTCGGAGAAATCTAAGGGTTATTATTAGAACGGATATAGACAAAGCCTAATGAACCCTGATGTGAGGACTGCATTTGGAAGAACATAAGCATGTCAGCCGTCCGCTCCTCTTGATATGCAATCACTCAACAACTGCCTTGGAATCTCTCTCTTTACTGAATTTTCTTGTTGTTTAACTTTCTGTGCTTCTCAAGCGTATTTCAAAACTCCTTAAAAGCAGAGATGACTCTGGCTTAGTCACTGAAGTAAGGCGGGTTATCTGATTGTTCATTCGTTCATTAGACAGCTTGTTAAAACACTGTGCTTACAAGCTTAGCCAACGTGACAGAACAGGATAAAAGGTCACAGCTCTTGCCCTCAACAGACTTACTTCTTTGCATCCCTCTTGAACCCATTCCTGGGAACGAAGGAGAAGCCCCACAGTTTTCTGTGCTCCAAGAAGACGGCAGGAGCCTCCACGATGGACTCTTTCCAAGTAAGAGCCCCACTGTTCCAGGAGAATGTCACTCTAGAATCTGTGCTCCTGGCCAACACAGAGTGACTGTCGGACCTCTCCCCTGACCAAGGACCATCCAAGCAGAAACTACTGAAGCCCTGCCTCTCGACACTGGTAGGGCCTTATACCACAATTTGAAAGTCACCGTTACACTCATACGTTCAGCAAATGCTTATTATGCAACTACTATGTGCTGTGCATTTTTTCTAGGTGCTGGTCTTATGGTGCTGAACAAACTGATACCTTTCTTCGAAGAAAATAAACTCAAGGAGTCTTGTTGGGGGGACCGAATCCTACACAACCCATAATACACAACTAGCTCTAGCTGATGGTTGCTCTGAGTTGGGAGACGGAAGACTTGTCAAGGGATTTAATATCAGCTGTGCTGGTTGTGGGATCTAAGCAGTAGCTGGGCTAGTTACTTAGCGTCTGTAGGAAGTGGTGGAGACCATACACGGCTGTGAATGACTTATAAAGCAAAAACGTATGATATAGAAATTACATGTGTATACAATGAGACTCAATTTTATTTTATTTTTTACTTTTTTATTGAAGTACAGTTGATTTACAATGTTGTGCTATTTTCAGGTGTACAGCACAGTGATTCAGTTATATATCCATATCTGTATCTATATCTGTGGGATCTAAGCAGTAGCTGGGCTAGTTACTTAGCGTCTGTAGGAAGTGGTGGAGACCATACACGGCTGTGAATGACTTATAAAGCAAAAACGTATGATATAGAAATTACATGTGTATACAATGAGACTCAATTTTATTTTATTTTTTACTTTTTTATTGAAGTACAGTTGATTTACAATGTGCTATTTTCAGGTGTACAGCACAGTGATTCAGTTATATATCCATATCTGTATCTATATCTACATCTACATGGATATATTCTTTTTCAGATTCTTTTCCCTTATAGGTTATTACAAAATACTGAGTAGAGTTCCCCGTGCTATACAGTAGGCCCTTGTTGGTTACCTATTTTATATATAGTAGTGTGGGGCTTCCCTGGTGGCACAGTGGTTAAGAATCCACCTGCCCATGCAGGGGACATGGGTTCGAGCCCTGGTCCGGGGAGATCCCACATGCCGTGGAGCAACTAAGCCCGTGAGCCACAACTACTGAGCCTGCGCTCTAGAGCCCGCGAGCCACAACTACCGAAGCTCATGCGCTTAGAGCCCGTGATCTGCAACAAGAGAAGCCACCTCAATGAGAAGCCCACGCACCGCAACGAAGAAAGTAGCCCCCGCTCGCCGCAACTAGAGAAAGCCCACGCGCAGCAACGAAGACCCAGCGCAGCCAAAAATAAAAAAATAAATATATATAGTAGTGTGTATACGTTAATTCCAAACTCCTAATTTATCCCTCCCCTACCCCCTTTCCTCTTTGGCAAACATAAGTTTGTTTTCTATGTCTGTGGGTCTATTTCTGCTTTGTAAATAAGTTCATTTGTATTATTTTTTTAGATTCCACATGTAAGCAATATCATATGATATTTGTTTTTCTCTGGCTTACTTCACTCAGTATGAGAATCTCTAGGTCCATCCATATTGCTGCAAATGGCATTATTTCATTCTATTTTTATGGCTGAGTAATATTCCACTGTGTATATGTACCACATCTTCTTTACTCATTCATCTGTCCATGGACATTTAGGTTGCTTCCATGTCTCGGCTACTGTGAATAGCGCTGCAAGAGACTCTTAAAAAAAATTCCTATGCCTATCCCCATTCTTATTATCCTTACCTTGATTACTCAGATCATAATTTTAGAAGTCTTTTGGTCACGACTAATCATAAAAGTGAGATAATTTCAGTAATTAAAATGCCCAGTCTCTTGTAAGAGTCAAAATTCCAAAATATATATACGGTTTCATCAAGGGTCTTCCCAGGTAGGACGTGCTTCAGTTGGGAAGTCTCTGGTCGTAAAGTCGAGGGTGTGGGACTTTTCACTGACCCCTTTGCCTTGCATTTGTTTTTCTTCACACCCAAGCTTGCTGGCCGGGGTTTTCCATTTCTGCAGGGGTCACCATGGGTGGGAGTGAGTGCTAAGGACAGGAGAGTCTGATTGCAGGAGCAGGTCGTGGCCCAGCCTTGATGCTCTGGACTGACTGTTTGTGGGAGAGATGTTCAACAGTGAACATCTGAAGGCCACTGCCTGGGCACTGGACGTGGGCAGTAGCTCTCCACTGTTTCTTTGCTAAGACCCACCCCAAGCCCTGCGTGAGCACCTGAGGGTGCCCCTGCAGCCTTCTTGGCTGAAGTTTCCTGCTCCTGGTAGGTCTCTTGAGTGGGCTTCTTTCCCAATGACCCAGCAAGGCACCCACTCCAGAGTCCATATCTGGCTTTCGCCCTACAGTCCAAAGGGCCATCTTCTCTCCCGTGGCCCTGTGCTCTGCTGCCGTGGGCCACTCCAGCCAGTTTCCTGCCTGGAGGCTGGGCAGGCTTGAATCAGAGTATAAAACATTTCTATAAAAGAGAGTTGATGCATTTCTAAGAAAATTTCTATAAAAGAGAGTTGATGCTTCTAAGAAAACCAGGTTGAATGCTCTGGAAAGGCATTATCAAAAATTACTGAATAACTTGGGAGAAAAAAATGGACAAAGAGGGAAAGAACCATAAAATTAAAAAATCAGTCAAGAAGGTCTCTGTATTCAAATTGTTTCACAAGTAACTCTAAGTCCGCTTCTCTTTAAAGACACCAGAACTGGAAGGTGCAGGACTGTAGTACTAGGGGTGCAGTTTGTACAGAATGGATGGTGAGGCAATGCAAGCAGCAGGCCCCCATGCAAAGAAAAGGCCCAGCTCCTAAGCAAAAAGTTAGTGAAGAAATCCACATTTACAAGGTTTATGTCAAAATAAAATACCCACGGGGTTTCCCTGGTGGCGCAGTGGTTGAGAGTCCGCCTGACGATGCAGGGGACGTGGGTTCGTGCCCCGGTCCGGGAGGATCCCACGTGCCGCGGAGCGGCTGGGCCCGTGAGCCGTGGCCGCTGAGCTTGCGCGTCCGGAGCCTGTGCTCCGCAACGGGAGAGGCCGCAGCAGTGAGAGGCCCGCGTACCGCAAAAAAAATTAAAAAATAAAAAAAATAAAATACCTAAGGTACACACGTATCATATTCATGATTCTCTGTTTGAACCAGGTTTTTCAACTGCCTGACCCTCTCCCCACCATTGCTGACTCTGTGAACACGGAGAGCTTCCATTCTGCCCTGTCGTCTCCCTTCCTTAGGTTGTAGAATCAGGAGACAAAAGGAAAACCCCAAAAAATCTGAGGCAGAAAACAAAAACAAAACCTCTTCTCACTTCTCCCTTAAGCCATCCTCCCCTATCAGTTTTTTCTTTCAAGTCCCAATTCTATTAGTCTACTTATATCTCCACTTTTGCACTTCATAATCCCTCAGAAAGTCATACGGGCTGGTTTCCATGATGGGAATTCATTACCCCCCAAAGTAAGCTCCTCGGTCTTCTTCCATCGAGTTACTTCCTGGAGCAATGACACGGGTGCCCACCCTGGTTCCTGTGCTATTGGGTTGGGTTTTCTTCCTCTTTCTCTGACGACTTATTTTTCCTCTTCTTCCATATGGTGCCTTCATGGGCACAACCAAGGTCCTCTGTTTCAGCTCATTCTCTTTCCCTTGCTCACGACTCCTTGTTATTTCAACTCACGCTTCTAGGGTGTTGCCAATGGTGTCCGGTGCCCACAGCTGAGAGCACTGCACTTTGCCACTGGCAGGGACTCAGTAAAGCCCATGAATAAATGGCTAACTTCCACTGTCAGCCTTGACTTCTCTCCCCAGCCTCCAAATCCACATACTCAGGGGCTCTCACCGGGCAGTGCCCAACAGGGACAGTTAGTTGCTTAATTAAGACTCTTTTCCTTTATCTGGGCTACAGAAGTGATAATAAAATATCACCGATGATAATAAAATGACAAACATTATATTATAAACAGTATGAGCCATGTCAAGGACTTACAAAGTGCTGGGACCATAGCTAGCCCTCCACAAATAGCAGCTTTGTTCACTGCTTGTTAGAGAGCACCTCACGGATGTCACCTCAAATCTCTCCAAACCTTAACCTATTTCCTCAAACCCAGAAAGTGGTTCTCCTCCTCTGTGCCCTGCTTCAGTAACTGAAGCAGCACAGCTTTAATCACTGAGACTAGTAATCAATTTCTGAGTCATCTTCTACTTCTTTCTCAAGCCTCATATCCAATAAATTGCCAAATCCCACCATTCCCCCAACCTCCCCCAAAATCTAAAAATCAAATCTTAAAGCTGAGCTGTGTTCCTCTTTATGTTCCCACAGTCGCTGACCTACTTTGGGCCCTCGTCACCTTTCATCAGGACCCTGCAGGAGGCCCCTCACTGGGTTACTGTACAATGGACTCCCTTGTAGAGTACTAGCCCATAATAGTTCCCCTTGGCTTCGAAAACACCCTTATACGGTTGCCAGTAACGTCCCTACGTAATACTGTCTTTAAACGGCTCAGAAACTTTCAATGGCTCTTTACCACCTGAGGAATCAATCCAGGTGATTCTAAGCAACGAATGGCCTGACCTCATCCCACCTTTCCAACCTCCTCTGCCAGGTGCAGGCAGGCAGGCACCTGTGATTCCCTGCACGTGGCACTTTCTCAGATTTCCAGTCTTCCAATCATTGTACACCCTTGTGCAGAAGAAACTTTGCTTCCATTTCAGACCATAAAAGTCCTACCTGTATTTCAAAGCCCATCACTTTCCTGATGTTCTCCTAAATAAACTTTCTTTGGAATTAAAGAATTAATTCCTTCTCCATCTTTCTGTGCTACTTCCTCAAAACTGTCATAAACCATGTATTTTTCCACGTTTAATAATAATCTATACACACGCATATATTATATACAAATATATTTCGACACATACGTATATGTTATAGACTAATAGACTACATGCTCATTGAGGATTTTCTTAATTTTACTAACAGAGCAGTGGATGGGCTCAAAAATGAATGAATGAATGTATGAATATATTCTATGCTGTATCTATCTACCTGTGAGTTATGGCATTTTGAAATGTGTTATAAAATATATGGCAGGAAACACATCTTTTTCCAGATTATATAAAATAAATCCCCGAAGTTGTCAGTCCACCCTGGCTTATATGTTATCTATTATAAATTTATTACAATCTAAAAAAACTTTTTCGCTGAACAATGAAGATCAGACTTCAAATCAGATGGACTTAGGCACACTTTGTGCTACATTTTTCACATATTCCTATTACGGGGGCAGAAATCCTATAAAATACCCTGGTGCCTTCTAGATCCCTCCATCTCTCTACTTTGAGCATCCATTGTCTTATGACTTCCAGTCCTGTTGGGTTTCTGATAGTTTCTTCCTCTCTGTGTAAGACCTCCAGGTACACAGTCTGGGGATGACCCACCTGGCACTTTTATTTGACTATTCCTTTAAATTCCTTTAAAGATATTCCTTTAGATGTATCTGGCCCCTTGCCTCCACATGCTACACTCCTAGGACAAGCAAACTGTGCCAACCCAAACTTCCAGAGACCAAATTCTCTGCTGGAACTTGGTACCCTTTCCTTAACAGATGCCTGGAGTCTATTAAAATGATAGAAGTCTCTGGTGAGAGACCCAGTTCCTGGGCGTTAGGGAATGATCTCCCATTTGTATATAATAAGGGACAATTCGACAGAAAGCCCCTTTGAGAAGAAAAAACGGCAAAAGCCCCGAAGAAAAGAAGTATCAAAAGTCTCACTGAAAAGAGATCCCTGCGGAAGAATGTAACTATAATTTGTGTCCATAGGTCAGGAAACATTCAATTACCTTATTAGATAATAGGGATATGTACAATGTTTAGATTCTCCACTTCTACCCGTTCTCTCTATGCATGCCATGGTACCATGAGGTCAGCCTGGATAACTTCTACCTTTCAACACACACTTTAGACAACAGTCTTCCAAGGGCCATCTCCTACCTTGACGCTCCTCTCAGTGTGCTTTACTTCACACCTTTATTTTAATATCTATCACATCATTATGCATTAAACATCTCACTCCCTCCACCACTAGGAAATCTGAGTGCTTAGAGGATAGAAACTATTTTCATTTTAATTGAATATCTTCTACTGCTATTCAGATCCCCAACCGGAGTCATCAGCCCTTAAATGTCGGTGGAAGGAACAAACCTGAAAGAATCAAGGCTTTGATTCCATCTAAATGACAACACTCCAAGTCGGAAAATAAGTTCTTATTCTTTATCCTGACAGTTGTTCCAGAACCCCCAGGTGGCTGATGCATATTTGGGGAACAAGTTAGATGCCTTTGGAAGATGCAGTCATTTTCCTGCCATGGCGGTGTAATATCCTCAGCTAATTATGATGCTCTGGTTCCATGACGATGGGGGTTCTGTTGGGGAAAAGGATCTCGGAATTTTTGAAGCTGAAATGGTTGTCCTTCAAGCATTGCAGATCCTGCATTTGATAATGCCCAACGGAATTCAACTTTGCGACACCCTTCTCTCTTTGGGTGGGATACTGCTTTAGGGAGCCCTTTCAGGCACCCAGATGGCAGACAAATGTGAACCCAGCACGTGCTTCAGCCCGAGACTTTAAATGCTGCTTAGTAATATGAATTGGGTGTATTTTTAGCTGGATTATGCCTATGAAGAGGAAGAAAGTGCTCAATACCTGTGTTTGAGACATGTTCATACTTACTTCGCACAGTTCTCAGAAAATCTGGGGTACGGGGTGGGGAGTGTGTATCAGGGCTGGTCTGATCCTCTCTCAAACTCTCGTTAAAGAAAAAACCAGTGACTAGAAATCAGACGGAGTTTGGCCCCATATAACTTGGATTCTATTGTTGGAGCCTCATGCGGTTAAGATGAGGACAGCCCAGTCTTACTGCTGTGTATTGTGATGGTCTCTGCAATGGATTGAACTGTGTGTCCCCAAGCCCCCCGCCCTGCCCCACCCCATATTCCTATGTTGAAATTCTAACCTTCCAGCACGATGCTCTCAGGAAGATGGGGCCTTGGGAGGTGGCCGGGTCATGAGGGTGAAGCCCCAAGATGGGATCAGTCCCTTTTAGGGACCCCAGGGAGCTCTGTCACCCACTCTCTGCCATATGAGGACACAGTGAGAAAACAGCTCTGCCACCAAGAAGGAGGGAGCTCACCAGAAGCCCTTCCACGCCTGCACCCTGATCTCAGACTTCAGCCTCCGGAGCTGTGAGAAAGAAATTGCTGTTTTCTTAGTAGCCTCCTAGTCTGTGAAACTTGGTTAGAGCAGCTCGAATGGACTAAGACAGTCTTATGCAGGCTCTGCAAGGTGGACAGGGGATTCTGCTCCGAGCAGCTCCACCTTCCAGGAGCTGGGCTTCTGAGTGGAGAAGGGATCCTCCTCCTCAGTGGCACAGGGTAGTGCCCCAGGGGCTCGTGGGTGTGGCAACGAGCTACGCAGCGTCCCCAGCCCCGCCGTGAGGGTGCTGAAAGCCTGTCACAGGCCCGTGGATGGCCAGCAGCCGGGTCTGAGAGCACGCGTACACCCTTTCCTCGTGGGGTTCCCCAAGTCTTTAGAGTGATCAGTGCTGTGAGAACCGGATGAGGAGGGTCCAGCCCACTACCTGGAGTTGCCCAGATCACATGCTCCTGGGCATATCAGCATCGACAGAGCCCTGAGGACCAGAGGAATCAAAGGGCAAGCGATGGAGGATGTAGTCCACAGCCGTGGCGCTGCGGTCCCACATGCAACGCTCTGGAATACTTAGAATAACCCTGAGTGGGCTGAGCTCCAACGAATCAGGAAAGGATGCACTGGACATGCAAAGCCGTAGAATTTTACCTTGTCAGCATTAACTGCAGATGAAGGCACGTTATTTACTCTACCTCTTTGTCTTCAGGCACTCAACTTTATGTTATGGCTGCTGGGATTTAGAATTACTTTAAGTATATGAAATAATATTCTACTCTCTCTGAGGAGTTATTCTCAGAAAATAATTCAGCTACTAGAAATTGCTGGTCTCTCCTTGGCCCAGAAAAATTTCGCTTACAAACACTTCCGTTTCTTAGGGAAAAAAACTAGTTTGTAGCCAAGGTTCTCTCTTCTACATAGCATTTTAATACAAAGCTTTAGGCTGAAGGGGATCCTGTTTTCCTTGCGTTTATGTTGATAGTCGGCTAAGCAAACAATTACTGTGTTCATCAGACTTCAGGTTGAAACAACAGATGCAGAGCTGGAGAGGAAGGGGTTTCCCTTCTGCTTCGGATATGATAATGCAATGGAGAAAATTAGTTTTCTTTAATGTAGCCCCAAACACCATCTATCGACACATTATCAAGTGAAGTCATCTCTTTTATGTTGTACTCTGAAAAATTTTTAATATTCATGCGGAAATAAGAAATGCTTAAGAGTTAGAAAAAAAGAAATGTAACATAAAAAATTCCTCCAGGATGTAGCTCAATTGCCAAGTCGTCATTTAAATGACAAAACAGGTAATATTGATGTTAGAACTGAAGGGAATCACTAGAAATATCATTAAGTCAGGGTGACTTTAATATGATATTAACAACGTGATTTGTATTAACGTGTATTAACGTGATTTGACTTTAACGTAGGTAACTTATTGATATCTTTTGATTTTTTTAGAGCCAAAAACCAACCAACTGCTTTAAAATGCAAGAGTACCATGAAGATCAAATAACTAAGTGTTAATAAAAAAGACTACATTTCCAGTAACTCTAAAGTCTGGCGTTCTTTTGTTTCCCTAAGGGATTGCATCAGTGAACAGGTTTGAGTTTTACTGGCTAAAGGGAACAACTGTCTGTAAATACAGGCATTTTGACTTATAAAAGGTACTTGTAATATAGAGGGAGGATGTCAGAAATTACAGACATTGTGGAACTATAAAAAAAAAAAAACCTATTTAAAAAGGCACCCCATAGGATGTCCTATGACATTGATCTACTTGGAAACAGCTTTATATTTCCTCTGATTCTCCCATCCAGTAGTAGACTTGGGGGGTGCGGGGAGGAAAAGAAAGTAAATAATGGAAAAAAGTAAGAAAATTATGGTGGGGGGGACTTCCCTGGTGGCGCAGTGGTTTATAATCTGCCTGCCAGTGCAGGGGACACAGGTTCGAGCCCTGGTCTGGGAAGACCCCACATGCCATGGAGCAACTGAGCCCGTGCGCCACAACTACTGAGCCCACGTGCCACAACTACTGAGGCCGTGTGCCACAACTACTGAAGCCTGCATGCCTAGAGCCCGTGCTCTGCAACAAAGAGAAGCCATTGCAGTGAGAAGCTCACGCAACGCAACGAAGAGTAGCCCCCGCTCGCCGCAACTAGAGAAAGCCCACATGCAGCAACAAAGACCCAACGCAGCCAAAAATAAATAAATAAATGAATAAGTAAATTAAAAAAGAAAAAAAAAAGTATGGGGGGGGCAGTAGAGAGTGAATCATGTAAGAGAGCTTGAAAGTAGGAGAATATTTATAATTATAAATATAAATTGACCAGTAGAGAAAAGGGCCACAAAGAGTTCCAAAGGAAAATAAATAAGAAATGAGTGTTTGGTTTGTTTATTTTTTTAAAAAGGTACAACTCATATAAAATCTCTGAAGTAGGAAAAATCTTGAGAGTCCATGTAGTAGCCCCTTTCCCTTTCTTAAGGCAGAAATGCATTTACATTATAGCACAGACATGGCTGTTCCAAACAGGGTTTACTGGGGAGTGTGTTTAAATTTCAAACCTCCTCTAGAGAGGGTTCCCCTCCTTAGGAAGACAGAAGTGCTTGTTGTAACTTTCAGGAACAGAATTAAATCTTTACAAGGTACAAAAATGACATTTTTTTAAAGTCCTGCATTTTGCACTCAGACCAAAACCCCTGCTACTTAAAGTGTGGTCTTTGATCCTGGCAATATGGGCGTCATCTAAGAGCTTGTTAAAATGCTGATTCTCAGGCTCCATTAGCAAGCTACCCTGTCTGAATCTGCATTTAACAAGACGCTCGATGCCTATGATCAGTAGTTTCAGACGCACTAGTCTAAATAACTGTTATGAGAGATAAACTGAGTTTGTTTAGGTGGGTATCATTTATAACAACTTTACCTCGTAGTTATGTTTATATAATTTGAACGGCCCTAATTCCAACTTTTCTTTTATTAGTTATTACTAAGACTCTCTCTAATTGTACATATTTGTGAGTGGCATTAAAAATTATGTAAGAAACCAAATTCAAAGTAATGAAAAAGTAAATAGACTCACATTAAAATACATTTGCATAGAAATTCTGCCTCTAGCTTTCGACATCATTTCATGAAAGGGGAACACGTAGCAGAGTTTCTACATGGCAAACAGGAAACTCATATTGCGGTACTATGTCCAAGAATTTGAACTTTAGGATAATAAGGCCTTGCACAGTAAAAGCCCTGTGGCATTTCATGTAGTCTTGCTGAGAGCTGACTGCAGTTATTCTTTAAAGCAGAGGTCCCCAACCTTTTTGGCACCAGGGACCAGTCTCGGGGAAGACAACTTTTCCAAGGACGGCGAGGCAGGGGGATGGTTCGGGCAGTAATGGGGGGATGGTTCAGGAGGCAGGAGGTAATGGAGGGATGGTTCAGGAGATAATGGGGGGATGGTTCAGGAGGTAATGGGGGGGATGATTCAGGAGATAATGGGGGGATGGTTCAGGAGGTAATGGGGGGATGGTTCAGGAGATAATGGGGGGATGGTTCAGGAGGTAACGGGGGGATGGTTCAGGAGATAACGGGGGGATGGTTCAGGAGATAACGGGGGGATGGTTCAGGAGGTAATGGAGGGATGGTTCAGGAGATAATGGGGGGATGGTTCAGGAGGTAATGGGGGGGATGATTCAGGAGATAATGGGGGGATGGTTCAGGAGGTAATGGGGGGATGGTTCAGGAGATAATGGGGGGATGGTTCAGGAGGTAACGGGGGGATGGTTCAGGAGATAACGGGGGGATGGTTCAGGAGATAACGGGGGGATGGTTCAGGAGGTAATGGAGGGATGGTTCAGGAGATAATGGGGGGATGGTTCAGGAGGTAATGGGGGGGATGATTCAGGAGATAATGGGGGGATGGTTCAGGAGGTAATGGGGGGATGGTTCAGGAGGTAATGGCGGGATGGGTCAGGCGGTAACGCGAGCCATGGGAAGCGGTGGGGAGCTGCAGATGAAGCTTGGCTCGCTTGCCCGCCCCTCACCTCCTGCTGTGTAGCCAGTTCCTAACAGCGGTCTGTGGCCCGGGGGTTGGGAACCCCTGGTTTAAAGGAATCATTACTCTTAGCATTTCTATTATGTTTTCTCAGAAAATGTTAAAGGCCATTTCACTTTCCTAAGAAAAAATTACCTAACATTTAATGAGTCAGAGACATATCATTTTATTTGGTTTCTGTCTGCAGTAGGCAAAGATCACAACCAAAGTTTTAACCCAGGATGTGTTGGGGAGTTAGAATAATTGATCCAGAGCCATGGTTTTGGGGCAGGTTAGAGATGGCAGGAATCCTACATTAGTACCGAGATGGTTTCAAGGAGGAAGGTAAATGATGGTGGCAAGCTTAGAGAGTGGGGAGACAAGGACCCCAAACTTCAAGGATCTCCCATTCCATTTCCCTTTCCCCAGATTCAGAGGGTGATGAAGAAGCCCACCCGGGGACATTCGGTAGATGGACTAATTTCGAGAAATGCAGTGAAAGTTTCCATCTTGTCTCAAATAATTATTTTACCTTTCATTTTTCTCCTGCCCATTAACTTCCCTTTTATATGCCAAGCACTGAGCTTGAGCTGGAAACTTGAGGTAAAAAGACATCCTAAGAAATTTTCCCCCATTTTGAATCCTGGTGTCCCACAGGCTTCAGTCCTTGGTCACCTTTACTCTTATTTATATAGTTTTCCTGAGGGTATCACAAACCACCTTCTAACACTCAGCCTTTTATTCAAGATTTCACATCTCCTCTGAGGTCCAGATTCATATTTCTGACTGCCCTTGGATGTTACCAAAGAATTTTTTGAAATCAGCTCAAAATCATCAGGATAAATCTACTTGCATTCTCATGAAGCAGATTTTCTTTCTGAATTCAGTTTTCGTTTAATAGGACAATAGCACTTTCATCCATTCAAACATAAACACAGAGGTTTCTTGGATTTATCTCACGTCTCACGCATTTCCCAACCAGGGCCGGCTGCACGGGCACACGAGCACGGCAGTCAAATAGGATCCCACGCTCAGAAGAACCCTGTGCTTGGTTTAATGCTCTGCTGTTGCTATCTCAAAATTCTCAATAATTTTTGAACAACAAGCTCCACATTTCACTGTGAATTGGGCCCTGTGAATTATATGACTGGCCGGGTCCCCAAATCCTATAAATTCTGTCCTTAGTCCTGCCTCTCTATAATCTGTCCCTACACGCTGTTGTCGGAATTATTTTCCTAAATCAAATCTAGGCACTTCTCACCTCCATTATTTTTGTTTTTAAAGACTAAAAGTTCTGCTATCAATTTCCCAAAGAGTAAAGTTTAAACAAGTGTCTTTGGGCCTTGACTGCAATTAATTCACCAGTGTAAATTCCCAAGCATCTTTACCTCTACCTACCTACAGGGGGCATCCCGCCCTGGCTTTCATGTGTTTGTGTCAATATCACACGGACTTGAAGTCACTTCTTCCTTTCTATATTTGACAACTCTACCCATCCTTCAAGATTCAGTTTTACTAATGAGGTATATGGCTCTTCATTGCTTTTCTTCACTCTCGGGTAGGGCTCCTCACCTTGGGTCAACTGTACCGCACGGGAAGTGATTAGCAGCTGATTTACCTAGGGCTCTAGGGCAATGAGGAATGACTCTCTTCCAGCCCACGGTTTCTTCCAGCAGCGTGGCTGATGACAAGAATAGGTGAGGAAACTCGGGCAGGTAATTAATTACCTTGGCTTTGACCAAAGTCAGAGGGAGAAAAAAACATATGCTCCCAAACCACATCTTCTCTCCAGGGCATCGGTTCAAGCTAGTCTTTTCATACAAATCCCAAATCCTTCCTTTCTTGACTTCATTCCTTCTCTGTGGTACAAAACTCTCCCGCTGCTTCTTTGCAGATCTTCCTGAAGATGGCACTAACTCACCCGCTTGAAATCATGGCCTACTTCATTTCACGGCTGTTTTCCTAGCTCTTTGCATGACTTGACTGACCTCGCCCCTTCCAGGGGCTGCAGGACTGTCAACAGTCCCAAATTCCCTCTCAGGAGGTAATGGGGGGGATGATTCAGGAGATAATGGGGGGATGGCTCAGGAGATAATGGGGGGATGGTTCAGGAGGTAATGGGGGGATGGTTCAGGCGGTAACGCGAGCCATGGGAAGCGGTGGGGAGCTGCAGATGAAGCTTTGCTCGCTTGCCCGCCCCTCACCTCCTGCTGTGTAGCCAGTTCCTAACAGCGGTCTGTGGCCCGGGGGTTGGGAACCCCTGGTTTAAAGGAATCATTACTCTTAGCATTTCTATTATGTTTTCTCAGAAAATGTTAAAGGCCATTTCACTTTCCTAAGAAAAAATTACCTAACATTTAATGAGTCAGAGACATATCATTTTATTTGGTTTCTGTCTGCAGTAGGCAAAGATCACAACCAAAGTTTTAACCCAGGATGTGTTGGGGAGTTAGAATAATTGATCCAGAGCCATGGTTTTGGGGCAGGTTAGAGATGGCAGGAATCCTACATTAGTACCGAGATGGTTTCAAGGAGGAAGGTAAATGATGGTGGCAAGCTTAGAGAGTGGGGAGACAAGGACCCCAAACTTCAAGGATCTCCCATTCCATTTCCCTTTCCCCAGATTCAGAGGGTGATGAAGAAGCCCACCCGGGGACATTCGGTAGATGGACTAATTTCGAGAAATGCAGTGAAAGTTTCCATCTTGTCTCAAATAATTATTTTACCTTTCATTTTTCTCCTGCCCATTAACTTCCCTTTTATATGCCAAGCACTGAGCTTGAGCTGGAAACTTGAGATAAAAAGACATCCTAAGAAATTTTCCCCCATTTTGAATCCTGGTGTCCCACAGGCTTCAGTCCTTGGTCACCTTTACTCTTATTTATATAGTTTTCCTGAGGGTATCACAAACCACCTTCTAACACTCAGCCTTTTATTCAAGATTTCACATCTCCTCTGAGGTCCAGATTCATATTTCTGACTGCCCTTGGATGTTACCAAAGAATTTTTTGAAATCAGCTCAAAATCATCAGGATAAATCTACTTGCATTCTCATGAAGCAGATTTTCTTTCTGAATTCAGTTTTCGTTTAATAGGACAATAGCACTTTCATCCATTCAAACATAAACACAGAGGTTTCTTGGATTTATCTCACGTCTCACGCATTTCCCAACCAGGGCCGGCTGCACGGGCACACGAGCTCGGCAGTCAAATAGGATCCCACGCTCAGAAGAACCCTGTGCTTGGTTTAATGCTCTGCTGTTGCTATCTCAAAATTCTCAATAATTTTTGAACAACAAGCTCCACATTTCACTGTGAATTGGGCCCTGTGAATTATATGACTGGCCGGGTCCCCAAATCCTATAAATTCTGTCCTTAGTCCTGTCTCTCTATAATCTGTCCCTACACGCTGTTGTCGGAATTATTTTCCTAAATCAAATCTAGGCACTTCTCACCTCCATTATTTTTGTTTTTAAAGACTAAAAGTTCTGCTATCAATTTCCCAAAGAGTAAAGTTTAAACAAGTGTCTTTGGGCCTTGACTGCAATTAATTCACCAGTGTAAATTCCCAAGCATCTTTACCTCTACCTACCTACAGGGGGCATCCCGCCCTGGCTTTCATGTGTTTGTGTCAATATCACACGGACTTGAAGTCACTTCTTCCTTTCTATATTTGACAACTCTACCCATCCTTCAAGATTCAGTTTTACTAATGAGGTATATGGCTCTTCATTGCTTTTCTTCACTCTCTGGGTAGGGCTCCTCACCTTGGGTCAACTGTACTGCACGGGAAGTGATTAGCAGCTGATTTACCTAGGGCTCCAGGGCAATGAGGAATGACTCTCTTCCAGCCCATGGTTTCTTCCAGCAGCGTGGCTGATGACAAGAATAGGTGAGGAAACTCGGGCAGGTAATTAATTATATTTGACAACTCTACCCATCCTTCAAGATTCAGTTTTACTAATGAGGTATATGGCTCTTCATTGCTTTTCTTCACTCTCGGGTAGGGCTCCTCACCTTGGGTCAACTGTACCGCACGGGAAGTGATTAGCAGCTGATTTACCTAGGGCTCTAGGGCAATGAGGAATGACTCTCTTCCAGCCCACGGTTTCTTCCAGCAGCGTGGCTGATGACAAGAATAGGTGAGGAAACTCGGGCAGGTAATTAATTACCTTGGCTTTGACCAAAGTCAGAGGGAGAAAAAAACATATGCTCCCAAACCACATCTTCTCTCCAGGGCATCGGTTCAAGCTAGTCTTTTCATACAAATCCCAAATCCTTCCTTTCTTGACTTCATTCCTTCTCTGTGGTACAAAACTCTCCCGCTGCTTCTTTGCAGATCTTCCTGAAGATGGCACTAACTCACCCGCTTGAAATCATGGCCTACTTCATTTCACGGCTGTTTTCCTAGCTCTTTGCATGACTTGACTGACCTCGCCCCTTCCAGGGGCTGCAGGACTGTCAACAGTCCCAAATTCCCTCTCCTTCTTTTCCATTTCTCTCTGTAAGGAATAAAGGACCTGAACTCATGCTCCTGAATGCGTGACCTCACACCATGCTTGTTCTACAAACTAGCCCCAGCTAACAACGAACGGTGAAATCCTTGACAGCATGGGCCATGTCTGATATTTCGGGATCTTTCCACATCTATTTCATAAGATAGGCTGTAAAATGTTTGGTCAATGGGACGGAGAAAGGATTAACCTTGTTTATCCTTATGTTCCTGTAAGAAGAGAAACAACTTCACTCAACTTTTTCTGTACCTCACCATTTCACTTTAAAAATTATGATTTTCACTATTACATTAAAAACCACCTCTAGGGCTTCCCTGGTGGCGCAGTGGTTGAGAGTCCGCCTGCCGATGCAGGGGAACCGGTTTCGCGCCCCGGTCTGGGAAGATCCCACATGCCGCAGAGCGGCTGGGCCCGTGAGCCGTGGGCGCTGAGCCTGCGCGTCCGGAGCCTGTGCTCCATCACGGGAGAGGCCACAGCAGTGAGAGGCCCGCGTACCACAAAAACAACAACAACAACAAAAAACCACCTCTATTAGAGAAAAAAATAGATGGGTGAAAATGTGTAACTGAAGATCACCAAATACATACAAATGATTGAAATTTTTTTTTTGCAATTCAGTCCTATAGTTCAAAATATCTCTTCAAGTATGTCTTAATTTCCAAAATAGCCTAACTATAAGTAGAACCATTTATTTAATAGACATTTATTAAGTCCATACTAACTATTGTGCTTAGTTGAGAAACATATAACTCAATAATCTAAAAAGGAAGAGAGATATATTTACAAATACATTATAAGATAATAGAAGGTAGGTATTAGTATCAAATGCCCTAAAGACAAGCATGCCTTTGACCTAGCAATTCCATTTCCATGTATTTATAATAAAGAAATAATTTAAGAAGTGAACCAGTATTCAGCAATAATCATCTTGATTGATATACTAAAAGGTTTGACATAAAACCTACTACCTGGCTATACTTGCAAGTTAATTCAGCCTTTAAAAATGATGTTGTATAAATTTGTCTGGTTTTGGAAAGAAGTTAGTCATGTTCTTTCCCTGACGGCTGGCTGTATTCACACGATGGATATTGTGCTACTAACATGTTTAAGAGTATGAATGTAAAACAAATATTTAAAAATCATTTTCTCTATATATAATTGCTAACACATTTCAAGGATGACCAGCTTCAGGATTATTTTATTGTGCCCTTTAAACTCTCTACAAAATAAAATTTTTCTTGTCTTTAAATGTCAAAGTGTGACCTCAGAAAGCAACACTGCACGAATGTGCAATGACAGTTATGCATAGGAGTTGGCATTTTAGGCATATGCACAGGAAATATTAAAACAAACCTCTAAAGTACCCATTTGCTTAGACTCTGGCCTCACTTCGGCATAAGATGCAAACACATATCCGTGCACGCACATACAGGCACACACACCTCAAAAAATCATACGCAGTGATATTCCTATAGAATACATTCAAATACTTTTTGCGTTGCAGTAATGAAAAGAATGTATTCTAATGTTTGTGTCACATAATAAGAATGTGAAACCAATCAAGTTTCCTTAAAACAAGGCAAGCACACAAATAAACGCACAAGCAAAAAACATGCATCCCATTAATTCACACCAACAAAATCAATTCTTTTACAAAAGAGGATGCTTTTCTTTGGTAGAGCATTGTGGTCATCACACTCTGAAAGTGTATTTTCTCAGCATGGAGAATATTGTGTGCTTTTCCTCAAATATTAGTCCATTTCTTTTCCTCATATAATAAAAATGATACTGGAAGGTTAATGATGTGAAACCCTGCAGGCAAAATGAAGCTACTATCCTCTTTCTGCTGACAAGATCATAGTAATGCAATGTGAAAAAGTTAGAAAAGAGATCAAGAGTCTCAGACGGGGGCTTCCCTGGTGGCACAGTGGTTAAGGATCCACCTGTCAATGCAGGGGACACAGGTTCGAGCCCTGGTCCGGGAAGATCCCACATGCCGCAGAGCAACTAAGCCCGTGCGCCACAACTACTGAGCCTGCGCTCTAGAGCCCGCAAGCCACAACTACTGAGCGCTCGTGCCACAGCTACTGAAGCCCGCGTGCCTAGAGCCCGAGCTCCGCGACAAGAGAAGCCACCGCGATAAGAAGCCAGTGCACCGCAATGAAGAGTAGCCTCAGCTCGCCGTAACTAGAGAAAACCTGCGCACAGCAACAAAGACCCAACACAGCCAAAAATAAAAATAAATAAATAATTTGCTTTAAAAAAAAAAAAAGAGTCTCAGACGGAAATTCAGTTTATGACATATTTTTACCAGAGCAGGGGCTCCACTTTACTAGATAGCATATAGACATACATATAGGTATTTAATTCATGGTTAAGAGGATTCAAGACTTTATAACCAAGGAGCAAACTAGGTTGAGTTATACCATATTCTATACCAATATATCTTTGAATTCCTTTGTATCGGTAATCCCAGACATAGGTGAAACACAAATATGTGATTACACAATCTTCAAAATACAAATTGTCTTTTTATGTACATAGCACCACACTGGGCTTTAAAATAACACTCATGTTTGAATTTCAGCAAAAGTGCATGTGTTAATTACAGGAAAATCTAAATATTCAAAGATACAGCTTTCTGCTAAAAAGCCCTAAAATAGCTATAGAGTCAATAATAAAAATCTTTTAGTAAATAGAAAACTTGTTAATAGTTCCACTCAGGTCAAAAATATTTACTTAACTTATTAAGTACAATAATTTCATTATTATTAAACAAGAAAGAGAACAAGAGTATCTGAATTTTCAGAGTCACCACCAAGACACCTCATTTCAAGTTACATCTTAAAACAAACCATAACCCCTAAAACCAAGAACAAGACAAGGATATTCACTACAGCCACTTCTACTCAACATGCTAATAGCAGTCCTGGCCAGAGTAATTAGTCAAGAAAAAGAAATAAGAGGCACTTAGATTGGAAAGGAAGAAATAAGACTATCTCTGTTCACAAATGATATGATCTTACCTAAAGAAAAACCTAAGAATCCAGAGAACAACTTTTAGAACTGATAATTAAATTCAGCAAGGTTGCAGGACATGAGATCAATATACAAAAAGTCATTTGCTTTTCTACACAATGGGTGATCTGAAGGTGAAATTAAGAACACAATTCCACTTACAGTAGCATCAGAAAGAAAATATTTAGGAATAAATTTAGCAAAATAAGTGTAAAACCTACATTGTGAAAAAATTTTTTAGTGCTGAAAGAAATCAAAGAAGATCTAAATAAATGTAAAGATATTTCATGTTCACAGATTGGAAATTATAATATTGTTAAGATGGCAATAATCTCCAAATTAACCTACAGATTCAACAAAATCTCTATCAAAATCTCAGCTGTTATTTTTTTTTCCATGCAGAAATTAACAAGCTGGTCCTAAAATTCATATGAAGATGCAAGGGCATGGAGTAGTCAAACAAACTTAAAAAAGAAGAACAAATATGGAGAACTCATATTGGCCAGTTTCAAAACTGGGAAAGTCTACAGTAATCATGACAGTGATATACTGACATAATGGTAGATGTGTAAATCAATGGAATAAAGTTGAGAATCCAGAAACAAATCCTTAGATTTACAGTCAACTGATTTCTTCAATGATGACAAGAAAATTTAATGGAAAAATGATAGTCTTTTCAACAAATAGATAGCCACGTGCAAAAGAATGAAATTGGAGCTCTAACCTTACAACGTATACTAAAATTAACTCAAAATAGATCACAGACCTACATGTAAACATTAAAACTATAAAACTCTTAGAAGAAAATGCAGGGATAAATCTTCATGACTTTGGAGTAGGCAATGGTTTTCTTGGATATGACAAAAAAAAAGTAAGCAACAAAAAATAAAACTAGATAAATTGGACTTCATCAAAATTAAAAATATTTGTGCTTCAAAGGACACTGTTAAGAATTTGAAATGAAAAACCACAGAATCTTAGGAAACATTTGCAACTCAACAATATGAAGAAAAACCAATTTAAAAATGAGCACAGGATCCAAGCAGACATTTCTACAGAGAAGATATAGAAACGTCCAATAAGCAAATGAAAAGCTCCTCAATATTGCTAGTCACTTGGGACAATACAAATCAAAACCACAATGAGATACCACTTCACACCTACTAGGATGCTAAAGTGAAATAAAAAGATTGATGGTATCACCTCACACCGGTCAGAATGGCCATCATCAAAAAGTCTACAAACAATAAATGCTGGAGAGGGTGTGGAGAAAAGGGAACCCTCCTAACTGTTGATGGGAATGCAAACTGGTATAGCCACTATGGAGAACAGTATGGAGGTTCCTTAAAAAACTGAAAATAGAGCTACCATGTGATCCAGCAATCCCACTCCTGGGCTTTTATCCAGAGAAAACCCTAAGTCGAACAGATACATGCACCCCAATGTTCATTGCAGCACTATTCACAATAGCCAGGGCATGGAAGCAACCTAAATGTCCATCAACAGAGAAATGTATATATGTGGTACATATATACAATGGGATATTACTCAGCCATAAAAGAGAACAAAATAATGCCATTTGCAGCAACATGGATGGACCTAGAGATTCTCATACTGAGTGAAGTAAGTCAGACACAGAAAGACAAATATCATATGATATTGCTTATATGTGGGATCTAAAAAAGGCTACAAATGAACTTATCTACAAAACCAAAATAGAGTTACAGACATAGAAAATAAACTTATGGTTACAGGAGGGTAAGGGGGGGAGGGATAAACTGGAGATTGGGATTGACACATACACACTACTATATATAAAATAGATAATTAATAAGGACCTACTACTGTATAGCACAGCGAACTCTACTCAATACTCTGTCATGGCCTATATGGGAAAAGAATCTAAAAAAGAGTGGATATATGTATCTGTATAACAGATTCACTTTGCTGTACACCTGAAACTAACACAACATTGTAAATCAATTATACCCCAATAAAAACTAAAAAAAAAAAGATAGATGTTAACAAGTATCGGCCAGAACGTTGAGAAATCTGAACCCTCATTCATTTGCTGCTGGTAATGTGAAATGCTGCTCTCACATGGGAAAACAGTCTGGCAGTTCCTCAAATTATTAAAGATGGAGTTACCATATGACCCAGCAATTCCACTCTTAGACATATACTCACAATAAGTGAAAGCACACCTCCACATAAAAACTTGTACATTAATGTTCTTGTAGCATTATTATAATAGCCAAAAAGTGAAAACAAATCAAATGTCCATCACTTGAAGACTGGATAAACAATGTGTGCTATATCCACACAATGGAATATTCAGCCATAAACAGGAATGAAGTACCAATACATGTTACAAAATGAATGACCCTTGAAAACACTGTGCTAAGATAAAGAAATCAGTTACAAAAGGTCACACCCTGTATGATTCCATTTATATGAAAGGTCTAGAAGAAGCAAATACAGAGACAGTCGATTCATGGCTAAGAGGGATAGGAGCAGAGGAGAATGAGGAGTGATAGATAATGGGTACCGGATTTCTTTGGGGGTTAATGAAAATGTTCTAGTATTAGATAGTGGTAATAATTGCACTACAGGGTGACTATATTAAAACTCACTGAAGTGTACATTTGAAAGTGTGGATTTCATGGCATGTGAACTTAATAAAGCTGTTATTAAAAAATCATCTTTACAGCAACAGAACCACTGCTTCTTTGGCATGGAGAATGTGCAACTATAGCTAAAATATTCATTTTCTACTCATTGAAAAACTGTATAAATTGGGCCAGAGACGTTTTGGCTGCCATTAGAAAGTACTTAGAATGAAGACCAACTACTTGCACAATGGTCTGAGCTGTGTTTGATATTTTCGTGTTTGCGTTGTATCAATCTAATTATGCTGACGCTTCTCTAGATAAGAAAGCACCATGCTGAGCAGCAGACGGCCTTGCTTGCAATAATCTGTCTGATATCGTATGATCATACCGGGGAACTTAAGCATTTCTGTTTGGAAGAGGGATTTTCTTTCATCATTCCTACCTCAAAAAGATGTTATAAATTTAAAACAAGATCTACTTAGAGGCACTGTACTTTCATATAAATACAGTAACTGTAGTCATTAATGGTAATAACTATTACAGGTATTGATGTTTATATTGTTAACTACCATCTACAATGAATCTTGCATATGAAATACATATTTCTTGGGTAGGTATATGATAATTACTTTCCAATATCAAAAGGAATTTCAATATTCCAGACATCAGGAAGTCTTAGTTCTGAATAAGCATACTTGACCATTGTAAGTTCCATATAAGATCTGTGTAGTACAGGCTGCTAAATACCCAGCACAAAATATACGCAAATCATGTGGATTATCTTCGTATACCTTCAATCACCAGCTTAACTTGATCTTCCATAATTTTACATCTACTTTGACTAAGATATATACTTACTAATAAATCTAAGAAGAACACACACAAAAAGTCAAGCCTTTACATCTATCCCCATTGAAATTAAATCACTTGCACACAAAATCAAGTTCAAGTAAACCTAGTATGCCTAAAATCTTGTATTTAAGAGAGGGAAACACTAATTTAAGTGATTATATTACTTAAGCGATTTTAAGACAATATAATTTTACCCCCAAAACATCTACTGTTTCTTCTTCTTTTTTTTCTATGTCCCTCCCTACCTCCAAACACGTATACAAATGTAAGAACATTGAAAGAAAAAGAGAAAACATTTAGCCCTGTGTGTCTTTCCTTAATAGGCATTATTAAAATCATTATACAGATGAAGTAACTGAAGCCCATGAAGGCTAAGTGACCAGTACGTTGTAACATGGCTCACAACCACTGGACCCAGAACTGAACTCAGTCTAATTTCTTTTTTTTTTTTTTTTTTTTTTGCGGTACGCGGGCCTCTCACTGTTGTGGCCTCTCCCGCTGCGGAGCACAGGCTCCGGACGCGCAGGCTCAGCGGCCATGGCTCACGGGCCCAGCCTCTCCGCGGCATGTGGGATCCTCCCGGACCGGGGCACGAACCCGTGTCCCCTGCATCGGTAGGCGGACTCTCAACCACTGCGCCACCAGGGAAGCCCCAGTCTAATTTTATAGACCCCATACTTGATCATTATTACATTCTTAACAGCAACCATTTACTGCTTCTTTTTACAGCAAAACTTTTCAAAAGCTTCTACTTCTTTGGGTACTGTTCACCTACTAAGAACATTCAAGCCTACCATTTCACTGAAATTGATCTGCCAGGGTCACCCATGACTTCCATGTTAGCCAAGCCAACAGTTCCTAGTCTTGATTCATCTTCCACATCTTCTAAGCAGCACTGAAATCCTCTCTTCTTGTCAGCTATGACTTCAAGGTTCTTATACTTTGCTTTTCATTCTCTTCTGTGCGCTCTTTCCTTCTGTTCAACTGCTAAATATTAGGGTGGTTCAGTCCTATACCATTGGCAACTTGGCTTCTGCATCTGCATTTTCAGAGGTGGACAGAAGATACTGTTTGAGATTATCGGGATTTTATTTCCTCGTTTACTGATTTATTGTCTCCCCACACTAGTATGTAAGATCCATGAGTCATGACACATAGGAAGTATTTAGTAAGTGTTTTCTAGATCAAAGGACAGATGGATGAATGGATGGATAGATGAATGGTGGGTGGATGGATGAATGGATGGATAGATGAATGGTGGGTGGGTGGATGGATGGATGGATGGATGGAAGGAGGGAAGGAAGAGAGTGTAGTGTGGGTATAAACTTTAATCTCTTCTTGCTGGAAAAACTGTGACCTGACCTGGTAAGGAGTGACCATAGAATATCTCTACTTTAAGGGCTCTCTTTTCTGACAAAGCTTGGGTCGGCTTTGTCTGAATTCCACTTCCTTGGCCAATCTGCATCAGAATTGTTGATTCCGAGTATTATCCTGGCCTGCCTCTATTGAATTCTAAGATTGACAGAGATTAAAGTTGGACCAGTTCAGTTTGTGATACATGGTATGAGTATAAATTCTCCAGAAGGGAACTGTCATGCTGGATTTAACCACCCTCTCAACAAGCAGGGAAGCCCAAACTCAGAGAAGCAGAGTGAAGTCTGTAGTAGGTCTAAAGTGAGTAAGCTCATAGTAGAATCCCTTTTACAGGTGTTTCTGAGAAACCTACAGTTTAGCATCAGGCCTTGATTTCCGTCACAGCGACTTGTCGCTCACAAGACACTCGAGGCTTTATTTAATTTCCTTAGAGCCCGTCTGATGCTGTCTAGATTGACCTCAAAGTGTGGTCCTTCCAGTTTTGACAGCCTGCATCCAGTGTCAACTCATCAATCATCACGCTTCCGCTTTCCCCAGTCAGATGGGCAGCCCCGATCTCCAGCTGTTCCTCGGCAGCTTTTGTAGGAAGCTGTGTTATTTCATCTACCATATGCCAGAGCTCAGCACCTAGCAGTTTGCAATAAATAGACTTAATATAGTCAGGATTTCTGTTTAGGAGAAATGCTAATGATGATAATGATTTACATTTCACAAGGGAACAGTGTGATTCTCTGAACCTAAAGAAACAAATGAAAAGAAATGACTACTTTGTGCTATTTGGTTTATAGTTGACTGAATGCAATTTTCATTGTTTTCCTACTTTCTATATTTCCTATGTTAATTCACAGAGAAGTACAGGAGTCATCTGAATGCTCAAGCAGTTGATATACTTATTAACACTTAGAAATATAATAAATATTCATATCAAAAGAAAAATGACATATCAAAGGCTCTTTTCAAAATTAAGATGGTCATACAATTTTAAGGCTATTTACCTTTCAATGGTACTTTTAATTCTGTCCCCTCGTCCAGCAATGGCAAGTCAAATAAATCCTATCTGAACATCAAGGTGCCTATCAAAGGACTCGTCTTTCTAATTGAGCCTTCCTTGATAACTCTTGAGCAATTTATTTATCGAAGCCTCTATTTCCTCACCACCATGCTTACAAAGGAATAATAATAACTCTGACCTTTGTTCTGAATATTGAATGAAATAATCCAGGTAGAATATTTAATAGCTCTGACCTTTGTTCTGAATATTGAATGAAATAATCCAGGTAGAATACTTACTGCATGCTTGGTTCATAGTAAAGGCTCAACGCACGTTTGTCACCACCATCCTCATCACCATCACCACTCAGCAAATACTTAATCAACACCTACTTTGAATTTCCTTAGCACTCTTCAAAATAGTCTGCCACCCATTATGAGGATTCTGGTCCTAGCCCAGCATCTGGCAGAAATTAAGCATTTAGTAAATGTATACGGAGTGTTGTGCATGTACCATCCTCTTCTGTAGTTCTGCTGAGATAAAGGTCATGCCGCATCCCTTCCAAGGCTGGATGGAGTGTTAGGAACAGCAAACTCAAGAGATACTCACTGAATGAAGAGTGCACAGCCAACGTTACACAGCCATCAGGAAATGATGCAGAGACCTATGTATTCCATTACAGTGACAAGCGACACCAGATCCACTCCCAACAAGAATAATTTATAAACTCTCCTTTCTTGCTCTTTACTGTTAACTGATTACTTGTTTAAGAGCCTTGCTGTAACCTATAGCGTCTACACAGCTGTCTGGGACCAGCTTCACGTGGTGATATTAAAGCACAGAGAAGAAAGAGATCTATCTCAAATCAAGCCGGCACACTGCGTGGTTATTGGCTATTAATTCTGGCATCAAAGAGTGTGAGAATTTAAAATATTAAATAGGTAGGTAGATGTTAAATAGAGAGTAAGCCATTTAATACTGTCACTGAAACAGATTTTTCAACGTGTGTGTTGCAATTATGATTGTAAATTTTGCATGACAGACATGATGAAGGTATAATTTATTACTCAGCCTCCAGACTGGTTGATTTAGTGGAAAGAGTCCTGGACAGGAAGTCACAGGAATCCAGATGTCTAGTCTCAATTTCATGATTTTGGACAAGTCACTTTACCTCCAGGACTGAAACCTGTCCGTTCCCTTCCAGTTGTAAAACTCTAAGTTTCAAATAATAACCGCATCATCACAATCGGTGTTTTGTTAGTATCTGCCTCTGGAAGCACTGCCACAGATGACAATCAACTCTATTTTCCACCTTAGAATTCAACATTCTATCCTGGCTCTATCTGCAGGGAGACAATATCAAATCAGCCCTCACAATGAGGATTTGTTGCAGCCAGCCAACTCTTTCTCCATGTGAATGAGCATCTCACACAGTCCAAAGATATCATAAACCAATATTTCCCATTCATTCTGATCACAGCCTACTCATGACAAGATGGCAGACTGGGCCATAGCTGGTATCAGATCACATTACTCAGGACTAATTAAGTCCCATTATTCCCTATAGACACAGCCACCATTCTTGGATAATAAAGGAGCAGACAGAAATGTCTGGACATTAGAAAAATTTGATACGATAAATACTGTCTCTATAAGCTACACATACACATATATTTTTGTACAGCAGCACACGCAGATTTTAATTACTTTAAAAATCAAGGGGTCTCCCTGTCTCCCTGGTGGCGCAGTGGTTGCGCGTCCGCCTGCCGATGCAGGGGACCCGGGTTCGCGCCCCGGTCCGGGAAGATCCCACGTGCCGCGGAGTGGCTGGGCCCGTGAGCCATGGCCGCTGCGCCTGCGCGTCCGGAGCCTGCGCTCCGCGACGGTAGAGGCCGCGACAGTGAGAGGCCCGCATACCGCAAAAAAAAAAAAAATCAAGTTTCTGTGGGAAAACAAGGAAATTTTCAACATACACTGTCTAATACTTCTGATATCAAGAAGTTATAGTAGAGTGAGTGGCATGATTATATGCAATGGGCTGGCTTGCCATGTCATTGCTACTGAATATATTGATTTAAAAAGAAAATTAAAAAAAAAAAAAAAAAGAAAGAAAAAGAAAATTTCCGTGGTACTAATTTCACACATAATCCACAAATAATGGCCATGCTCCGAGTTTAATACAGAACAAAATGATGAAGGATAACAATTAGGTTTTCTCCAGTGCTTGTTCCAGCTCTAAAGCAAATCATTTACAATATCTGCAACAATAAGTGGATGTGTAACAGTGCTATTTTTAAATCACATAAGATTACTCTTTATATTTGGTTTCTATTTTGGAGTTGTTTTTATGCCTTTGAAAATAATTTCCCAGTAGACATAAATGCACAGAGTATATGTACTGAGGCATCGTTGCATAGCCATCAATCCTTCAACAATTAATGATCCTAAACTTCAGCATGCAGATCAGGAACTTCAATCCTATTTTTATGTTTTACCACTCTGTACCACCAGGATAATCTCAGACCCACAAAGGGGCATTTCTCAGGTGCCCATCTGTTTAGTGGTTCAGGTGCAAAGTACCGAAGGCTGGAGTCCACATCTCTTGAGAGAGAAATTTGGGGTGAATACAGAATAGTGAAAATGCCAGGGCATCACCAAGTGGAATATAATGAGAAGAATGGACTGGTCTATGCACTGGTGTCTGAAAGGTCCAATGCATGGAGGGCTTCCTGAATCTTCTCTTTCTCTCTCTCTCTCTCTCTCTCCCTCCCTCCCCGCCCCCCCAGCTCTGGCTAGAATGCCTCCTCTTCACATATCCAAATCCTGTCCACCCTTTTTATTTAGGTCCAGTAATCCTACCCTTCATCAGCCCTCCTTGGACCTGGTCAGCACACACTGACCTCTCCTTGTTGTGCATGGTGGGGGAGGGGGGGCAGGGGACACCTGCACCTCCCATTTTCCTTTCCTCCACGATCTGTGTGGTCTCCAATCCTCCACCCATGGACCCATAGCCCCGGGTCCTGGAGCTTGATCTATGTTATTGTCACAGTGATTCTTCAGCTAATTAATCCCCTGATTATGCAAGTTCGGCCATGTTTCAAAAGTGATCCTCATAAATCATGATGGGCAGAAATGCTTGTTTAGAAGAAAAAAAAAAAAAAATCCCTCAGGGCCCGCTCCTTTCAGAACTGTCTCTGTTGAAGGTAAAATGACAGACAGGAGGAGGCATAAAGCCCCTGCTGGAATCTCTAATCCCTCACGCCCTGGCATCCCCGCCCCCCCTGCCCCGGCCACCGGGTACCCCACCCTGGATCTCTGCCTTCCCACTCCCCCTCTGCCCGCACACCCCCAATACCAGGCGCTCAGTCACAAGTGTGCCCTTTCTCTTCCTACCAAAACAGAGTCATTTTAATGCTTTCCTTGACTTATTACACCGCAACTGCAACACAATCACACTAAAGCATTAAACCCAAAGTATTCTTGCTGTTAAGTTGTGGCATGAAAAGCTTTTGTTCTTTGGCGAACATAATTTGAAGCATCAGCAAAGAGAACGGTTTTATTGTTGTTTGGGGGCTAGAAGGACCATTGAAGCGATGCGCCAGTCCTTGCTGCTTTAATGGTGACAGTGACACGGCGTGCACAGAGAAAGCTGTGTTCACACATTTCTTTCCCCAACAAAGCCCTCTCCAAAAGGATTTTAGGTACTAGGAAGATTGGTGCTAGAGACGAATGGGGGGTTCGGGGGTGGAGAATAGCTTCTGTTTGCTCCTTAGCCAATTCCTGTCTCTAAAAAAGTCCACCTTTTCTATTTTCAACAAAGCACCGACACACCTCCACAAAGTTATTGCCCATAACAAAATAAATATAGTATGAATGTTCTCTGGTGGCAACATACACTGGGCCTCGCATCATACGTCCAATTATGTATGGACAGTCAACTCATTTTGCAAAGCTTCTCTTTGTTTTCCATCATGTGAAGGAAGCAAACGTAAAAAAAAATACATATATATATAAAAAATGGTGTCCTTTTTACAAAGTTATTGCCCATAACAAAATAAATATAGTATGAATGTTCTCTGGTGGCAACATACACTGGGCCTCGCATCATACGTCCAATTATGTATGGACAGTCAACTCAATTTGCAAAGCTTCTCTTTGTTTTCCATCATGTGAAGGAAGCAAACATTAAAAAAAAATACATATATATATAAAAAATGGTGTCCTTTTTTTTTTTTTCTTTTTTGCGGTATGCGGGCCTCTCACCGTTGTGGCCTCTCCCGTTGCGGAGCACGGGCTCCGGACGCGCAGGCTCAGCGGCCACGGCTCACGGGCCCAGCCGCCGCATCATACGTCCAATTATGTATGGACAGTCAACTCAATTTGCAAAGCTTCTCTTTGTTTTCCATCATGTGAAGGAAGCAAACATTAAAAAAAAATACATATATATATAAAAAATGGTGTCCTTTTTTTTTTTTTCTTTTTTGCGGTATGCGGGCCTCTCACCGTTGTGGCCTCTCCCGTTGCGGAGCACGGGCTCTGGACGCGCAGGCTCAGCGGCCACGGCTCACGGGCTCAGCCGCTCCGCGGCACGTGGGATCCTCCCGGACCGGGGCACGAACCCGTGCCCCCTGCATCGGCAGGCGGATTCTCAACCACTGCGCCACCAGGGAAGCCCTGATGGTGTCCTTTTACTTGAATCCTTTAACTTGCATCCTTTATATGCTGTGTTCATTGAGCCACAGCTTACAATTGTTTGTATGATATGATTTGACACAGGAATTTCAACAGAATATTTAAGTAATTTTACCTAAGTGAGAAATGCAGCTTGTCTAAAGAAGCTGAAAGTGGCTTTTGTGTTTATTAGAGACGGTCTTTCCGGAGACAGTGAAGAATACATCCAAGGTACTCACTTCCTCAGAGAAAGGCACCAGTGAGGACTTTAGTGCTTTTAAATATGGTCAAACATCCACGTGGGAGTTATGTATCCAAGGAGATTTTTCACTCTCAGTCCAACTCAGAGCACTTAGAGCACCATTATCAACATGAAATGGTTACCGAATTATTAGTTGCCAATAACTGTTAAATTATCAACAGGAAACCACCTCTCCGGGTACACCCCCTTCACCAGGACGTGCCTGCCAACACATGTGATGTTTCAGAGTTAAAATTAACAGATGGTACACCAATAGATACACTGTCTTTTTATATTATGAATAAAATGTTCACATTAAAAACACATAATCATATTTGATTTTCCCAAAGAATTTAGGAAGGAGTTCAATTTAAACATTTTGATTTAAGATCTCAGGTTTTGCAGGTAAGGAGATCTAATTTTCTATCACCTACCTGTGGGACACCAGAAACATCCAAAGCTGAAGAGCGGGACTGTCATGGATGGAACGCATCTCAGAAGGACTGTCCATTACTACTGGCAGGGGCACGCTGCCTTGCTAGTAAAAGTGCTGATGTTCAGACCTCATCTGCAGGTGTTCACCACGCAGGCTGCACAAGGCTGTGCTTTCAGGTAAAATCAACCAGCCGACACTTACCTATAGCTTGCTATATGCCTCTAAGCACGTTTAAACACTTCGTATACATTTAATCCTCACAACAGCCTGCTCACTAGGAACTATCATTATCCCCATTTTATACATAAGAAAACTAACGTGCAAAGTTAAAAACAGAAATACCATTGGAGCCAGCAATGTCCGCTTCCAGATATATTTGCAAAAAAAAAACAAAACAAAAAAAATGAAAGCAGGGATTCGAATTGATACTTGTATACCATGTTCAGAGTAGCATTATTCACCACAGTCCAAAGAGGAAAACAACCCAAACAGCCATCAGCAGATGAATGGATAAACATAATGTGGTCTATCCATACAGTGGAATATTATTCGGCCTTCAAAAGGAATGAAATTCTCACGTAAGCTACAACATGGATGAAATGTGAAGACACAATGCTAAGTGAAATAAGGCAGACACAGAAGAACAAATCTTGTATGATTCCATTTACATGAGGTACCGACAAGAGTCAAACTCACAGAGGTAGAAAGTAGAATAGAGGTTACTAGAGGCTGGGGAGAGGGGGAATGGGGAGTTAGTATTTAATGGACACAGAGTTTCAGTTTTGGATGACGAGAAAGTTCTAGAAACAGTGGTGATGGTCGCACAACGTCGTGCATGTACTTAATGATACTGAATTGCCCACTTAAAATGGTTAAGATGATAGATTTTATGTTATTTATATTTTACCACCATGAAAGAAAAGAAAAAATAATAAGGTACAAGTGCAGTGTCATGCTCTAAATCCTTGAGCCTGTACATGGCAGAGCTTGGCCTAGAGCTTAGGGGGTCTGGCACCAGAGGCCACATGTTAGCTACGTGGCTGCTGGATTCACATACCTGCACCCACACCTGCCATCAGTGCTAGTCGTGGGAACGCGCAGAGACGCTCGTGCGCAAGGCAGCACATCGTGGCAGACTACAGCTCGCGCTGGCACACCTGCCAAACCTCGACTAGATCCTGACAAGGCCGTCTGCCAGGCTGCCCGTGGCTTCTACTCTCCTTCGCACACACCTCTGACTCACACTCTGCGTCTCCCAGCACCCTGCCTACCTCAGCTGACCGCCTACACCCTCTTCCCTTTATCTCCAGGTGCTCAAGATCATCTTTCCTATTTCTTGCATGTTTTACTTTGGATCAGCTGAAGCGCAGATGGGAGCTGTTCCATCAGCCATCAATGTCTGTTCCACCAACATCTTCTACAGCATTCCAGTATACATCTCTCGGACTTTTTGTTTGTTTGTTTGTTACTCCAGTTATAGATTCTCACCAAGAATTCTGTGACCAGATAACACTCTTCTAAGCGACAATGTCACTGTATTTAACATTTCCTATAAACCTGTCTTCGAAATTTTACTGTGTCCTCTTAAAGAAGAGAGGGTGATTTTATGTTTTATTTTTCCCTCAGCACTTAACAGAGAACAGCGGACACAGAGACATGCAATAAACATTTGCCTAACAAATGTCTTCCTAACAGACGCACTAAGGAGTCATGGAGGTAATGGCAACAGTTTGTGACTTGGATAGTGAGATGCATTACAGGCCTGGAGCATTTTTTTCTAAACAGAATTAAACAGATTTCTCAAGAAAAGTAAATAAACTTGTGTAACATCATAGTAACATAATAATATTAACAGGTTCAGTGAAAAAAAGAAAGCATGGCATATGAGCATCCATATAAAGAGAGGCCCATTTAAAAGCTCCCAGAGGACTTATCAATCGCTGTCAATTTCACAGTCCGTCTCATACAGGGCTCAGGAAGAATGAACATATTGTTACTCCCGCAACTGTACTTGGTGTCAAATGACAACATCATCCATCAAGGAGGCGTCGCGGTAAATTCAAGTGAAGCCTGCCTTGGGCTGTATGCACAGAGGCTTTTTGGAACACTGATTATTCTCAGAGCTTCAAAGCCATACTCTTAAAGAATGAATGGCCAGCTTTTCATTTGTATGCTTACTTTGGGTTCATCAAGTAAAACACAGCGACCCATGAAATGAAGAGTATCTTTTCCCAACGATTCACTTAAAAATGCAATATCTTACTAAATATATTCAAGAGTTAGTCCTCCACCTCACTGGAGGTTTTAGAAAGTCTAAGTAATTGAAATGGATCAGAGAGGTCAGGACAGCCCCGACTAGAATGGAAATCAAGGTCGCTCGGAAACCACCAACAGGATCGGGGTCTGGTACCAGATTCTGAGCACGGCCAAGGTCCTCACAACTCCGTCCCAAATGGCCAGATGCACACCGATGCCAGAAAACCCCGCCCAACTCAGCCTGGCCCCACCTCAGGGAAGATGACCTTTCCCAGCTGACACCTGGGGCAGAGTCTGGACCAGGTCACCCAGGATGTGAGCACCCAAGTACTTGCTGAATAGAATAAGGCAGTCAGGCGTGGCAGGCCTTTCTTTGAATTAATCCCCATCTAGCCTGATCTCAGTGCGGACACCAAGCTGCTTATCATCAGCATGGAGGTGGCCCCCACGGCCGCTGGGAGCAGGCAGAGCTGCCTGCGGGCGGCAGTTTATGTCAGAGGCTTCAGGGGACACACCTGAGTCTCCAATCCTCTAACAGGAGGCAGCAGGCCTATGCTGACATCAGTGGGGTGATGAAAATACCGGGGAAGAGAAACCCCAGGCTCACACTGTGCTAACCTTTGGTAAATGAATGCTTGCAGTAAATGGCAATGGACAGAACAAGGATGCTTGGGCACATCTGCATTACCTACTGAGGGCTCTGGAGGAGTAAAGGTTGCTTATCCTTGGCCAAAAGGTGATGGAAATCAAGGTTTGACCCAAGGCAGTGCTGTTTCCATCCTACTAAGAGGTCTTCCCAAATCAAAGTGGGAATGCTAATTATACATACCCCGCCCAGGGATGGAACAAAGCTTAGCTTGAATGTTCTAGCAAGTATGTAAAAACAGGTTTATTGTTTGTTCGTTTGTTTTTTAAACAGAGATATCATTACGTTTGGGAATGCTAATAAACGGATTATCTAATTTCTATTAAAGAATCAAATGCTCTGTAAATCCAAAATCTTCTTTCAATGAAGTACATTTTATTTGTAGATATTCAGAAAAGGCGATGAAAAAAGGGAAAATCTTCTAGAGTTCATAAATAAGAAACATACACTACGGTTCTACATAACCTGAGCCATCTCTGATCTATTTTTAACTCTGCTTTCGTGCTCAAGAGAAACTCACAGGGAAAAAATGATTCAATAAAAAGCAATATCCTCATGGGAGCATAATCAAATAAAGCTTAGTTTGGAAATATGTTTTGTAGTCTCCTAAATACAAAGCATGCGATGGATTGACTAGATTTTCAGCAAAACTATGAACATGAATGGGAACTTCCAAGTAACCCAAGATCATGCAGATAGCTCAAGCTTTATTCAGAGCAAAATTCCACACAGATTTAGAAATATTTTCATAAAAAAGGGCTGTAAAGAGATTAATCGTACTTCAAACTATCTAAAATCATGGATTTAAAAGATCTTGCTTTGGTTTATTGTCTTCAAAAATTACTTAGAACAATATGCACTTAGGTATCTAGAACAGAATTATCAAAATCCTTTTGTACTGATTACTCTACCATTCCTACATTATTTAGAAATAATAATTTACCTTGAAAATTGCATACTATATGCTATGAGATTGCTTCTTAAGCTGTATGCTTTCCAGAGCTTTAAGCTATGCTGTACCCTCAAGTCAGCTTAGTTTCAGCTACCAAAATGTTTCTACCAAACGGGCATCCCAGATTTTCCTTGAGTACAATAGTTCCTTTGGTTTTTCACTCTCTCAGTGCCCACCTCAAACTTTTCATTATCAAAGAAGTTGTTATAATTCTAGCTGAGAAGCAAGTGTGAGGTGAGGATTCCAGAAAGGTGTATAATCTCTATACACATAATGAAAACAACAATTGAAAGATTCTTTTGGTAAATATCAACAGAAATGGGTAGGAGAGGAATAATCCTGTCCCACCCATGTGGTTTAAAAGAATCCAGTTTTAGACCCCTTTTGGCATCATCGCCCAGTAGACACAAAAGTCACACAGCCTGTGTTTGTGGCTTCGGGGAGTTCCTTCCCCACTCTGCTTTTAGGCCCTGGGGCCAGCACTTTCCTGGGGAAAGCTGAAGTTCACTCCAAGATGGACACAGCAGCATTTCCATGGCCAATCTCCAATCAGTCCAGGAGACAGAGTCCTCTGCAGCTGGGGAGACGTGGGACCTACAAGACTTGGGACCTCAAGCCCTGAGCACTGCACCCAAAGTTCTAGAGGGCAGGATTTTCCAGAATCTGACACCCTGTCACACAAGGGTGGCACGGCTTTGCCAACATTTCTAACCATATATATATATCTTGACCCTGCTCATCTCATCCATGACTACATGTCTCTAGCACCCCTTCTGCATTGGCAGAACCCATTGGTGTAGATCTTGGTACCCATTTTTGAAGGGCCCAGTGACCATACCTAGATTATGGATTCCTGATTGGGATTCTCAACTGCTAATCATCCATGCCTAGGGTGAAAAATGTTAAATTGCAAACACACACATTTTACACTGAACTATCTTTAAAATAAATTACTCTCTGGACAATGTAACACATCCTGCAGACATAACCATCATAACAGGCTTATTCCACTGGTGGGACAGGAAGTGATGGAAAAAGTTATTACCTTATTAGAATCACTAATTCTGAATTTACAAAAAGGGCCTAATCCAGTGTAGTCAGGCTAAAGTAGATGAGACAGTTGTTTCCAAAAAAGCAAGGCTGGCCAAGGAAAATAGGAATAGGGGCATGGCAACAGGTCAAGTATGGGAACAAAAGCAAACAAGAGGGGAGTATATCAACGAATCAAATCTATGCAGGTAAGGGAAGAGGACATGGAGGGTGCTAGGAGACCTTGGCTCACAGGGGTGAACTCAAAAAGCTAGGGTGAGCCACTGCCATGGGAGATTTTTACCACACGGTATTATTAAAGCTGGAGAACTCAGAAAAGAACAAAATAAAAACCACCCAAAGACAGCACTCATCCTTTTGTTATATGATTTTCCAGGCTTCTTTCCTATGAATATTTTTACACAGTTGAAACACTGCACATAGGAATTTATTTATTTATTTATCTTTAAAAAATTTGTATTGTAGTTGCTTTACAATGTTGTGTTAGTTTCTACTGTACAGCAAAGTGAATCAGCTATACATATACATCTATCCCCTCTTTTTTTGGATTTCCTTCCCATTTAGGTCACCACATAGGAATTTATATTCTGCTGTTGTCACCAAAGATTACAATTAATGTCATTTAACAATGATTTTGATCATTGATTTGCTTGTCCACCAAATCAGGTCCAGTGATGTTACAACAAGACCTACTAACTGGGGTGGGTGCTATGATCAGACCCCTCCCAAGAAGGAAGGATCTATTCCCCCAGCTGCCAGGCGACCCTCAGCTGTCAGCCCCCTGGGGAGTGGCTCAGCCCAAGAATCGTGCTCCCTTCCCTTCCAGAGCAGCCGACAACCCTTGACTGGTTGGATGTGAGGATATGTAGGCCCAGCCCCCTTGCCCCAAGCAAGCCCTGCAGCTCTCCTGCAGGTCAGCTGGGGCCTCTGTTGTGACTGTACCACAGCCCAACTTCTCCCTCTGTCCTGTCCAGCGTCCTGTTCCCTTCCCTTCCCTTCCCTTGAGCAGTGCTGACCCCAAGAGCACCCCAATAAGCCTCCTGTATGCTATTTTTCATGTCAGAGTCAGCTTCCTGGGGAACCCGGCCTGAAAGACGAGCATTTATTAGGAACGTAAGCTCTTTAATCTCCAACTACTTTTGAGACAGCATTCTACAAGACAATTTCAACCTCAAAATTTTAAAATACCTACTCAAAAGGATATTTAAGACCTTTGAACTAAAAAGCAAATTTTTTTGACCTATTGAGCAACAATGCAGGGTATCCACCTTGCCAGGGGCTGAAAATATAGTCCTTGCTAGTAGATTGTCCTTGCTCCGTAGATTGTATGGAGATTACTGATGTGTGTGTGTGTGTGTGTGTGTGTGTGTGTATTGTACGTACATATGTGAGTTGGGGTGAAGAGTCTACAGAGAACAGAACTATTGACAATATGGTATGAAATTAACGGGAAATAAGAAAACCACCATGTATAAAAATATTTTGTTCTATCATTTCAAATGATTTCTATATATTCAAAATAGAAAAAAAAAAGGAAAAAATCATGCTAGCTCAGGAAATAAACTTTAAGCACTACTTCATAGAGTAAATGTTGAGGATGCTGGATGAGTTGGATGCTGGCTTCCAAAGCCACCCAAGGCTTTCTTGTTGTTCTCTTATGACAGGGAAAAAAAAAAAAAAAAAAAAGAGGGAGGGAGATAGCAAAGCATTTGAAGTAGTCATTTTGCATAAAAGGAGCATGCAATTCAGAGAAAAAGAGGAAATTATGTGAGCAATTAATGCCTCTTTATGAAATGATAAGGCAATTAGAGGAAACACCAGCCACTAGTGTTCATGGTGAAGTGCAGCCCCGGGGGCCCGAGGAGGGGAAAGGCGGTAATGCAGGTTCATCACAAAGACACTCGGAGCTAAGAGCAGTCTAGGAGAGCGCACATTCGTATGCCTAAGAGTCGCTATCTTTGCTAAAAATATTGAATTGACATGAATGCTCGCATCAAATGCAAGACTTTTAATGCCTAAATGGATAAGCATTTTTAATAGGGAACAACCTGATCGGCCGTGCTTATATGTATGTAATAGCCCTCAACAGCCCTGCAAAAATCATACTCAGGAACAGTCCCTGAAGTCTTAAGGGGACTTGACCTCAGGACTCCTTCCACCTGGGATGGGACTTGCTGGTCCACAGCTGCCAAAGGAGAACACGTTTCCAGCAGATCCACTGGGAATCACCAGCAAAAGCTGCCGGGACCTCAGGCAATCAGCACCCTTTAGCCCTGACCAAACCACAGAGGTCCAGCGGGAGCCGGGAGGCTGAGCCCTGGCTTCCAAGACAACTCCAGCTCTCCTGGGGGACCAGGAAGCTTCCCTTCTGGGCAAAGGCCTCCCCTCCCCACGTCAACATCCTCTCAAGCCCTGCTGCGTGTTGACATCACCCCAGAGCGTTGAGATTCTGTGTGTCTGGCAAGCTCCCAAGAGATGATGTTCCTGAGCCCCCAGCACCTCACTTTGAAAGGCAGCCTTGGAGATCTAGACTGTAGGGGGAGGGGAAGCTTGTCGTCCTTACGGGGCGCTGCCTGCACTGCACTGCTTGCAAGAAGGAATGTGTTCACTGCACACCAGCTTCCCGACTGCAGTGAATTTCACAGGATCATTTTATCGAACAGTTCCTCCCCTTAGTGCCCCTTTCCCCGCAATCAACATCCATCCTCTTCTTCTCCGCTTTTATACTGTTTCTACTTCGCAAACCATTTCACCTTCCTTGATTACCTTGATGAGCAAGAACATTCTTGTGGAAAAACTGAAAACCCCAAGTGTAACAGGGGAGAGTTAAATCGGACTCCACGCTGGATCTGTTTCTTTGACTTTAACCTTTGTTCTTCCTTGCTTTTGTTATTATAACCACACATGATGGCCTGCCTCAGGGAACCCTGCCCCTCTGCCTGAGTGTTAAAGCGCCTCTGTTCGGCACCCAAGGGAGACAACCTGACCCTGCCCGCCTGTGGACGGCTGCCAGAGAGAAGAAATTAACACATCCCCTCCCCGAGGCTGGCCATTCCCGGAGATGTTTTGCAAGACTGATGGCCCTTTCTACTTTACTTCCTCCCCGCCTCTCCCTCTCTGATTCTGTAAACGAAACTGGCAACCAGTCCCCCGATAAGATGGTTTTTGGGGACCCTAGTCCTCCATCTTCTCGGTCTGCCGGCTTTCGGAATAAAGTCGTACTCCTTGCCTCAGCACCTCCTCTCACGATTGATTGGCCTGTCTTGTGCCGAGCAGAGCGAGCTTGGACTCGTAACACAAAGCCGCTGCAAAGACCTGCAACCACCATAGCTGCCCAGGTTTGGGAGGCACGAGAGTCCCATTTTCTTGGAAGGAGTTAGGAAACGATGTAGCTCATAGGGGTCGGAGGCCGAGAGACCCCACAGCTGATTCTGTGCCGCAGTCCCGGCACCATGCTTTATTTATTTAGATGCTGGGTTTTTGTTTTTGTTTTTAATTTTTGTTGAAATATAGTTGGTTTACAATGTTGTGTTAGTTTCAGGTGTACAGCAAAATGATTCCGTTTTATACACACACATATACGTATATCTATTCTTTTTTTAGATTCTTTTCCATTATAGGTAATTACAAGATATTGAGTATAGTTCCCTCTGCTACACAGGAGGTCTTTGTTGCTTACCCATTTTATATATAGTAGTGTATAAATTTTAATTGCCAATTTACTAATTTATCCCTCCCCCCTTCCCCTTTGGTAACCATAAGTTTGTTTTCTGTCTGTGAGTCCCTTTCTGTTCTGTAAATAAGTTCATTTGTATTATTTTTTTTTTTAGATTCTACATATAAGTGATATCATATGATATTTGTCTTTCTCTATCTGACTTACTTCACTTAGTACGGTCATCTCTAGGTCCGTCCACGTCAGTGCAAATGGCATTATTTCATTCATTTTTTAATGGCTGAGGAATATTCCATTGTGTATATCTACCACATCGACAGGTGAATGGCAACATGCATTTAAAATAAGAGTCTCAGGCTCCTTGTCTGAAAATGGGAGTGACGCCTCCCTCTTTAGTAGGTTGTTAGATGTTTGTGGTCTCAATATTCTAAGACACACATAAGCTATCTTTTCCTCAAAGACTTTTCTGACAAACCATTCTCCCTGCTCTCACTTTGGTTCTTAAACACTTAAAAAAGTAAAGATGACTACATCTACTTCTTATGGTACATTAATCTGCACTAATTTAATATACAAAAGGAATTCTAATAAAACAATTTCACTTTCTCAATCTACTCAACTATACTGCTTTGTCAAAGAAACAGCCTTCTATGGGATAAAACAGGCTTCAAAATACCCCAACTAACATACAACAACACTCTCTTGTGTGTGTGTGTGTGTGTGTGTGTGTGTGTGTTAGGATTATGGTGTCTTTTCTTCTCAAATTTGTTTGTTTCCTATACATAATTTTTCCCCATAGGTAGTATCATGCTGAGTGTGAAATTTCTTACCCTGCTTTCATTACTGTCCATTATTACATGAGCATTTTTTACAAGTGTAATCTTGTAAGAGGCAGCTTTTTTCGTTGTTTATTCCTTGAGTATTTATAGACTGAAGGGAAACAAAAAGCATTACTGCATCTGTAATCTCACAGAATATTATCAAAAACATATATGCTATTTCCATGCTTGGCACATCTCAGAAAAAATGGAATTGGTGGAATATGAAAACGGTGCAGTGTGAAAATTACACAATTAGTAAAATATATGAAAGGGTTGACCTACAAAGATCACTTTCTCCTGGTGTTACAAGCATGAACTCTGGACCTTCATTACTGGGCTTAAATCCCAGATACGCCATTTACTGCTTAGGTGACTTAGAAAAGTATCTTGAACTCTATGACCTTCGATTACCCCATCCATAAAACAGGGCTAAGCCAAGAACCTCCCTCATGGGCTTGTTGTAAGAATTAAACGCGATTCTATATGCAAAGCGCTCACAAGAGCCCTTGACTCATAGTCAGTACTCAATAAATATAGTGCTAATTACATCAAAATGCATTTAGTGGGTGACAGCAGGGATTCCCAAAGTATGGTCCTCAGACCCGCAGTATCATCATCACCTGGGAACTTTGAATTACAAACTCGTGGGCCTGATCCAAGACCAACTGAATCAGAAAAGAGGGGGACAGCTATCAGTCTTTTAATAAGCCTCCTGGTCATTCCAATGCACTCTTAAGTTTGCAAACCACTGGGATAAAGGCAGAATATACCATTGACACTTTTAATAGATATGAATTCCCAACGGTTTTCCAGTTTTCTTTTATGGATTAATTAATTTGAGGTGGTGAGGGAAAGGTTGGTTAACAGCTATAAGGCACTACCTAGAGTATAGCTGACCCAGGCATCTTTAACATTAATTAATGATCTCTGTGAATCTTAGGCACTCTGAGACAAAATTCATCCTCAGGTTAACAAACTAGACAACTAAAATATAATGTTAAAATTTCCCTTTCTGTTCTAATGCCACACAAAATTAAGAGCAAATATCAGTATTAAAAAATTTATTTTAATAAAAAAACATTATGGGATTGAATAGAACTCACACATAGCACTCATAGTTTTGAAAATCCATTCATTCTCAGATATTAAATTATTAATAAATGATAAGTCAATGCTTAATGATTCTTTTGAGTTGGGCATTAGTATCCTATAGACAGAGAGTTAATAGTTACCTTAAAAATGCTATTTTCGGGCTTCCCTGGTGGCGCAGTGGTTGAGAGTCCGCCTGCCGATGCAGGGGACACGGGTTCGTGCCCCGGTCCGGGAAGATCCCACGTGCCGCGGAGCGGCTGGGCCCGTGAGCCATGGCCACTGAGCCTGCGCGTCCGGAGCCTGTGCTCCGCAACGGGAGAGGCCACAACAGTTAGAGGCCCGTGTACCGCAAAAAAAAAAAAAAAAAAAAAAAAAAAAATGCTATTTCCTTTTCATTCTATTTTGACATGGAAAAGAAAGGCAATGACCAAATGATAAAGATAGTCGCCCTTAGGTTGGGGGAATGAGAACTCTTATAGTGGGGATACAGGATGGTACTCTTCCCAAGAGCAAAAAGAAAGGCAGGATACATACTAAAAGCATAATTTTTAGTAAATAAAATTATGAAAAGCATATCTTAACTTCCTACAGAAAAGTAAAGTAAAAGCAATCTGTTTAAATACATATTCATAAAACTTTTATAAATATTTCTCCATTATATTCTCCTGGAAGATAATATTATAGAGTGTGGAATCACAAGTGCTACTTTGGAGCTCATTAATCACCAATGTAAGACTCTCTATACTCACCGACAGTATTCCTAGAATACCCTGAAGCCACTCCAGAGCCTATCTACCATTCGTTGGAGTCACCCTGAACTGAATTTGAAGAAACTCTTCCTGCATGAGCAACATTTTGGAACAGCTGATCCACGCTCATCCTGGTTTATTCCAAATAGCAAAGTAGCAGTGTGTCCATAAACCAGTGCCTTCCCTGAGACTGGAAGATTGACCATAGGCTCGAATTACCCCATAGTTACATAAACTCAGTTTCCAATTGTAACGGAATGGTTCAGAAGTCAGGATTTTCATCTAACAGAAGCATGGGGGGAAAGGAAGAAAACTGCATGCTCTTTGCAGGACACCCAGCAAAGCATACACATCTGTGCTGATTGTGTAATAATTTTCTGTCACGAATCAATGCTCATTCAAAGGAAGCCCAGCTATAACTTAAACTCATTTCAGCTTTTATCGAAGCAACACTTTGCTCATTTAGCTAATGCCCACTATCTTTAATAGTATTCTTAGCCTATCAAAGTAAAGAATGCTGCATAAATAGGGCAAAGAGATTTATTACAATAATTTTTTTCCTGATCTTAATTTGCAAGATTAATTGCTGCCATTAATGCTGCTGCTTCTGCTATTTTCATACCACTGTCTGGATGCTAAGAAATCCAGTATCTTGGCAGTTGATCAACTTTATATATTCTACCGTTACTCAAGGGCATTCTACTTGAGGTATCGATGCTCAATGAAGGGAAATGTAAGTTATCTATTTCTTGGTGTCTTGTTAGTTATTTTTTGTGAAGAGCTCTTTCCTAATCAGACTGGCTGGGAACACTTAGGCCCATGCATTCTGTTTTGTAGAGCTCTCCAACAAGTCACAGGATGTTATTTTTAATGACAAAGTTCTCATAAACAATTCTCAATAGTTTTCCAGTACACTAGTAAGATTTTTCACCTGGCTGTCTATGACAAGATTTAAATGGAATCAACAAAAACCGTATTTCTTATAAAAATTATGTGTAGCATGTACATTCGATTTTTTAAAAATCCCTGTTATCGTTATTAAAGTTAATTAAAATTGTTGCTTATAACATTAATTGTTGCTTCCTCAATGCATAAGATATACTGCAAGTCAATTCAGCTTACAAGTGTGCAGTGCTCTTTGATGTCCGATGTTCAGTCTTTGGGGGCAGTCCAAGGTGGAAATGTCAAGGTCACTGCTCTCCAGGTGCGCCTCACGGCAGATGTGAGACGCAGGATTCATCAAACATTGCGTGCGTGTGAAGACGGTTCTTTGACTTGGAAGTTGCTCTAGTTGACTACAGAGTGCACCCACACTTGAGTTCTTACTCCTTCCGGGGGGCTGGTGCTCTGGGAAAGAGCTCACCCATCTCTGAGGCCCAAGACCCAGCCAAGGGTTTGCCTTATTGGTTCAGATTCTGTTCAGTCTTGAGAGCTCTCAGCCCTAATGAAGGAAGCACTGACTCCAACTCTCTTCTGATCACCTATTTTAACTTGTCAATTACAAGAGGCTTAGTGACTTCTGAGTCACCCTGTACTGTTGCTGTTTGGGGGACCATCAGTACAGGTCTGTGGTCTAGATGAGCAAGTCATTCAAGTGCAAGAATCTCCTAGATATAACACTGATGTAATCAGCAAGCCATGGATGACAGCAATGGCCAGTGGAGATCTCAGCCTTCTCCAGCTGATGCTATCCGGTCGGCATCCACAGGGACTCTCATGGCACTGTCACTTGCTAGTCTCTCTACCGGGATCACCCTCTCTCAGAAGCTGAACCATATGAAATTACTATGGCTGTGGGTCAAGGGGCTGGATATTAAGCAATCTCATAAGTTTGACCAAATATTTCTACAAATCGACAGCACCCTATATAACACAGCTCCAGTTTCAAATGAGCTGCGTTCAAAGTCTCTTGTCTTGCTGCTCACTTCAGCTTCAGAGGAAACCCAAAAGAATAGTCTTAAATCTTGGAACCAGTAAATACTCATAATCAATAATGAACTGGGTCAAGTTCTAACCCCTCACTCATATCATGCTGCAGAATCCTACTGTTTGGTGAATACCACCTTCTTTTGAGGGAAAGGTAAATTGATAGGTAATTGTAAAATAATGACTCCACTTATCCATTATCTGAAATGTTCTCTTAACGTTCTAGATTTTTCTGCTCATTCTCTGAGTAAACTCTCAAAATGAGAATTCTGAGTATTAACTTTGTTTAGTTTTAAAATAAACAATTTGGGCTTCCCTGGTGGCGCAGTGGTTGAGAGTCCACCTGCCGACGCAGGGGACGCAGGTTCGTGCCCCGGTGCAGGGGACGCGGGTTCGTGCCCCGGTCCGGGAGGATCCCACATGCCGCGGAGCGGCTGGGCCCGTGAGCCATGGCCGCTGCGCCTGCGCGTCCGGAGCCTGTGCTCCGCAACGGGAGAGGCCACAACAGTGAGAGGCCCGCGTACAGCAAAAAAAATAATAATAATAAAATAAAATAAAATAAACAATTTGATGGCTACTGCTGCCAACATAAGTTGGGGATGTATAGCAGCTAGTAATGCAAAATATGTTACCCATAACAACTTTCATTTACATTGGATTTTACCACTTAAAAATGCTTTTGCTATATTATCTTATTTAAGTAATTGAAAGGTGATGAAATGATTATGTATTTACAAATAAATTTAAGAAGGCCTATAATCCAGTCAAGTTATTATAATTACACATTTGAAAGAAAAGGCAATTTCTCAATAAACTTATGAAAACGGTGGCTTCCATTTTCACTCTTTGTGTGTGGATCAAAACCCATGCCTTTTCTGGAATATGACAAAGCCTTAATAATGCATCACCCTACCTCAGATTTATGTGTGTCCTGCAAAACCCACAGCAATGGGAAACAGAGGCGAAACATTTGGGGTGGGGTACAGTCTGTCCCTGCCCTTTATTTCTGAATTCTAGTTTTCTCATTTACTGACACTGGATTTTCACATCAAAATCTCAGAATAGGCAAGATACGTAACTGTCTGGCATCTGTAGAACTCGGATAAACACGAGTATACCTCATCTAACTGCGCTCTGGGGTTACAAACAGGTATCTCAAGTAAGTGAAATCCTCTTTTGCCTATGAGGCTGCTCGATCATCTACAGTCAAATCACTGAATTCTTTTCGGGTCTAACTTTGAAAACTATTCACGGACAGCCAAAACAGGCAGAGTCCTCTTATCGTTTTCTACGTAGATTAAGTCTTCGAATATTCCAGGCTCATAATAATGCTTCTTTACATAGAAATATAGCAGGGATTGATCAGAAAGGTAATGAGGTATGCTCTCCACTCAAAGTAAGTGTACTCCACATATAGAAGCATTCTGTGATGTAAGGAAGATGGGGTTTAGGGCAGAAGATACTTCTTTTAACCGAATATTTACACATAAAAACAGCCCTATATTACTTGTAAAATTCATGTTTGCAATAACTAAATAGTTTGGAGGTTTACTGTTGTCCTGCTTTGCTTTGTTTTATTTTGTTGTGTTTTACTCATTCATTCATTGATAAAAAGATGGATGATGTCAACAACTTCTGTTTAAAGCCACAAGTATGTACTGAAGCAATTAAAACAAGTATGATATGTATCCTTTATCAGCTCAATCTAAACACAGAGGAGAATCACAGGCATTACAAGATAGAAAAGTCATATATATACACTACCATGTATAAAATAGATAGCTAATGAGTTGGGGATGTATAGCAGCTAGTAATGCAAAATATGTTACCCATAACAACTTTCATTTACATTGGATTTTACCACTTAAAAATGCTTTTGCTATATTATCTTATTTAAGTAATTGAAAGGTGATGAAATGATTATGTATTTACAAATAAATTTAAGAAGGCCTATAATCCAGTCAAGTTATTATAATTACACATTTGAAAGAAAAGGCAATTTCTCAATAAACTTATGAAAACGGTGGCTTCCATTTTCACTCTTTGTGTGTGGATCAAAACCCATGCCTTTTCTGGAATATGACAAAGCCTTAATAATGCATCACCCTACCTCAGATTTATGTGTGTCCTGCAAAACCCACAGCAATGGGAAACAGAGGCGAAACATTTGGGGTGGGGTACAGTCTGTCCCTGCCCTTTATTTCTGAATTCTAGTTTTCTCATTTACTGACACTGGATTTTCACATCAAAATCTCAGAATAGGCAAGATACGTAACTGTCTGGCATCTGTAGAACTCGGATAAACACGAGTATACCTCATCTAACTGCGCTCTGGGGTTACAAACAGGTATCTCAAGTAAGTGAAATCCTCTTTTGCCTATGAGGCTGCTCGATCATCTACAGTCAAATCACTGAATTCTTTTCGGGTCTAACTTTGAAAACTATTCACGGACAGCCAAAACAGGCAGAGTCCTCTTATCGTTTTCTACGTAGATTAAGTCTTCGAATATTCCAGGCTCATAATAATGCTTCTTTACATAGAAATATAGCAGGGATTGATCAGAAAGGTAATGAGGTATGCTCTCCACTCAAAGTAAGTGTACTCCACATATAGAAGCATTCTGTGATGTAAGGAAGATGGGGTTTAGGGCAGAAGATACTTCTTTTAACCGAATATTTACACATAAAAACAGCCCTATATTACTTGTAAAATTCATGTTTGCAATAACTAAATAGTTTGGAGGTTTACTGTTGTCCTGCTTTGCTTTGTTTTATTTTGTTGTGTTTTACTCATTCATTCATTGATAAAAAGATGGATGATGTCAACAACTTCTGTTTAAAGCCACAAGTATGTACTGAAGCAATTAAAACAAGTATGATATGTATCCTTTATCAGCTCAATCTAAACACAGAGGAGAATCACAGGCATTACAAGATAGAAAAGTCATATATATACACTACCATGTATAAAATAGATAGCTAATGAGAACCTACTGTATAGCACAGGGAACCCTACTCAATGCTCTGTGGTGACCTAAATGGGAAGGAAATCGAAAAAAGAGGGGATATATGTATATGTATGACTGATTCACTTTGCTGTACAGCAAGAAACTAACACAAATTGGAAAGCAACTATACTCTAATAAATATTAATTTTAAAAAATAGAAAAGTCATTACTCGAGTTTAATGCCATGTTTATACTACTTGTGATGCTCTCTCCAAATTCAGGCAAATAATTTAGTTTAAAGTGCTTTTAAGTCACCACGGCTTTCTCATACTTGGCAGAAGAAATGACATATCTTCCCTGGAGGACCACCTTTAAACTCAGACCTCATATGATGCCCACACATAAGCTCCTAGGAACATGAACCTGCAATCAGAAATCTCAAACAGAAGAATGAGTAAGTCCCTATGAGCCAGATTAATTAGAAGCAATAAGTAGAAGAATAAAATCCACAAAGATTGAAGACAGTGGAATTATCAGATTTGGAATATGAAAAAAAAACCTTACTTAATATGATTAAAGATATAAAGGGGACTCTGAAATTGAAACTTAAAAGAGAGCATCCAATGTGTCAAAGCAAATATGAATGAGAACAAATTGAACTTAGTGAAATGAAAAACATAATTTAAATTAGCATATTAGAAATAGCTTAATAGAACTCTTATATGCCACTCATAGGATTGGAGATGGTACAACTGCTTTGGGAAACGGTTTGGCATTCTCTTGAAAAGTTAAACATGCACCTGCCATATGACCCAGCCATTCTGCATGTAGATATTTACCTGAATGAAAAGAAAGTATATGTCATACAAAGGCTTGTGTACAAGACTTGTTTATAGCAGCTTCATCTGTAAATAGCAAAAACTATCAACAACCCAAATGTCCATCAAAGGCTAATGAACACATAAATTGTGCTACATTCATACAATGGAATACTACTCAGCACCAAAAATGAATGAGCTAGTGATATCTGTAACAATTAAAATTTAATAATTCTTTATGATAAAACACTTGGGCAAATTAGGAATTAAAAGGAAAGACCTTAACTAGATAAAATGAGTCTATTTTTAAAAAAACTTTATTGATATAGCATGACCCAGCAATTCTACTTGTAGCTATACACCCAAGAGAAATGAAAACATTTGTGCACACAAAGATATGTACATGAGTGTTCACAGAAACCCAATCATAATATCCCCAAATTGGAAACAACTTAAATGTACAACACTTGGTTAATGGATGGAGTGTGTTATGTCCATTCAATTGAACCTTACTGGGCAATAAAAAAGAAATGACATACTGATACATGGCAGAACACGGATGAACGTTGAAAACATTATGCTAGATGAAAGGGCCAATCCCCAAAGACCTCATATGGCATGAGTCCATTTATATGAAATGTCTAGAAAAGGCAAATCTGTAGGGCTGAGAAGGGTATGAGGCTTCTTTTTGGGGTGATGAAAACGTTCTAAAACTGACTGTGGTAATGGCTGTAAAACCCATCAATATACTAAAACCCATTAACTTTTACATTTTAATTGAATGGTATATGAATTAGATATCAATAAAGTTGTTATTTAAAAACACCTGCAGCAATTCTTGTAATGATAAAGGAATTCCATTAAATAAAAGGTTGCCTAGCCTTGCCCACTTCTTACCAGTACAAAAAGAAAACAAAACGAAATGAGAGTTAAAAGATTTTAAAAGAAAAGAGAATACAGTAATCTTTGCAGGTTACTCATATAAAAACCCTGAAGGAATCTAAAAACTAATTACAGAAATACTTAAAGAGCTTTTAGCAAGTTTGCTTGGTATCAGATCAATACATAAAAATCAATTGCATTTCTACATAAAAAGAAGCTCTTAGAAGATGCACCTTATAAAAAGGATAACATTTCCAAGAGCAATGAAAACTCTAAGGGGCCTAAGCATGAATGAAAAAAAGAATAGTGCTAAGTCTTTAAGAAGAAATGTATAAACTTCATTGAAAGACAGTAAACAAAATGGATTGACATCAGGTTCATGAATAGGAAGACTTAAAATAATAAAGCTGTAATTTCCTCCAATATCCCAGAAGTAGACCACACATATGTGAAAATCTGACATATGATAGAGATGGCATTCTAAGCTCATGGAGCAAATGACAATCTACTCAATAGCAGGTATTGGGACAATCAGTTATTTACATGAAAAAAAAAAAAACTGAACTTCTACCTTTTCCAGGCCCCCCCCCAAAAAAAACAACCAGGAAATCAATTACAAGTGAATTAAAGACTTTAATATAAGAAGCTATAGGGAGTTCCCTGGTGGCCTAGTGGCTAGGATTCCGGGCTTTCACTGCTGTGGCCCAGGTTCAATCCCTGATCAGGGAACTGAGATCCCACAAGCTGCGTGGCAGAGCCAAAAAAAGGAAAAAAAAAAAAAAAAAAAAAAAGGTACAATTCTACAACTATTAAAAGAAAACGTAGGAAATTGTTTTAATGTTGTTTTAGTAGCTATGATTTCTTAAGCAAGATTCCAAAAAGCATGAATCCTAAAGAAAACAGACTGATCAATCTAACAAAACTAAAATAAGCCCTTCTGTTCATCAGAGGACACCATAAGAAGGTGAAAAAGGTCAAACTGGAAGAACATGGTGGTAAACACATTAAACTAACAGAAAATGAGTGTCCAAATATATTGAGAATTACAATAACTAAGAAAAAGGAAAACCAGTAACAGAAAAATGGGTAAAAGACATCAATAGGCATTTAATGGAAAAATAAACACAAATCTGTAATAAATATGTAAAAAGTCCTGTTAGTGCAGAAGGTAGGGAGATGCCAACTTCAAAGCCACCAGATTTGCACCAAAAGGGCCAACAAAACTTGGAAAGTAGCAAGTTCTGCTGAGTACATGGAGCAAAGGATTAGTCATCTCTGATGGGATCGTAAATTTGTACAGTTACTTCTGAGAGCTCTTTGACTTTACTAAGGAAGCTGAAGACGTTCAAATCCTGCAAGGCTGCCAGGGCTGCTCTGTGCGTGCCCAGCAGAAACACATGCATGCACACCTACACTAGGAGTCCCACACAACCATGTCCCAAGCCATATGTCTCCAAAAAGCAAACCCTGCAAACTGCAAATGTTCTTCTCAGGAGAAAGGATAAATGCTTTTGGGCATAGTCAGATGATGAACTAGGAGGCATCAGTGGAAAAAAAAAAAATTCATGAACTGCAAGTACCCATATCGACATGAATAAATCTGCAAAAGAGACGGCTGAGTGAAAAAAAAGCAAGTTGCAAAGAATATGTAACATAATTATGTAAGATTCAAAAACAGGCCAACCAAATAATAGTTTGCATATCTGGATGTTTGCATGTGGGAAAATACAAAGAAATCCAAGGGAATGAATAAACATGAAAATTCAGTTTAGTGTTTATCTCTAAGACGGTGAGGTAGGCAATTAAAGAAAGGCAGAAAAGCATCTCGAACAACCATTGGTCAAATCTATTTCCTCAGTAGAGCTGTGGCATTTTTGAAAACATCCATGCAAACGTACCACATATTTTCCATTGTATATATCATATATTTCATTATACTATATATACCACTATCTTAAAATATAAGATTTTTCTGAGAATCATTTGTATAGCATAATCTCAAAAATATTCACTTCATAACTAAAGCCCTATGAATCAATGATAACATTTAAAAAATAAGCTATCAGTCCATTTTAATAGAATACTTTTATTTGGAAATACCTTATTTTATCATTGTATTCAATTAGCATCTCAGGGTTTTATTTAGTTTTGCGCTTTTCTGACTTAACATGAAAGAATTCTCCCTGGGAATAATGATGCCAGTGAAATCTTCTGTGAAAAATGATGAATTCAATCCCCTGGCAGAAACACTGCTGATTCCTTTATATCTTATTTCCTAAAATTCCCTTATTTTGAATCTTTTTATATTTCTCTAAAAACTTTCAAATATCCTGTGGAGCTTTATTTCTTCATTAGTTTATTATTCCTTTGTTCTGACTCTAGGAGCTGCACAGGAAACTAAGTTCTGATGAATTTTCTCCCTCTGGAATGCTAGTTCATTAGCCAAATATAAGAAGTGTTTGAAATGGCCAGGTTCAAGCTTAAAATAAATCTCTGTACCCGCACCCCAAAGGGCAGTTTAAATAGAATCGAGCTAACTTAATTCTGTCTCTTGAGTTTCGATCTTGCATTTGTTGCGTTATCTTCATATTAAGTGGTTGATCACACACACAAAGGTTAGCTTGATAGACATCTTGCTATAGACACTAGGACAGCAGAGAAAGATCTTGCTATTATCCTAAATAACATCCCTAAGGCAGCTTGAAGACTAAGTTACTTGAGGGCAGGCAATGTGCTTTTCTCATCCAGAGCTGTACTCCCAGTGTCTATTACATTGTGTGACACATAGTAGGGCCATAATTTATGTGTGTTTAACGAAGCCATGAATGAATGGATGAATGAGATCTTGCACTCCTTCCTGTCCTAAAAGAGGACTCCACAAACACATGTTCTTATAGACTTGTCTTTGTTTCGCTGGCCCTAGCAACCCACTCACATGGCCGAGGGCAACGCTTCTCTGGTTTGGGAACTAGATAGGCAGACCTCAGCTTTTAGACACAAATCCCAGAGGGATGATATTAGCTTCCACAGTCCCTCAAAGACCCCAAAAGGCTTTAAAACAGTGCTAACAATTCCAGTGTTTCAGTAACATTGAGGAATTTCTCTATTCCCACCTTCATCTCTTTGGTAAAATTATTTTCTAGTACCAGGTTACAAAGGCATTAAATGAGCTTATTAATAACAGTAGGACACAGACACTCAAAATTACAGTGACTTGAGCAACTGTCCACCTGAGGCAAGTGCAATTTTTATGGTTATGAGACCATATCAAAGAGTGTGATGTTTTAGTACATCGTGGCTTATATGATCACATACATACTACTCACACATTAATTCAAGAATATCACCATACTGTGGTGTTCCTAGCAGAAAATGGTGACAGTCAGAATACCCTGTCTTTAGTTAATTTGATATCATCATAATCATCCAATAAATAAAACAAAAAGAAGGAAAGGTATAAACAAATAACAGTGCTCTAAGAAGATGAGGGCATTTCCTATCTACTTGTGCACGTGACAAGTGAGTCATAATTATAATATTTACAAAAATTAATTAATTCATTAAAGAGGACCAGCCCACATATATCAAATGTTTTCTCAGTGACAAACACTATGTTATTTATTTTAAACACTTTTCCACATTTGATCCTTATAACCAACATCTCAGATAAGTACTATTCGCCCCAATTTACAGGCAGATAAATTGAGTTTCTCGAGGACTAGTATATTTCCCAATGTCACACACTTAGCAATAGGCAGAGCTGAGATTCAAAACCAAAACTTACCGGTTCCAAACTGCATTGTCTTAAACACCACCCGGACCACTTCCTAAACATTAGAGCTTCAGTATTTCTTGGGCATTTATGATACGACAGGCAATCCAAGAATCCCGAAAGACGGAATGAACTCTTTACCTTAAATGAGGAATGTCAAAACGACGGCGAGTTTCAACAGGTGGAGACCATCATCTACACATCACAAAGCGAAGGTTAATTGCTAGATTTGGGGTAAAGCTGGCAGTCAATTCCTTGGACAGATCTTTTCAATAAAATCTTGCTGAGAGTTACATTCTCAAATAAGTGTGTAAGACGAAGCAACAATTTGTGACAAGTTTTAAACTTCCTCAGCTCTTGAGGTACTAAACAAACAGATGTTTCCGAAGACTGGGGCTTATGAATACCACTTTACTGTCAACAAATTAGGCAACATCTTTGCTGCCTGCTGCTAACGCAGCAATCTCTTAAATTTAAAATTCTATGATAGCTTCTCCTGGATAAAAGGGAATTAGCATACATTCACATACCATGAAATAAAAAAATCAAAGGTTCCTTGTTGAAAATAGGCAACGGTTGCATTGGAGCTAAGCTCACAGTGTTGGCTTAGCCTACCCAAGTGTTTAAGTTTAAAAAAAATAATAATAATTTTGCAATTCTGCTCTGTCTCCTTTGATACAAGTGAGTTTCCAGACCCTCCCAACTCTAACTCTGAAACCACTGTCAAGCGCTCATGACCTTAGTTTCAGTTTTATGACCCATCTCCTGGACAGAGGCTAGCATCTTATGTGGCTGTCATCAGCCTCCACGGGCTTCAATCCATTCTCCACGCAGCTGGCAGAACCAATGCTTCCTTCCAGAATATCACTTCCTTGGGGAGAACCGTCTTCCACGTTCTATGGCCCACTCAACAAAACCCAAAGGCTCTAGCCTGACTGCTCACCAAATGGTCCTGTCTGTCTGCATCCTTAATCAACACCAGTCCACCTATGGGTTCGCTATGACAACCACACTGATTCCTATCCACCCTTGTCTTTCTGACTTTGTACTTTCTTCCTCAGCAATGCCTTTATCCCAGTTCTTTCCCTGCCAATGTTTCACATCTTCGACACACAAATATCCTTCTGTGAAACCATCACTGGCACGGCCTCCTGTTCTCTTCATGGCACCAACATGTTCTAGCATGTTCTGCCTTGCTTATGTGCCTCTCTCTGTATTTGACAGTAACCCCCTGGAGACCAGGAGCTTCGTGACATTCACTTTTGAAGCCCAAGGAGTGCCTGCTAACATGTTGGGTCCATACAGTCCTTCACAAGCATCTTTTTTTTAAATAAATAGAACCAGCGATTACTTCTTAAAAGTCCCAGTCCACGTGATCTCTCAGTGTGAAAAGCTCTCTTCCAGCTCCCTGTCTTTAGTCCAGCTTTTAGCCAATGTAGAAAACACCTAGACTATCTGAGGCAGTTTACAATATACTTACAAACTTCTTTTAGCCTGTGTTTTCCCAAATATAAAGTCCATGCCATAACCCAACTGGAGATGTTCCCATATTGAACAAACTCCCCACATAAACATGTAGACATCTATCTGCCTTCCTCTGAAGCACCAAATCTGTTTGGTAACATCTTGCCATCCTCATGACTGAATTACTTGGATCTATTATTCAAGTCCAAGAAATGTCCCCATGTTAAAATATTCAGGCGTGACTTACTGCATATCGTGAAAGGTTTGAATGAGATGAAGGGCACGGTGACACATCTGGAACAGACTTAGGTGCTCAATGTTTCCTATTTTACAGGTGAGGAAACAGAGGCCCAGAAAACCCAAATGACTTGTCCCAAGTCACAGCTTGAGTGTTTTGGTGCCAAGACCATGACCTTCCTGCTATGCCCCTACTGCCTTTCCATCTTAAGAATTTGAACATACAGGGTTCATGGTGTTCATCATCCAGTCTTGACAACTGAAGTTCTTTCTTCTTAAGTGGATCAAATACTCATTGTTTTTTTGTCAGTTGAAATATCACTGGTTTCCAGTCCTCTGACATGAGCATAACAGACAAATATAAATTTAAGTAAACTTGGTAAAAGCTTTTGGACTTTTGGCATCTGAGCAAAGGCAGAATGGACCTGAAGGACACACAAATGCCTTCATCAACAGGCCCTTCTACTTCTCAACACACTTATACATTTATACAACCAGGAGACTAATGAGCATGCATCTTTTGGTCAATGTATTCATCTCTTGCTGTTCCCTGTTTGAAACACATCTATTCAGAGAGTCACTGGCTTCTGTATCTTAATTTGCTGTTTCCTGCCATACATATGTTATCCTTGCATTACTGCTCTTCTTTTGATAATGACACAGTATCAAAAGTCCCATCTCCAGCTCTAGCAGTGGGTCCAGAGACGCATTAAGTTGCCCCATGTGAAAGGGAAACTGATTTGGCTTTCTTCCAGTTCATTGTGTCAATTTCCATGTGGTTCTCTAGTCTATATTATGAAAGAGACAAAAGTGGTGCTATCCTGATAGATCGTTTTAGTCCTAGTGAGAGGAACTATTTTATAATTTTTTGCAGAAAAATTAAGGAGACTTCAATGAAAAACTTATCTGTATCAGGAGCAAAAAACATATATGATTGACTAGTAACAGCATGCAAGATGCTGTGTGAGATGCTTTACTTACATTTCTCATTTAATCTTTACAAAATTACTGAAAAGCATTATCCCCATTTGTGTAGATGAGAAAAGTAAAATTCAGAGAAATTAGGAAAGCTAGGCAATACCATAAAAACACAATGATGAAATTTAGGTCCAATTTATGGAGCCACAAACTTCACCTTTCAGATCTATGAGTTTGAAAAAAAAATGCTGTAAAGATGAAAGAAAACATGAAGCATCTTCTAGACTAACTATATTTATAAAGATATTTATCTACCAATTGGAATATTAAATTTTAAAATATATTAGAGTTAGTTTTCCTCAAAAATCCGTTTTACAATGCAAAACCTCTAAATAACATTTGGTATATTAATTATTTTTAGATGTAAAACTAATATTAGTTTGTTAATATGTCACTTTGGAAAGAGGACAGGCTTCAAATTTGATGCAAAAGTGTTAAGATACAATAATTGCCCTAAGACATATATCAGATAATTATAACTATTAAATACTTTTAGGACCTACATAAAATTCTCAGGACAGTTGACTATTTCTTATCCCACAGAAATCTAGAACAATGTGTTTAATTGTGCTATAGAATGAATGTTTGTGTCCCTCCAAAATTTACGTTTTATGGTGAAACCTAATCCCTAGTGTGATGGTATCTGGAGGTAAGGCTTCTGGGAGGTGATGTCATGAGGATGGAGCCTTCATGAATGGGATTAGTGCCCTTATACAGAAGGCCCCGGAGAGCTCCCATGTCCCTTTCACTATGTGATGACACAGCATAAAGACTATGACCCAGGAAGCAGCTTCTCACCGAACAGTGAATTTGCCTGTGCTTTGATCTTGCACTTCCCAGCCTCCAGAAATGTGAGAAATACATTTATGTTGTTTGTAAGCCACCCAATGTATAGCATTCATTTACAGCAGCCTGAACAAACTAAGACAATGTGATAACTAGTATTTTATACACTTAGTGTAATTTGTCCACTGGCAGTTTGCAAGAGAATAGTGAACAGTTACTTTGGATGCACTTAAAAGCAATGATAACGTATACTATTGACACTCTTTATGTCATTTGTATAAGAATAAAATCAGAAACAAATTCAGATGAAGAACTTCAAAACTGCTATAATCATTGGAGGCAGGGGAGGAGAGGGAAGAAGAAGAAAATCAGTTCAAAAACGTTTTACCTCTAGGGTGAAAATGCACTGGAGACATTTAGATGGTTATTTACAACATAATTCAAGACACCATTTAAGACACAATAATAACAGCATTCCAGTGAGGCATTTTAAATGTGTACTTGGGGAGTAAAGATACCTGGGTTCAAAAATCATGGGTTCAAAAACCAGTGTCTGGTCACTAGCTGCTGGATGTTGGGAAAGCAATTTCTCACTCAGAATCTCAGTTTTCTCATCTACAAAATGAAATACAAGTAAGACTTATTAACTCATAGGGTTAACTAGGAGTACATGGCATGACCTATATAAACCAGTTAATATTGTGCCCAGCCTATGGAAATTGCTCCAAAAATGCTACCATTATTATTGTTAAAATTATCACTATTATCATCATCTTCTTAAGATGAGAGTGAAAATATGAGAATAGGTCAACCAAAGTTCCACACCACAGAGCACATCAAACCAACAGGCCTTGGATTCCAGAGTACTATTTTGGAATCTGGCAAGGTTCGAATAATATACAGTATTTTATATGTAATGTATAGAGATAGAAATATGTATAGATAGTAAGACTGGTGATTTTTGCCAAAAACAAAAAAAATTGCAATGAGAATAAGAACAGTAATGAAAGTACTGTGTACTCATTCATTTTTTATTCGTTCGGCATTGACTGAACTGTTATGTGCTGGCCACTGCTTTGCCATATACTCTGAGGCTCTGTCCTTGGGGAATTACTTAGAGATGAGGGGAAGAAACAAGAGGCCCAGCACCTACTTCTAGTGGCTGAGGAGGCTCACAAAGTTCCAGTGCAGGGAAGGAAGAGGCAGCAGTTTTTGTCCAGGTTTTTAAAATAAAAACTTCATTTAATGAAAAAAAAATTCTTAAAAACTAAAAGTTATTCAAAAGCTCTTTTCTTTTTTCTTTTCTTTTTTTTTAATGGCAAAAGTATTCACTGATGGTAAGAATCTAGAATCTTATGGCTTTGAGTGATTTTTTGCCTTTGGCTACATGACTGTTTAGGAATGTGTGTATATGTAGAAATATCTACATAATTTTAAAAAACTTTACTTGAAAAAAATTTAAGTAATTATTTAACATGTCTGGTTTCCAAAATGAAGTATTTTGGCAAATTTCTTCCTTCTTTATTTAAAAAGAATAAATAGAAATATCTACTTGTTTCAATATCATATCCTGCAAGATAATGAAGAAATGCACAATATGCTTTACTTTGGAAAACAATTACATTCATATGATTTCTTAAGAAAATGCAGAAATTATGCTTTTAAATAAATACATTTCATTCTGACAAAAAGTTTGTGACTACTTGACATATTTCTTCACTGCTAATTTAACCAGATCAGTATTTTCTCTAAAATAAGCCTGACTTCTTTGTAGATCTGGAAAAGATTTTTAGACTCTATTTATAAAACTGTTGGCATACTCACAGAAGCTAGTTAATAAAGAGAATGACCTTTGATCACATTTATAATATTAATTCCTTATGTATCCCAATCTCCAAAATATGGCAGACTTTTGAAGAAACTGGTTTGTGAGAAATTCAATAATTCATCTGCTGGAAAGAAAGAGCATCTTCTTATGTGGAGCAAGCATTTTTTACACATATATTTCATTTTGTAATTTTTGGCTGCGCCCCTCTGATATGTGGGATCTTAGTTCCCCGATCAGGGATCGAACCCGTCTCCTGCACTGGAAGGCAGAGTCTTAACCACTGGACTGCCGGGGAAGTTCCTACATTTTGTCTATTTAAACATATATTACTCCAATTGGAGTCGTGGGTATCTATATTATAAAAATGGCAAGGCTAAAGATGATTGCTCTGTTAGTTTTCCTTATTCTACAGTAAATAATGACTCCACTCTACATTCAAATACCTCTACTTCTTAGAATCAAAGCTATAGATTATTTTAATATGTGAATCCAAATGCGTGTGTATATGCATGAAAAATAAAATTGGCTACAGCATTAAACTTTTGAATGGAATACAGATGCTCACAGAATAAAATTTATTTTCTCTAAAAAACTGTCATAATTCAGCTTGCTCTAATATATAATACCACCAATAGAAAAGCACTGTGTTCATTTTCTATTACTGCATAACCAATTACCACAAACTGAGCAGCTCCGAAAACATAATTTTTTTGTAGCTAACAGTTTTGTAAGTTTTGTAAATTTTGTAAGTTTTATAGGTTTTTCAGGCGTGGCATGGCTGGGTTCTCTGTTCAGGGTCTTACAAGGTTCTCATCAGAGTTTCTGCTGGGCTACTTTCCTTTCTGAAGGTTCTGGGGAATAACCTGCTTCCAAGTTCATTCAGGCTATGAGTGGAATTCAATTCCCTTTGGTCCTAAGACTGAGGTCCCCTTCTCCTTGCCGGCTGTCAGGTGGGTATCATTCTCAGGATCTAGAAGCCACACGTGTTGCTAGACACGTCTCTAGCTCCATCTTTAAAGCCAGCAAAGGAGAATTTATCATGTGTCAAATCTCTCTAGCTTTGAAATTTTTGACATTGTCTTTGAGCTCCAGACCGACTCTTGTCAAAATCATCGTCCGCATCATCACCATCAGTCTTCCAAGCGTCAGGTCTCCTTTAGGAAGAGTTAATAGGATAGGTCCAACTATTATTTGAAATCAATTTCTCTCCCATTATGTTCCTGCTGCCCATGGGAATCAAGGGATATGAGTAGGCATCTAGTCTGGTATCCTTCAATTTTCAGTAGCACTTGAGAAAATCCCCAGTGTCCTTTGACTGAAGGTTAAAACATTCTGTGGCAAGGATCTTCTAGAAGGGTCAGCAGAGTCCCAGACTCCAAACTTTGTTTAGTTCTAATAACTCCCAAGGAAGGGACATCTGGCCCCAGTTTGAACAGATCAAGAAGACATTCAGAAGAATGTGAGCCCTGAGCTGGGTAACTGGATCCATAGGAAGAGGTGACCTGGCAAAAGAAGCAGGATATTCTAGATGGAAGGGATCACATGCCTATAACCATGTGAGGTGGGAAAGAGTGGTGTATTCATGAAATTGCAGAAGCGGGAACAGGTCCTTCACAGACATGGTTCTGAACTATGTGTTTATACGTAGATCACTTTCACACCACATGGAGGATGGATTTGGGCAGGATTCAAGCAAAGGGGTGAGTTAGAATGCTGTTGCAGGGGTCTACAGAGAGTATGACAAGGGCATGGGTACAGGCAGGTCCTCTGGGGCTTGCAAGAGCAACACAGGGCCCCACCTAGAAGAGGACCAGGTGGCTCATAGGGTTGCCAGATCAAGACTTCCCTGACAGGTCTTCTTAGCCTGAGGAATGGGTGAGAACCAAGTAGTTGCAACTGGCCAGAGGGTGGAAATGGGCTATTAGCAAGAGGATTTGGTCATGACCCTAAATAAAGGGCCTCCTCTACATAAATAACATTCCTGATTCAGATCTGGATGGTTCTGGGGAATTAGGGAGAAGGTAGGGAAACAAACTCTCTTGTTGTAGGAGGGAAAAGGATCCAAGAGCTTGGAAAGGTTTGGCCTGAAACCAGTGAGGAAAGCCAAGAGAGGAAGGCGATAAGAGACATGGTGGAACTGTAGCTACAGTAAGAAGCAACAATAATTCTATTCTAGAAGACTGATAACACTTCAACGACCATTAATTGATCTGATTTCTGGAAGCTATGATATGAATTTGCTTAGAAAAGTCTGAGAAGAGTTTAAGAGATCACAGTGCTCTTATTTGCAGCTACTTGTACCCTAGATATGAGGATGCAGAAGTTGCTTTGTGCTGCAACAATAGCTATCTCCAGATTCTCCCCTCTCCAAATTCTCGGCATTCTCATTTATGATTTGATTGACTATTGCAAAGTTGGCTGTTATAAATGCATACTAATAATGTCTTTTCCTTAAGTTTAAATTGTCAGTGTAACTACCAGGAAAGGTCTTAGGAATCAGATGCAGCAATTTCCTAACGCCAATACAGGCAGAGGAAAACCAAACTATATTTACCAGTCATTTTTACCACTTATATAAAAATCTGAAAAATATTTGATTTTGTTTCATTTCCTCTAACAAACCCTCTTACTCCTCCCTAGTATCCCTAAGAAGATAAAACAAATCTAAATCATCACAGACTTCTTTACCTGATCTCCTTTTCCAAAAATTGTTTACATTCTATTTTGTTTATTTTTAAACATCCCCTTTGATGTGCTAACTAGGTTAGTCTATCACCCTTAATAAAGACTTGAATTGCCAAAGGTGCATTTCTGAAGCTGAGCAAACAACTAGGTTGTGACAAAAAAAAAACACCAAAAAAAAAAAACCAGTGGAAGGTATGTACTGGATTTTCTCCAGTGAAATATCAGTAAATTTCTTGTATTATTCAAATGCAGATTCATACATTAGACATTTCCAAAATACAAAATAATCAAGCTTGATGAAGACATATTATATAGCTATATGGCAAGGGGAAATAATTAGGCAGGGTCATCTGCACTCAGCACTATTATTTAATGTATAGTTAATACAGAATTATTGATTATGTATCACGGGCTGTGAGCTGGGAATACAAGAGACAATATAAATAATCACAAGTTGTCATGGGATAATTTTTCTGCCTACTTTGGCAGTTCACTGATGTGTTCTATTCATGAAACATTAGACCTAAGAAAAGATATCAACTCAATCAAATCAAATGAAGGAGGAGGAAAGTTTTTAAGAATGTAAAAGGTAATCTCATAGATGCAACATCTAAATGCAGCCAGTCCTAATGGGAACTAAACTGGTCTCTGACTTTCAGGAACCACAGCGTCTCCGTTGGACTACTCTATGTCACCACAGATTGTTCCACCAGCACCCAATCCTCACCGCCACCATCTCCTAGCACAAACCATTAGACGCCACAGATTTGGGGTCACTGAGTTCACATTCTCAAGAGCACAAGACTAATTTCTTGCAGGCCGGTTACTGAATGAATCACCCTTGGGTCAGATATCCATTTCTGATCCAATCAGAAGTTGGGAATTGAGACACAGGATACAACATGGTCCCCCAGACCTGCTGCTACCAAGCGCTGGAGGGGGGTGAAACAAAATACAGGACGGAGAGTGTATGCAAAGTTACCACACAGAAAGATTAGGAACACAAATTGAAAAGGTAATCTGACCAATGGTGAGACAATGGGTTTCAAAGCAAACGATGTAGACGTCAACTCAACCAGTGTTCACGGACCTAAAAAACCTGACAGACTTAGCTTCTCAGGCAATGTTCACCGTTAAAAAAGAGCTCTTCAAATATCTACAACCACATGTACTGAGTCAAATACACACTTATAAATATTATTTTTCCCCATACTTTAGTCTCACTAACTTCAACCAGTCAACCTTCTGAAAACAATTTCAAGTGGACACAATTCACTTCTCCTTTTTCTTGTCCATCCTACTTTAGTTAATGTGGATGTTCAGACAAGTCTGTGATGAGTTTAAGAGATTACAATGCACCTATTTGTAGCTAGTATAGCCTAGGTACTTGGGTGCGGAAGCAGATGGGCTTTAACATACCGCATTTAAGGCTTTCCTATTGAAAATATTTCAAAGCAATTTAGTCTAACAAGAGGTGCAATGATTTCCATTTAAAGGTTATCATTGTTGGACAAAGAACAATGTTAAAAGATTAATGGCAGGTAGCTCCAATAGGAAATATTCCAACTACAAATTAATCTTACAATGATAGAATATTTTAAGAGCAATGGATTCAAGCATGTTTTAGTTCTTTTGTGGCAGTAGTTGGTTAAGAGACCCTCCAACTCATGTTCCTGCCTCTTAGGCAGAGTGGCTATAGACGCCAAGACTAGGAATCGCTGCCCCATTTCCATCTATGAGAGGTCATGTGACTGGTTCTCACCAATGGACTGCGGTTGCAGTGATGCAATTGACAATGCAATTGACCATGAGGCCGTAGGGGATGGCAGGGCTCTCAAGAGAGAAGCTGGGTCCTTAATTACTGCATGGAAGGGAAGCAGCCCCCTGACCAGCACCCACCACCTCTATCTGTCGCATGAATAAGAAACAAACCGCTATTGTGTTAAGTCGCTAGAATGTTGGAGTTTATTTGCCATAGCAACTGTTGTTTCCTTAACGAAGATACCTCCCTAAAAATGTAGCATGTCAAAACCACAATACAGAACAAGATGACAGGAAAGTACGATGCATTTTTGAAAAATAAAGTCGTCTTACGGAGCTTTATTTATGTTTCTTTCACACACACACTCACAAGTTCACACACACACACACACTTCTATTTTTAAATATGAACACATGGTCCTTAGGCAGATAATTTATTTTGTGGTCAAGTGACTAAGTTTTGTTTTTAAATATTTCATAATCTCAAACCAACCCCTAATTGAATAAGCAATCCATTCTATCTATGGATTTGAATGCTTTCACACACAGGAATTGTATTGGTTGATGTTTGAGGAGCAATTTTATAATTTAGCATTGTATATTAGCAAACAATACAAGTTACACCAAAACCTTCTCTCCTTCATTTCCAGAACCTGCAACTCTAAATCATTTAGAAAAAAAGAACCAAGCTGAGAGACTGTGACATGGCATCTCCTCATTTCCAGTAAGCTGACTAAACGCAAAGCCTCCTTTTTGTGTCAAATGATGCATAATTTGCATTCAGGGCAGGCGTTCCTTTTATGAAGAGTTTCAAGTACAAATCAGATCAGACACCTTTTGAACATCTTAAATCGGGTTGGTTACAATTCCTTTCCAGCATCTGACTGAATGTTCTAATTCCACTGCCAGGTTTGTAATGAGAAGATAAACACCACAATTTCCTCTCACTGGCAACTCAAAGCCCAGCCCTGAGGAGCTGTGCGCTCAGTACCTGACGCTGCTCATGCTGCCCGTCTCGGACCCAAGCTTGCATCGCTCCAGTTGGCTGGCGACGATCTGGCGTTCTGCCTCTAGCTCTCGGGTCAGCCTTTCAAACTGTAATTCCTGAAATAAAACCATCAAAAAGATGAATGCTATCAGCTATACGGAAACTGGAAATCAGACCAAAAGGACAGTATGGTCAAAGGGGAAATTAGGATTTCTCAAGACGTTAAATTTGAGAAGCAGAGGTTGCTGATGTGGACTCGAAGAAGGATGAGGATTTCAGACAGACCTGAATTCACATCACAGTCCTGGGACCCATCAGCCGCAGGGCCTTGAATAAGCTATAGTCTTTCTAAGGATCAGTTTCATCATCTGTACAATGGGTTTACAATACTTATTTCATTAGGTTGAGGTGAAGATTAAATGAGACACTGACCATGAAAAATAAGCCTGTGCTATGTTTGGCAAATGTCCAGTACCCAACAGATATTAACACTCCTGTAACCAAAAGTGAAACAATAAATAAACAATTTATTTTTTATATGATTTGGAGTATTGTGTTTAGTCCCTACTGGCCATCTAGGTGCTTCTATATACTAATTGCATCTTCGTATTACTTACATATTGCAGATTGAAGAAAATAATGCTTTAAACCTACACTTTTCATTCTTTATATTCCAGCAGAAGGACAAGGACGCTGATTCTAATTACAAAGGTCTAATTACACGGTGAATTACCTTTGCAATATTTGATACATCACCTTAAAAAACAGCCAGCTGAACCAAGGAAGAATGCTCCTAAAAATCTGCCTGACACCCGCTGTTAAAAGATTAACTTTAATGAAAAATGATTCAGTCAGTATGGCAAGGATTTTAGCTGTTCCAGCTACAGGACTTTTATACCATATTGTAATCTTTATGTTTTATTTTTCCATACACTTAAGTTTTTAATAAACATAATTATAGTAAATTATGTATTTTAACTAAACAATTCAGAAAAAGTTTTCATAATATCACAATTAACTTCTTTTAAAAGATAAATTATTTGCACAGTTGTGTTTTGGGGATGGGAAAACTTCTAAGAATGCTGAAAAATACTGAAAAAGAGGGTAGGGGTGAGCTTGGGAGAACTAAACCTCCCAGCATTACAGGGATTTGTCTTCCCAGAAAAGATGAGTTGATTTTATTTGCTACCCTGGGATGCTCTGGGGTGAGATCTTTAAAAAGTAGGGTCTGGTGTGTCCTCTACATATGTTAAAAATACCCTTGCTCTTTTCCACAAGAGCAGATTTTGTTGTTGTTTCGTGTTTGTTTTTTTTGTTTTTGTTTTTGATTTTGGTTAGGCGATGGTTTCTTTTTTTTTTCTTTTTATTCTTTCAGTGCTTTACAGTTTTCAAAAGTTTCACACATGATTTCATGTACTCCCATAATAACCCCCTTTTAAAAATCCCCTTTTAGGGGGAAGCCTTTTCCCTCTTCCCTCTCCCCACTGTTAACCACTAGTTTGCTCTCTATAAGAGCAGATTTTTTTTTTTATGTTGAAATTATCTCAGGGATCTAAGTAAGAACCACTTGAGAAGTGAGAGCTCAGCTTTTCCATTTACGGTGTTAAAACCGAGGAAGCATATTGTTGAAGCTCAAATGTTTCTTCTTATATATTTTGAAGGACAGCAAAGATGATTTGTAAGGAATGAATACCAAGACCTCTGCTGGCTGCATTTTGTGTATCTAACCTCTCCTTCTTCTCCCTGCAAGTTCTACTGCTTCTGGGGGGCAGTTCCTTAAAAATATGCAAGTTCTAGAAGGTTCTCATTTCCAATCTTTATAAAACACAGGCATATCTCAGAGATACTGCACATTTGATTCCAGACAACCACAGTAAAGTCATTATCACAAAGAAGCGAACTGCATGAATTTTTTTGGTTTTCTAGTGCATAATAGAAGTTATGTTTATACTATTACTATAGTCTATTAAGTTTGCAATAACATTATGTCTAAAAAACACATTCATACCTTAATTAAAAACACTTTATTGCTAAAAATGCTGACCATCATCTGCACTTTCAGCGAGTCATAATCTTTTGGCAATACTTAATATCAAAGATCACTGATCACAGTTCACCACAACAAATATAATAATAATGAAAACATTGAAATCATGTGAGAATTACCAAAATATGACACAGAGACATGAAGCGAGCAAATGCTGTTAGAAAAAATGGCACTGGGCTTCCCTGGTGGCACAGTGGTTAACAGTCGGCCTGCTGATGCGAGAGACACGGGTTCGTGCCCCGGTCTGGGAAGATCCCACATGCCGCGGAACAACTAAGCACGTGTGCCACAACTACTGAGCCTGTGCTCCAGAGCCCGTGAGCCACAACTACTGACCCCGCGTGCCACAACTACTGAAACCCACGTGCTTAGAGCCCATGCTCCGCAACAAGAGAAGCCACTAAAGTGAGAAGCCCGCGCACCACAATGAAGAGTAGCCCCCACTCGCCGCAACAAGAGAAAGCCTGCGCGCAGGCAATGAAGACCCAATGCAGCCAAAAAAAATTAATTAATTTTTTTTTAAAATTGCAATATCTGTGAAGTGTAAGGTATGTCTGTATATTTTATCTTAAATATGTCTGTATAACAGGAAACCAACTCATACCTTTGAATTGATAACACTTTAAAAACATTAACATAAAGATTATACAGAGCTCCTCATAGGTAAACAGAAATTCATTATTCGTATTAACTAAAGGACTTTAATTTGCTGCATGTTTGCACATGTTACAAGCAGTCCAATATGGCAAGACAATCTGAGTCAGGATTTACAAACCGTTTTGGGCTTCTGCTAGGACAGACACTACCCTTGGGTGTGCTTGCTGAAGGCTGTGGCCTCACTAAATGTTTTCTTCACATCAGTTTTATGGGAGGGGGGTGTTAGGAGACACTTTTTTCATGAAATCTGCCTTCCAAACTTATAGTCACAATATTCAGTGCTCTTCATCTGTGTGCATCTATTTAATTCCATCTGGCATCACTTTCTTTCTGTCTGAAAGGCTTCTTTTAATATTTCTTGTAATGTGGCTCCTTCAGTGATGAATTCTTTCAGATTTATATGCCTAGTAAAGTTCTCATTTTGCCCTCATTTTTGAAAGACATTTTTGCTCCACTGTTCTCTCTTGCATTTACTGTTTCTAACAAAACTATGATATTCCTTGTCTTCATGTCTTTGAATATATTGTGACTTTTTTCTCTGCCTCCTTTTAAGATTTTCTCTTTATCATCAGTGCTGTACAACTTGATTTTAAAGTTCTCTGGGTGTAGTTTTCTTCAGGTTTCTTACGCTTGGGATTCATTGGGCTTCTTGGATCTGTGACTTTATAGTTTTCATCAAATCTGGAAATTTTTCAGCCATTAATTCTTCAAAAAAAATTTTTTCTTTCCCACTATCTTCTCTCCTTTGGTGACTACAATTAAGTGTACATTAGGCCACTTGGAATTGTCTCACAGGTCATGGATTCCTTTTTCCACTTTTACAAGTCTTTTTTTCTTTCTTTGTGTTTCATTTTGTTTAATTCCTATTGGCATCTTCAAGTTAACCAGTCTTTTCTTCTGCAGTGTCTAATCCACCATCAGTCCCATGGAGTGTATTTTTAATCTCAAATACTGATGAATCAAACAGGTCTAGAAGTTTCAATTGGGTCTTTTTTTTTTAATCTTCCATGTCTCTATTTAACTTTCTAAACATATGGAACATACATATTAAAAACTGTTTCACTGTCCTGATTTGCTAATTCTAGCATCTGCATCAGGTTTCCAGCTGGTTTCCCAGCTTGGCTGGAGGGTGTAAGAAAATATTCTGGGTCCTGGTGTGAACACCAGGTACTAGTTCCTCCCATCCTTTCAGGTAGTTCTTTCCCTGCCCCCTGGTGGTTTCCTTACATACATGTGCTACTCAGTTCTCTGCTGAACAGTCCAAGGGGACCCTCTGCAGATCTCAAGGGTTCTCTTTCTGAGCAGCAATCACCTTTCTTCTATTTTGCCCTGCAAATTCCAGCCACCTTTACCTCTCTGGACTCCCAGTACTTTCTCCCCAACTCAGGGAGTCCGCTGGGCTCTGCCTGGGTCCCTCTTGCCTTTCTCCACTGTTGTGGGGAAACTCTCTCAAGGCAGTAAGCTGGGGCAATTGTAGGGCTCACCTCATTTGCTTTGTGTATCTAAAGAATCTTTTTTTTTCAGTTCAGTTTTTTTTTTTTAATTGAAGTATAGTTTGATTACAATGTTGTGTTAGCTTCAGGTGTACAGCA
>NC_041221.1:25636321-25645839 GCF_002837175.3 Physeter macrocephalus
CACACACACACACACACACACACACACTCATAATCACACACACTGCTATATATAAAATAGATAACCAACAAGGACCTACTGAATAGCACAGGGAACTATATTCAATATTTTTTAATAACCTAAAAGGAAAAAGAATCTGAAAAAATATATATATATATAAGTCAGCTATACTTCAATAAAAATTTTAAAAAAAATCACTGTCCTTCACTGCCTAAAGTGTAGTGTTTTGAAAACTGGTGTTTTTTGTTGTTGTTGTTGTTTCAGGTAGGAAGGTATTACTTCTGGGTCACTGTTAAAATAGTTAAGAATTAACTATTTTTCCCCCATGCTTGATTTGTAAATGCTTATTTTCCACTGTATTTAAAAATTCATACTAAATGTACTACTAAACAGCTAAGTACTGAAGTTTTTACCCATTTAATTTTGTTCACTATTTCAGTATTAAAAATAGAAGCTCCGGGGGCTGCCCTGGTGGCTCAGTGGTTGAGAATCCGCCTGCCAATGCAGGGGACACGGGTTCGTGCCCCGGTCCGGGAAGATCCCACAGGCCGCGGAGCGGCTGGGCCCGTGAGCCATGGCCGCTGAGCCTGTGCATCCGGAGCCTGTGCTCCACAACGGGAGAGGCCACAACAGTGAGAAGCCCACGTACCGCAAAAAAAAAAAAAAAAAAAAAAAAGAAAATAGAAGCTCCTTTTGGGTTACTTGTATCTTTAGTTTGCATAATGACTTTTTAATTGAATTGGAATTTTCTTTATTAAGGAAACTGAATCAATGCTTTGCCTTTTAAAATGTCCGTTCTATAAATGTTTACTTTGTCATTCCATATATGAAACAAGCAAGTAATTAAGTGAATTTTCCCTCTGTGTTTCTCTAAGGAGTACACAGCAAATGTCAAGGTCTTCCAGGAGCAGGGAGGTTTCTCTTCTGCACCTAAAATCCTACATTTTATTAATAAAATAACACAAAACTTAATAATAAAATTGGAGGCAAAAATATTTATTGAGCACTTACTATTGAGTGCATAATTACTAGGACAGCATATAAGGAGGAAACTTTTCCTGCTGAGTTGCCACCGTATCTGGTATCTAGGACAGTCCTGGCACATAGTAGGTGCTCAATAAATATCTTTTAAATAAATGTACCTATACTAAGTGCTTTACATGCATTGCCTTATATAAACATCATAAACCTGCTATTTCTTGGGTTCTGTTTTTTTCCTTACTTTACAAAAATGTTAAGGTAATGGGATGAAAGGATTAGCCTTGGCCAGGAAAGAAATTCTTCCTTCAAAAGTAGGAAAGAGAATGAGATCAAAGATGATGTTTTAGGAGATCTGGACATAGAGAAGGGAAATGCTGAATGAACGAATTAATATTGAATGAACTAAATATTCCCAATACTGTCAATTATTCTGTCTCAGAGACCACAGCAGTCCATTACTGTAGAGACATGTGATGTCAGTGTAAACTATGAAGTTCATTAACATTCATATTTACTCATTATTTAAATAATTCTTATTTGTATGAACTCAGAGATTGGGTTCCAAAATGCCTTACTGCATTGTCACTTATTTTACAGCCATTTTCTACCTTACCCCAACCCAAGGGCCTAAGACTCATAGGAAGGGCTGTTTTGGCCACAGCACATGGTTGGGGACGGGAACTGTCAGGACCTAAGCTGGTCCTAGTATGGTTTTACGCTTGGAATTGAACACTGACCTTAGAATTGGGAACTAGCAGAGCTGCAACTGAGGTTCTCAAACTTGGATCACCCCTGTGGCGTAAAGGCATCTGTAGTATCCTCCAGGGCATCATTACAACAGTGAATGAGCGTCTATTCCATTGGGAGATACTTAAGCTGTGATGTGGGTGGGAAGATGACCTTCCCCAGTTCTAACTCAGTTTGATATCTGGAGGGAGAACAGACCTCTCAGGACTGAATAATTCTTGGGTATCTTAGAGACTTTAAGATGAGAGAGCATTCAAGAGAGGGATGTTGCTAATAAGGCCTGGTGGGTATCCAAGAAATTAATGGGAAAAATAAATGTAGATATATTTAGTGAACTTTATAATACTGGTTGTAAGTGAATATGTGCTATTAAATTAATTCAGTGAAGGTGAAACTATAAAGAGAGATGAGAAGAAGAGTGAAGAAAGATCTTTGCAGGTTATCTGGATTTGGAGGGACAAGGAACAAGAGAAGTCAGCAAAATAAATACAAGAATAGCCATCAGGCACGAGGCCACTAATATGGCTTCTCCTGGGCAGTTTCAGTGGAGAAGTGGTGATATAAATTGGGCTATTTACAACATGCTATGACACCAAAAACACAGGAAACAAAAGCAAAAGTAGACAAGTAGGACTACATCAAACTAAAAAGCTTCCTTTTCTGTCAGCAAAGGAAACAGCCAACAGAGTGAAAAGGCCAGCTATGGAATGGAAGAAAATATTTAAAGGGGTTAATTTCTAAAATAGATAGGGAATTCATACAACTCAATAGTAAAAAAAACAAAACAAAAACAAACCAATTTAAAAATGCATTAAGTACGTGACTAGACATTTCTCCAAAGAAGATTCAATGCAAATGGCCAACAGGTATATAAAACAGGCACTGAACATCACTAATCACCAAGGAAATAAAAATCAAAACCACAATATGATATCATCTAATAACTGTTAGGATGGCTATATCAAAAGGACAAAGGATAACAACAAGTATTATCGAGGATGTGGAGAAATTGTACACTTTTGATGGAAATGTAAAACGGGGCAGGCAGTATGTAAAACAGTATGGAGGTTTCTTAAAAAATTAGAAACAGGGGCTTCCCTGGTGGCGCAGTGGTTAAGAATCTGCCTTCCAATGCAGGGGACATGGGTTCGAGCCCTGGTCCGGGAAGATCCCACTTGCCGCGGAGCAACTAAGCCCGTGCACCACAACTACTGAGCCTGCGCTCTAGAGCCCGCGAGCCACAACTACTGAGGCCCGCGCGCCTAGAGCCCGTGCTCCACAACAAGAGAAGACACTGCCATGAGAAGCCCGCGCACCGCAACAGAGTACCCCCTGATCGCCACAACTTGAGAAAGCCCACACGCAGCAACGAAGACCCAATGCAGCAAAAAATAAATAAATAAATAAATTTATTTTTTTAAAAAAATTAGGAACAGAACTACCATATGATCTGGCAATCCCACTCCTGGGTATAAATATCCAAAAGAAGTGAAATCAGGATCTAAAGGAGATACGTGCACCGCCATGTTCACTGCAGCATTATTCACAGCAGCCAAAATATGTAAACAACTTAAATGCCCAACAGACAAATAGATAAGGAAAATGCGGTATATACATATAATGCAACACTATTCAGCCTTTGAAAAGAAGAAAATTGTACTATTTGCGACAGCATGGATGGACCTGGAAGACATGCTAAGTGCAATAAGTCAGTTACAGAAGGACAAAAATTTTATGATGCCACTTACATAGGTATCTAAAATAGTCCAACTTACAACAGAAGCAGAAAATAGAATGGTGGTTGCCAGGGGCTAGGGAGTGGGGTGAATGGGGAGTTGCTGTTCAAGGGAATAACGTTTCAGTCATACAAGATGAATAAGTCTTGAGACCTCCTATATTTAACAGCAGTGTTAAAATTGTTAACTTAAAATTTTGTTAAGAGTATATCTCATTTTTAGTGTTTCTATAGCACCCCCCTCAAAAAAAAGGAAAGGGACACAAGGAAACTTTTGGAGGTGATGGGTATGTTTACACGTTTATTTCCTTGATTGTGGTGATGGTATCCTGGGTGTATGTATATGTCCAAACTTATCAAACTGTATACATTAAATATAGGCGGCAGGGTGAGGGGTGGAGGTTGTGTATCAATTATACTAAATAAAATTGTTTAAAAAATACCCCCAAAATGTGGACTTAGAAACAGTCTAGAGAATGGGATTTCATGGGAATTAAGAATAGTGGGTGGACGAAGACCCAACACAGCAAAAATAAATAAATGAATTAATAAACTCCTACCCTCAACACCTTCTTTAAAAAAAAAAAAGAATAGTGGGTGAATCATAGCAGCACTATTTACAATAGTCAAGACATGGAAGCAACCTAAATGTCCATTGACAGATGAATGGATAAATATGTGGTACAATTTAATACTACTCAGCCACAAAAAAGAATGATATAATGCCATTCGCAGAAACATGGATGGACCCAGAGGGAAGTCAGACAGAGAAAGACAAATATTATATGTTATCACTTATATGTGGCATCTAAAAAAATGACACAAATGAACATATTTACAAAACAGCAACAGACTCACAGACATAGAAATCAAACTTACGGTTACCAAAGAGGAAGTGGTGGGAGGGATAATTAGGAGTTTGAGATTAGCAGATACACGTTACTATATATAAAATAGATAACAAATAAGGTCACACTGTATAGCACAGGGAACTATATTCAATATCTTGTAATAATCTATAATGGAAAAGAATCTGAAAAAGAACGTATATATATATATATATATATATGTAACTGAATCACTTTGTTGTACACCTGAAACTAATACAACACTGTAAATCAACTATGCGCCAATTAAAAAAAAAAAGAAGTGGGTGGATTAGAGAGGGCATCCTATAGTAAAGGAGGTTTTTAAAAAAAAGCAAGCAGTGTCAGAGGACCTTAACCTCCCCAACAGGTGGAAATTATCTTGTTTTGGAGATCATAAAAATTTATAGAAGTAGCGGATGTATGATACTAAAGTTCATTAAAATTTACTAAGAGCCAGATTTAAATGATTTTCACTCCTAGAATAGCACATCATTGAGTCACATCATAGATTATAGATATTATAAGAAAAATTATCATATAGTTTTATAACTTTTTCCTAGAGAGCCTAAATTAATAGTTCACTTGACTTAATTAAATGGAGTTCATTAAATGTTTTTTTAAATTCATCTAATTGACTTTACTTTTATTTATTTGTTTATTTTTGGTTGCGTTGGGTCTTCATTGCTGCATGTGGGCTTTCTTTTAGTTGTGGCGAGCAGGGGACACACTTCGTTGTAGTGTGCGGGCTTCTCACCGCGGTGGCTTCTCTTGTTGCAGAGCGTGGGGTCTAGGCGCATGGGCTTCAGCAGTTGTGGCTCGCAGGCTCTAGAGCACAGGCTCAGTAGTTGTGGCGCACGGGCTTAGTGGTTCCGTGGCATGTGGGATCTTCCCGGACCACAGCGCGAACTCATGTCTCCTGCATTGGCAGGCGGATTCTTAACCACTGCGCCACTAGAGAAGCCCCATTCAATGTTTTTAAATGGATAAAACCACGGAAAGTCTCTTGAGGGGGCTTAGCTAGTTCAGTATGAAAACGGAAATCAGAAAACACTCACACATAATTTCATTAATTCCTTCAGTAAATATTGTATTTATTGTGGCATAACATCAGTATGAGGTTTGAGAAAGTGGAAAAACTTAGACTGAAAAGAGCATTAAGTAAAACTAGATTTGTCCTGATTTTACGCATATGAGAAGATGTAAAGGAGACTGCACAGAAGTGGAGAATGGAGACAGTGGATGAGATGTTGGATGGTTTAAGATAAAGGTGTTTCCCGCTGTGCTGATCTGATGGCTCAAGTCCAAGGACTTAAGATGAAAACTGACTGTGCCAGCCAGACAAAATGGGCAGGGGGCCCTGAAGCATCCTGAGACTGTTTGTGTGGACAATACGCACTCAGGCGTCGAGGCTTCTTTGTCACCCTCCCCTCCAATAGGAGAAAAGAATACTGAGGAGATCAGCAGGCACCCAGACACAGAGCGGTGGTCCCGTGAAAAGTCCTCCTCTCGTTTGCTAACGGGATGGTGGCGGGCCTGAGGGCGGAGGGCAGAAAGGGGCATGGGCTCTGACGGGTGCAACCTCCACAGTGGAGGCTCCAGGGTTCTCCTCAATGAGCCCTCAGGAAAACTTGCCCCTCGTGCTGAAGCAAGTTAGATGAGGAAGGAAAACCTATTAATGAGCCACAGAAGGTACTGGTCTTGTTCAAGGTGCTAGTCCTGTGAGGAAAATTGAAAGACTCAGTCAACTTTCCTACTGTGTCCTCTATTTCTTCCATTTGGTCCATACCTAGTTTTAATTTTGAGTAAGTCCCTGGGTCGGTAATAAAGATAGGAATCATGCTCTAGGCCTGGGGCCTTCACAGGAACATCTTGCTAAGGAATCAACCTTCTTGAGGACTGATGCCCTTTCTCTATATTCCTTTTCTGTACCTGCTGCTGGCTTCATTCGATGGTCCCTTGGCCTGTCCAATGAGCCCTTCGCCCAATAGATAACTCTGCTTTCCCCTGGACTCTTCCATCCTCCCGTCTAAGGCTGCCCGTTGCCTAATATCTCCCTGCCTCTTGCTGGAGACTCAGCACATTGTCTATTTCACCCAGACGCTCACTACACCCTCTCTATTTCAGTCCCCCCCATGTCTTGCCATCTTTTCTGCAGAACAGACCTAGCTTTTAGAAGCACCAATATCAACACAATCACTTCAATTCTATGTCAAAGGAGAGAAATGGAAGATCACTGCTAGTTCTGTTCGGGCTCTAAGATGCAATGATGTTAGGGAATCTGACTTAGTGACTCTGCTTGCAATAGTGGAGCAAAATGACTGTTCAAATGTTTTGAAATATTTTATTAGAGAGTGAATTAGAGTCATTATCATCGCATAAATATTGTCCTCAGATGTTTCTCTACCTGGGAGAGAATCAGGGTCTAGGAATTGTTCTCTGTCCTCTGGCTTGAATCTCTGCAGGAAAGATGAAAGACTAGTTTTCCACTGTGTAGATGAGTTTTTGCCCCCTGATACCCTCATCTCTGCATCCATCAAGGATTTGTATTATCAAGTGATCCTGGGAGACCTTTATTCTCACATCACTTTTAATTCTCCTTTCATATGAACGAGTTGACTTCATAGCCACAAATTCTGGGCAATGTTAATTTCATCCCATGGAGACATGTTCTGAAGCCAAATCTGAAGGAAAGGTGGCACAGATGACAGGATAATAATAGAAGGCTTACAGCAAAGCATCCAACAAGTCTGGAAAGAACAAGCCCAGATGTCGAGATGGAATGGAACAAATCAGTGTCAACTGTAAAGCTACGTAAACCTCATCGATGAGTCAAAAACTATGGCAAAGAGCTGTCCGTGAAAGTTTCCAAAACTGACAGATTAATGTTTTAAACAATCACGCTGTCATCCTGGGCCACCTAGCAAGACAGTGGATGACAGGAGTCAGCGCCCCGAAGCGGAATCATACGCACCTTTCCAGAACAGTTTCAATAAAATAAAATATAACAAATACCTCTTTCTGACCATCTCCTTCAATTTGTAAGATTCCATCTGCTTTGTTCTAGCCAATGCCTTGATATCCAAATAAAGCTTCTTTATCAAAATTTACTTAATTCCACTAAATGGCAGGGCTCCACAAAATAAAGAAGGCCACATTTCTTGGGCGTTTAAGATCATGTAAGAATCCATTAGGTTGCATACAAAGTTTAGTGATGCTGCTATAAGGGTGACCCTTACCTACACCATGATAATCTCTGGAACAGTTTTTTAACGCCTGGTACGTAACTCAGAGCTACAAAATAAAATTTTCTTGGTAATGGGGCCCTAATGTACATCTTGAAAATTTTCTACTAGTGATTTTTATGCCCATACCTACTTGGGAATAACTTTTGTTTACGACACAGCCCACAATAATCGCAATCAATATTTTATGGATTTACTTATCGTGCATCATGCTCAACTAAATGCTTTACATGCATTAACTTATTTATCCCTCACATTGACCCCAAAAGGGAGGCATTTTATTTTCTAAGACATTGCAAATTGAAGGATGTTAACTCGCTTCCCCAAAGATTAGCTGGGACTACGACTAGGAGTCTATCTCAGACTAACTGTTCAGAGCCCCACTGCCTCAAAGCTCTTGAGTATTTATTCGCATTGTTTTAATGGAAGCTATAGAACTAGGAACAACACAGCCAACATAATAACACAGCTCTCCTTAATGAGGAATGACTACAGCTCACTCATCTTAGTTTTTCTTGCCTTTCTAGATATAAAATATTGGAATTACTATGTCCAATCATAGGAAGAATTATGCTCACTGTACCATTTAAGTTCACACCACCACTGAAATATTTTCTTCTAGTAAAAGCCCTTGATTTTTAAGAGGGCCACTGCCAAACTCAGATATACCCCATGAAGGCAACGAGGATGCTGAGGAGTTCTACTTCAATGTCCTTGTCTATATTTAGCCCGTAATGGAGAACCAGCCTTCCAATATTTAAAGGGTGAAAGAAGAAGCACCAGAACCCTAGGCTCAGCCAAGATCCATGACTTGCAGTCCCTCAAATGAACTCTGAACATTCTCACTCTGTACCCATTGCTCTGAATATCCACTTCCTCTTCCCCACTCTTTCCCTGATTCTAAGTCTAGGGAAAATGCCTTTGCCTTCAATTTTCGGGTGCCAATCTCAGCATTGACTCATTTAATTCCATCTGTTCTATACAAGTACATTCATGACCTGCCCCTCACTCCTTACACAAGACAACAAATGACCACGACATTCACAGCGCCAACAATGCTGTATCGAATTCACTTAACTACATACTTCTCTTCTTTCTTAGAACATACATGTCTTGTTGACAGGGACCATGCCTTTGCATTATCACCTTCTTCTCATCAAGCATAGAGTGCATTCAGTAAATGGATGGATGGATGGATGGATGGATGGATGGATGGATGATGGATGGATGACTTAATGTATGACCCAAATATATTATATTGGGTCAATATAAAAAAGTGTGCAATAGTGTGTATGCATAGAGCAAACTTACTAGTGCATCTGATAAAATGCAGAAGCTGAAGTTAAATTACTTTTGTGGCACTTCCAATGCAAAATTTCTATAATCTTTTCCATGAATTTCTCTCTCTTTCTCTTTCATTGTATGCCTTTTGTATAACTAACTTGAATTATGGGATAAGAACTGTAAGAATAATTCTATTCAAAAAACAAAAATAAACAAATGGCACCTAATGAAACTTAAAAGCTTTTGCACAGCAAAGGAAACCATAAACAAGACCAAAAGACAACCCTCAGAATGGGAGAAAATATTTGCAAATGAAGAAACTGACAAAGGATTAATCTCCAAAATATACAAGCAGCTCATGCAGCTCAATATCAAAAAAACAAACAACCCAATCCAAAAATGGGCAGAAGACCTAAATAGACATTTCTCCAAAGAAGACACACAGATTGCCAACAAACACATGAAAGGATGCTCAACATCACTAATCACTAGAGAAATGCAAATCAAAACTACAATGAGGTATCACCTCACACCAGTCAGAATGGCCATCATCAAAAAATCTACAAACAATAAATGCTGGAGAGGGTGTGGAGAAAAGGGAACCCTCTTGCACTGCTGGTGGGAATGTAAATTGATACAGCCGCTATGGAGAACAGGATG
>NC_041221.1:25646025-25692727 GCF_002837175.3 Physeter macrocephalus
AAAAAAATGGTTCTGAAGAACCTAGGGGCAGGACAGGAATAAAGATGCAGATGTAGAGAATGGACTTGAGGACATGGGGAGGGGGAAGGGTAAGCTGGGACAAAGTGAGAGAGTGGCATGGACATATATCCACTACCAAGTGTAAAATAGATAGCTAGTGGGAAGCAGCCACATAGCACAGGGAGATCAGCTCTGTGCTCTGTGACCACCTAGAGGGGTGGGATAGGGAGGGTGGGAGGGAGATGCAAGAGGGAGGAGATATGGGATATATGTATACTATAGCTGATTCACTTTGTTATAAAGCAGAAACTAACACACCATTGTAAAGCAATTATACTCCAATAAAGATGTTAAAAAAAAAAAGAATTCTATCCAGAACAGAAATGTTTGAGTGACAAAAGGCCAATATTTATCCTTTCTCACTCATTGCTCTTTGTTGAAATTTAAATAGCTAAATATTCATATCAGTGGAATAATTATATATGCTCTCATAACTAAACCACATCAGTATTTTACTTGACCTACAGTTAGCATTTACTTCGTTGGCCTCTCCTTCCTTCCTGGAGCAAACTCTTCATATGGTTTCCAACACACCCCTCCCCTGCTTTCCTTCCCACCTCTCTGGCTGCCCTGATTCTCAGTGGATGTCTCTCTCTTAAGCAACCATTCTCCCTGGAATTCTTTTAAATTTCTATTTTCTTAAACTTCCTCTGAATAATCTCATCCATTTCCACAGCTTCAATAACCAATAATGGTGTATATCCAACTGTCCACTGACATCTGTTCTGGAAAACCCAGAGGTTCTGTCCAAAACTGAAATCACAGCCAGCCTGTAAACCTGCTGCCACTCCTTTGTTTTCCTGTTTCAGTAAATGGCACCTTCGTTTACTCAAGTTGCCTAATCCCCAAATTTGTGTATCATTCTGGACTTTGTCCTCTCCAAATATACATAACAAATCATTGAGGACCACTGTGATATTGTGATTTATAATAAGAAGTATACCTTTGGCCTTCATCCCCATTTCTATCACAGAAACCCTTGGAATTTCCCAAGTGAGAAGAGTGTGACAAAGGTGTCTTGTTATGTTAATGAGGTGACTTTTGGACCACACCTAAGGATGGGGGCTGGTTGCCAAGAGAAGCAACAATGTAATTAAAAGGTTGAAAAGGTTGAAACTTTCAGTCCCAGCCCCCGGACCTCTAGGAAGGGGGAGGGAGCTGGAGATTGAGCTCAAGTGCCAATGGCCAATGATTTAATCAACCATGCCAAGGTAATGAGGCCTCCATAAAAACCCAAAAGGATGTGGTTCAGAGATCCTCTGGGTTGGTGAACATGTGGTGATTTGTGGAGAGTGGCCTGCTCTGAGAGATTTCTGGGCCCTTTCCCCATACCCTGCCCTATGCCTCTCATCCATTTGTCTGTTTCTGAATTACATCCTTTTATAAAAAACCAGTAATCTAGTTTATTAGTTTTAAATGTTTCTCTGAGTTCTGTGAGCCACTCTAGCCCATTAACTGAACCTGCAAAAGAGGTTGTCAGTTGGTTAGAAGAACAAGTGCCAACTTGGACTTTCCATTGGCATCTTTTTTTTTTTTTGCGGTACGTGGGCCTCTCACTGCCGCGGCCCCTCCCGTTGCGGAGCACAGGCTCCGGACGCGCAGGCTCAGCGGCCATGGCTCACGGGCCCCGGGCCTCTCACCGCTGTGGCCTCTCCCGTTGCGGAGCACAGGCTCCGGACGCGCAGGCTCAGCGGCCATGGCTCACGGGCCCAGCCGCTCCGCGGCACGTGGGATCTTCCCGGACCGGGGCACGAACCCGTGTCCCCTGCATCGGCAGGCGGATTCTCAACCACTGCGCCACCAGGGAAGCCCTCCATTGGCATCTTAAGTGTATGTCGGGGTGGTGGCTGGCAGGGGAGGATCTTGTAGGACTGAGCCTGTAGCCTATGGGATCTGATGTTGCCATCTCCAGGTAGATAGTGTCAGAATGGAGTGGAACTGTAGGACACCCAGCAGGTACCAGAGAATTGCTTCTGTAGGGGAAAATCCCAAGCTGAAATTGACAGCAGAGCTATAACTCTCTAATCTGTCCACTATCCCCAGTGACACTGCTCTCATTCTGGCCACCAGTATCTCTTGCCCAGAAACCTAAACTCATTACCCTAATTAGAGTGTCTGCCTCTCGTTCATACCTGCTTTCAATCTCTTCTCCATGATACAGCCAAAAATCATCTTTAAAAAAATAAACAAATGTGATTCCGCTATTCAACTACCTAGAACCTTTCAATGACTCCTTATTTCCTAAAGATGAAAATTAATAGTTCTTAACATTTACTCCTCCAATGGCTGAGCGCTTTATAACATTAAAGAAAATATTCCAGACCACAGCGTCATGATGTCTCTCTTAAGTCTATATATTAATTGGAGGACTTGAATGTGTTAAACAAGTCTGACTGGTTGTCCCTATTCATATTTTTCTTTTGTTTACACAAAAACAGATTTTTGCAAGTTAATATAGTTATTAATTTGAAATTATAGACATAACCTAAAATAATTAACTGAAACTTAATCCTGTCATCACATTTTCTTCCGAACTTTACTACTGTTTAATTACAATCAAACAATTTTTGTGGTAATTACAACTCAGTTACTCCCGTGTTCAAACATCTTCTCCCTTTGGCCACCAGGAAATGTATGTCATAATTTTCGGAGCAAGAAAGAACACATCTTTGATTTTGAGAAAAGCATCAGCAGGTACTTGCTTTCTAGTGACCTAGCCCCCAAAGTTCTCTTGAGAGATTGTGAAATCCATATTTCAAAAAAAATGTCGACTGTAAAACTGACGTTGTCAGTTACTTTTATGCTATATCATTGGTGTAGCAGAATAATCAATTCTCCCACGATTTACCATCTTCTTAGCACAAAATTCTCTAATGAAATTTACTGGTAGCTCTTTGAAGTTTACTGAGCACCTGTCATTGTTTCAGAACTAGGAGATGTGTCCAGTGTCTTCAGTGGCTCCAAAATTCCTAGAGGGTTCTCTCATTGGATCCCTAGAAATCAAAATTTGTCTCCAGTAATCTGGTGATTTTGCTGCTTCATTTCTCTTCAGTACTACAATACCACGTCCCTCTGGCACATAAATGACATGCGAAAGTAACACTTCTCACTAACAGCAACCTAAGGAGGGGACTGAGCCATCAACACTTACCTGCCTGGTAGCAAACCACAAGTTCCAATTATTTTGGAGTGATTATTCTTATGATTGATTCCAAGGCAAGAACAATACTACCTTTTTCATTCAAATCTCTAGTACCTGCTAAACAGTAGATGCCAAATAAACGTTGATGGAATGAATGAATAAAATAAAAGCAGGGCAACAGATATTTACGTGCAAAGAATTCTGCAAGGTGCTGAATGACACAAATAGGAAAGGCATGGGTACAAAATTAGTTCATGTATGGATCCTGTGATGGTTAATTTTATGTGTCAACTTGACAGGGCTAAGGGATGCCCAGACAGCTGGTAAAACATTATTTCTTGGTATATCTCTGAGGGTGTTTCTGGAAGGGTTTGACATTTGAAACAGGAGACTAAGTACAGAAGACCACTCTCACCAATGCAGGCGGGCGTCATTCAAGATGGTGTTAATTACAATGTTAAAAACAAGGACACGCTTATATTAACTTGTTTGATACAGATGTAACAACAGAGTCTGATTTTATTTTTCATTTCTTATCATTCTACACAGTTGATTTTAAAAAATGCGCTCTTTATACTAAAGTAGCTTTGTGACTTAAATGTTTCACTGTGCTCCTTTCTAATACAGATCCTGCTGATTTACGTCTAGCAAAATTGTTGAAATCTTTTTCAATTCTTTGAAAGTACATCATCAGCTCGAGTACAAAGTAAAATACTAAATTGTGATGAGAGATTTAAATGAATTTCAAAGACAACGTACACTTGGGGAAGATGGAAGGGGGCGGGGAGAATGAAGAAATCAAGGACAATGGCACAAGCAGAATGTGGCATCTGAGATGGACAGGGAGAGGTTACTATTTGACCATGTGAAAGGGTGGCGGAAAAGCATTACAGATGGAACAGCGTGAATTAAGGCACAGAAGTAGGCAAATACTGAACGTGCGCTTACGTGTTCCAGGGAGTAACTGGAGTTCAGTTTGATTGAAGCATATAGAGCAAGACTGAATACTAGGCAAATTAGCTTGGAAGTTTTGACTGAAGTAAAAGGTTATATTCACCAATGATCCTGATTTTCATTATTCATTGACTGTGATGCACCATATCTCATCTATTTCCATACTCCAAGTAAAGAGCCCTTTGAAATTTTATTGAGCTCATCTGTTTCCTTGATAAGAAAATACAATAACAAAATTTAACTTTTTTTTTTTAACACCTGAAGGTCAGTAGTGTTAATTTAACATAGATCCTGTACTACATTATAAGGATATTGCACTGCAAGGATGTTAGTTTGCCTGTCCTGAAATGTCCCTGTCAACTGTAGAGTTTTTTCATAATTAGCTGGACACAGTCAAGTCCTCTGGGGTTGTGGACACAGACAGCTATCAGCTCTTACAACCAAAGAAATGGTCTCATTTCTCTTCCGCTACATTTATATTATTGACATTTCTTTCTGGTGACTTTTGTGTGTATCCTTCAGAACTCCTGTTCTTCATTGCATCCAGAGTGGTGTTTAATTGCTACTATTACATATGCTATTGATTGAGGGACCCGAGGTTAGCACGGGGCTGACATCAGGTAAGAGGGAGTTATTATTATACATAATTGTATCCTGATATAATAGTATAATGGTTTTACTCTCTGTATAACAACAGCTGTACTGTTACTCTAGTTATTTTGTCTTCAAATGACCCAGTGAATGATTTAGGATATGAAATACAATCCATTTGTGTAAAGGGGAAGGAACTGGCCAACAGAGAGGTTAAGTGAATAATTCAAGATTACCCAGTTAGTGGTGTCTCAGAGACAATAACACCGTGACAGCCAGCCCAGAGGTCTTTCCTATTCTTGACCAGGTATGTCATGTGCATAGCAACTCTTTTGTTTCATCTGTGAAATATATTTCCCCATTGCTTAGATAGTAATACATTCAAAACATGAACATTCTTATATTAACTTGTTTAAATACAAATAGAACAACAGGAGTTGAGTCTACTTTTCATTCCTTATCATACTACACAGGTGATTTAAAAAATACCCTCTTTACTACAGTAGCTTCATGGCTTGAATAGCTACATCTCATTGTGGTCCTTTCTCTAATCAACTTCCAAAGGCTGAATGTAAACCTATCTTCAAGTTATGCAAGTTTTAGTTTCTTTTCCTTTTATTTTCTTTTTCCTTTTCAAAATTTCTCTATTGGAAATGAATTAAGGGGAATTGATCAAGGAATATATCCCTATTTGCATCCTGAGATTCAAACAAGAACTTGTAGGAATGCAGTGTTGATGAGTGTACCACCGTTGAGAAGCAAAACGAACTGTGGCCAATAAATTCCTTCCCTAGTCGTCATCCTTCCACATCTCCCCAATTTGGGGAAGTGTCTTAATGGATGTGCATTATCAAGTTTGCAGGCTTATTCTCAGTCATAAAGAAGGGTATACCAGATGCTCCTGGTACACTGAATTGGTCACACTGTAGACAAGCTAATCTCATTATGAGAGACCACAGGGGAAAAAAGAAAAGATTCACATTTAGTGTCCATATTAACTACCAGGAGACCCATCAAGGCAGTTGGGCTAGCTCATGAGACAGCAGCTTCTAGCAAATTAGCAGCCCATAACAACTAAGTTATAATGAGCTGCAAGATCTTACAACATAAGCTCCATGCTATTAAAGGGAATTCAAGTACATGAATCCATGTACAGAGTATAACCTTAACATCTGTCTGTGCTTAGCCAATATTTTGTTTATGCCTTTTTAGGAACAGCCAAATTATCCTCGTGTCCCCTGAAACTAGGGACTGTAATTTCCATCAACTGCAGTTTTTACCTGCTAGAGAGGGTAGAGCTGATCAACATCAGCCTCCCCGGCCACAGAGCTGGGCAGCAAGCTGCTCGTGATTCCGGCAGCTGTTTTGCACATATCGGGCCAATTTTCTCCCAAACCATTTCCTCTTCTTATTCCAGTGGGAAAAGCAAGAGTCTAGTCATAAATTAGTCAACAAGATGTGCCTATCTATAAATATTGTAAAACTTATACTTTTTTAAGCAAAATGACTTAAACCGTATCCTACTAAACTCAGTATGAAGAACCCTCCTATTTTAATTAATTTAGGCCCTTGCCATTGTTTTCCCTAATAAAGCAATGTCCTCCTCCTCTTCCCATAGTGGAGTGAATATCCTTTAGGGATTCAGGAAATAATAACAATAATAATAGTAATAATATCACAATTATAAAAATTATTATTTCTGTTTTATAGATGAGGCAATAGTGCAATAGATTACCCAAAGTTAACTGGTTGCTAAGCTAAGGGAACAGACACTTAATATATAGTTTAAGGTATTTTCATAGAGTTTTATGTCTAGAATGAATAAATACTTATATGAAAAGTATAACTTCCCTAGTTTTATTCTGTCTTCAAAACAGTAGGTGTACATGAATCACTTGGGCAGTGTTTTCAAAATTCATATCCTTCCTCCTACCTCCAAAAAGCTTAGCATGTAGAAAAATGGGTGCTGCAAACATCATTATGAGTTTTCTAGATTTTTGTCAAAATCTAGGTGCACTCAGCCTACATCTAGTTCTAATCAACCTACGTATAATGTCTTAAACATCTCACAGGATTTCATAAGTGGATGGGACCTAGAGGGTCATTTACCTCATCATCCATCCTTCTTGATGAGTCAGCCCTCAAACAGTCGCTGGCTGAAAAGCTACCATGGACAGCAGCTCAAACTTAGAGGCATGCCATTCCACGGAAGGACAGCTCCGGTTGTCAAAACCATAATATGCCTTCTAGTAAAAATCTAGTAATTGATTCTGATTCTGACTTCTGTTCTAGTTCTGTCTTCTGATTCACCAAAGCATCACACTGACTTTTTCACTGATACGATAGACCAACCAATATTTGAAAACTCACCTTCTCTTCTGTGATTTACAAAGGGGCAGTTCAGAAGTCTCGTCATCGTGTTTAGAGGTCTCATCATTCTCGCCCCACTTCTGTATTGTCTCTCTAGTTTGTAGATTCCCCCCACCCTTAATTCTTAATACCCAACATTTCACACACTATTCCAAATATAGTCTGAAAAGTGCCAAGCACTTAGGCATCACTTGCCTTGTAGCGATGAAATTGAACTTCCGTTGATGTAACCTAAGATTGGATTGGTTTTCTTTACCTTGTCAAATAGTTGCCTTATATGAAATTTGAATTCACCTAAACCTCTAGTACTTTTTTCCCTAAACTGCTGCCAAGTTAGGTTTCCATACAGGACGTATGTCTGCAGTTGATACCTTTGCACCTACAGACAAGGCTGGACATATATCCCAAATTTGCAACTTCTTGTTTTCATCTCAAATTTTTTCAGCATTTTAGGTTCTTCTTGAAATCCAATGCATGCATATTTGCATCAAATGTATGCATATTTTCTTAGCCTTGTATAATCTACAAATTTTATAAGCTTGCTTTGAAGACATTAGCTCAATTCTTTGATTATAGTTTTGAAAAGAACACACATAGCTCAATACTTCTCTAATGCAGGCTCTATTTCAAGTTCTTAACAATCTACTAAATGGTGTATCCAAAGGGATATATAAAAACATGCTTAATACATGCCATCAGCATACAAAGCACAGCATAAGCCTTGGATTGCCTTCTAGTCCCTAGATGGAGTACACTGTGATGTCCACACTGCCTTACTGGCCCTCCACCTGCAGAATGCCTGTTGGTTATTATGCACTCATTTGCAAATGAGGAATGATCATTCACAACTATACGATCTTCTTCATCAAATCTAGTTATAGTCAAGGCAGAGGGTCTTGAAGGGACAAATGGCTGAGCTTTACAAGTATACCTATTTCTCATATCTCAGGTTTTGAATTTGAATTTGATTGTTATAATTTCCCAAAACTGCTGGGCTGTTCAGCTCAGATGTGGCAGCAACTGTGACTAAAGTGGGATGCACCAGACAACCCATTGGAGTTGGGGAAGCAAAGCTTTGCTATATTTTAAATTATTGTTCTTCTTATTTTTTAAATGAGATTTTTATATTTTCTAACATACAAGTTTTGATACAGTAGTATACATATATCATGCAAAAATAAATAAGCACATAATGGCTGTTCTTGCTCAAAAGACTTTTACTAATCAAGGCGTGAAACTGACAAAGGCTGGAGACCCCTGGATGAGAGACAAACACAGGTTGGGCCAGGGACCCAGGTAAGACTTGACCTTGTAAGCAGCTCTTTGCAGGAAGCAGCTCTTTGCAGGAGGCCCTTTGTCTTGTCAGTTGAGCAAAGCTAAACTTTAACTAACCTTTACACCGGGTGCCCCCCACGCCCCATGCTTAACTAACCTCCAGCCCAAGCACACCTTTCAAATCTTTTGATCACAAAATACCTTGCCTAACCTGTTGATTCTTTTCTTAGATTAAAGAAGTAGAAATGAAGAAAAGTAATTAACAAGATGACTAGATCTTTCCCCAGCTTCCCCTTCAATAATCCCATGAACAAACTGTGTGAACAAGATGGTATCTAAAGAAAGAGTCCACAGAGCCAGCAGGTCTGCACACAGTGAAAGAAGAAGAGGACTCTGAACCCCTCCCCAAATGATTAACTGTGACTAGCTTCTCCTTTTTCCTTTTAAAAACCTTCATGACTGAGGAGAATCTTTGGAATAGGTTTTTGGACGCGAATCCACCTTCTCCTAGGTTGCTGGCCTGCTGAATAAAGCAACCTTTCCCTTCCAACCAACGCTTGCCTCTCGAGTACTGGCTGTAGAGTAGTGAGCAGGCTAAGCTGAGTATGGGAACAACCTCAGCCAATCTGCTCTGCTCCACAGCTAAACGGTGACAACTCGGCACTGGGAGGCGCCTGTACGAGAGATAATAAAATCCTGTTCGTTTGGAAGGGATCACAAAACTGAAGCTTCTAATTTTGCAGGTACAAAAACTGGGGTACAGAGGGATTAAGTGACTAGACTGAGAGCCTCAGAGCCCTTTGGGGACATACCAGGGAGAAGAAAATGAAATGAAATAAGGTTAACACCAGAGTTAGACCTGATCCCACTCTGTTGCTCTTACTTCAAATATTACCCCAATAAGGAAGTAAACAAACACAGCAAAAGCCAAAGACCACAACAAAGAAAGAAAAGAAATAGAAGGGATTGCAGGGAGATAGTCACTTAACTACATCTTTCGGCATCTTTCAGCTCACCCCTCAGTGAGCAGAGTCATCTTCTAACTTTAAACCCCTTTAGAATGCTACCTTCAAAAGTTGTGAACATACACATTGTTCTAAGATGAATAATACACTGCCAAAAAATAAATCAAGATTACAGTAGGGGAACCTTGAGCCAGTAAAATGTTCCTGTGCAGATGGAAAAGGAAGTTACCATATACTTTATAAATGCCATCACCTTGCACCTGAGCGCGATAAGAAGAATGTCACTATTCCTACGGAGAAAGAGTTGTGTACAGAGTATGTCCACGTTTTCTTAAGATCCTACAATTGGAGTGTACCGAGGCCTACAGATAAAACTAAGCCTCTGAAAAAAAAATTAAACAAACGAACAAGAAACTAAGCCTCTGACCTCCAGGCCCATGTTTTTTCCTACTACACCCCAGAAAAGGGGCCTACTTCATACCTGGTTAAATACACTACACATCTTGTCTCCAATGAAAACACACATTCTTGAAGTTTCCACAAAACATCAATGTTACCTACAAACAAGGAAGGTACAAAAAGTTGCCCTGGCTTCCTTTTAAAAATGGAAGTTAAGAGTAAAGTCTTACAGAACACTGACAGTGATAAACTTGTTGGGTCTCATTAGGAGGGGCATAGCCTCTGTGTCACCATAACACACTCTACTCCTAGATCGTGGTGCTTTGGAAAGGAGGAGTGATAGTAACCGTAGTCATTGATTTATCTTCCGGTCCCTACTAGGATGACAGCTCCACGATGGCAGCGGCTTGGCATCTCTTTATTCCTAACTTTTAGAAGAGGGAATGGCAAGTAGTAGAAGCTCAGTAAATAGGGTTGTACAAACAACTGCACGATATATGCCCTTTCATTTAAACATCTTTGTGAGATGCTTTCGAAGTATTGAGATCTGTAGACTTATTAAGTGGAGTGAAAAAGAAGTGGACTGAGAAATGGGGACCACCTCCTAAGATCAGGCCTGGACCCACGTGTACAGCATCCACCCTCTTAGCACTGAGTGGCCCAGCTGGTATCCAGGAAAACAGAACTTGCCCCCCGGGGTCTGATTGCCTCCCTCTCTGTGTCTATGTGTGCGTGCACAAATACAGCACGGCAGAGGGAGGGCCTGGAAAAATACAAGATTGAAACTCATCACCTACCGGTGACCCCTCCAATCTCTTATCACCTCGAACCTGTCACCTGCATGAGTCTCCAAGGTGGCAGATAGGACTGTTCCAATCTCTATCCTGCTCCCTATCCTCTGCAGAGAACTGTCAGATCGCCCTTGAACTTGACCCTCCAACTCCTGTACAGCCACTTTCTCCATCTGCAGAATCAGAGAGGTGGTTCTCAAGTACTCATGGATCTAGCAGTTTTCTAGGGAAAACTGTTAAAAATGCAGATGTCCAAGCCCAGCCTTTGAGACGCTGAGTCAGGAAGCTGCATTTATAACGGTTGCATTTATAACAGTTGCTGATTCTGATACCGGAGGGCTTTCCGGAGCACGCCATTACCCATCCCTGAGCTCTGGGCCCTGCAGGATTCCAGGAACATGCTGATTAGTGGATAAAACCATTTACAGTAAAAGGGAGGGCGGACTGGAGCCCCTGGGCTGGAGGTGACTAGTAAAAAAAAACCAACCAAAAAAAACCAACAAAAAAACAACAAAAAACCAGAGGGAGTGACATGAAATGGGGGGGACGGGTGGGGAGTGGATATCAGTGAAAAGGCAGAACTCAGCAAAGGTTTTCCAAAATCTAAGTGAGACAGTTAAAGTGAGCAGTGCCATTGGATGGAAGGCTGAAGAAGAGTGAGTTGCAGAGTTAAGCAGACACGGATTTTAAATCCTACATTAATTTATCTCTGTGATCTTGGACATACCACAGAACAAAATAATTACTCAGCTTACTGTTTCTCATCCATAGCACAGGGATAATATCTAACATATATACGGCCTTTGTGAGGATTTAATGAGATACGGTAAGTAAACACATAATCAGGAGCACTGGATGTGCTCAGTAAATGTATCACTTATAATTTCAGAGCAATAATAAAAGGAAGGGTCAAGTTAATCACTTTTTAAATGAAGACATGCTAACTTCCTGTTTAAGTCCATATACCTAGAGAATAAATAAGTCCCTAAAGGGGAAATGTACGATATTTGACAAATATCTGTGTACTTTGTTTGCCAAAGACAATACAGAGTCTGCAAAGTAATATCAGGTACAAGGCAGGACTGAGCTCCAGCACAGCTCCCTGGGCTGCAAACAGCTGGGGAACAGCGGGGCCAAATGGCCCAGCAACCCAGGGGCCTGTGATTTCGTAGACACAGGCGACAGCCCACTCAAAGTTTCCCTCATTAAGTCTTTTCATCTTCACCTCTGCATTGATGTTTTCTTATTTTTGGCAGAAGTTCTCTGTGACAATGTAGGTGCAGTTCATTCCCAAACGTGGCACCTAAATTTAATTGCCTTTCACATTTCCATGTCAGATAAAGTATCTCCCGCAGAAACTCTATTAATGCTGACGAAAATGATCAGAAATTGGTTCAGAAGAGCATGAGGGCTTGAAATGAACTGAAGCAGCTGAAAGTCATGAAGAGGGACCATGTGACCAATGGGGAGGCCATGCAATAAATAATCACATTCCGAGTTCCTCTCGTTGGAGGGACACGCATACAAACGTTACACTCTATTTGCAAATAGCTGAGGCTTATGGCATACAGAAAGGTTCAATAACCTATCTGCCTCACACTGAAACAGACAGTTGACCGTCACGGAAAATTAGTTTTTCTTCTTCAAAAGTGAGCTAGTACCACTGGAATCGACAGACAAACTCAATAGTTTTATTCCTACGGGAAGTAACCTTCACATCTTTGAAAAATATTGAGACGCTAGAGAAGGTCACTATGAAATTAGCCACACTGTAGTGTTTATTAAATTCCTAGAGCCTGCAGAGTTTATTTTTTAAACCACAAGTACTGAGTTTAATTAAACTTGTCAAATATACAATGAACTCGATGAGACAGAGGCAGGTGATCTGATCCACAAATAACAAAATATACCCAATGTTGTCATGCTTTCTAGGTGAGCCAGCATGAGACATGGCCAAACGATACAAGATATCACTATGGACACGATTTACACTGATTGGTAATTCTTAAGATCCCAAGAACGTATTTTGCTTTTTGAGTAGCATTTTATTTAACCGAACTGCTGACTGAACGTGATCACATAAATAATTCAGGCCGTTGACTCTTTTTCTCATGTTAATGGACATTAGAAACATCAAGAAATACATGATTTAACATTTTAGAGATTGTACATACTTCTCTGTGCGTTCCTTATAAAAAATACTTTGGAGACCATGTAGATAAATCACAGAAGCCTAGGGAGAACTGGACTATTACAGTGGCAAGTACACCTTTTATGGTGAGAAGCAACCTAAGGCTATAGAAACTAACTGAAGGCATTGGTCAAGTTTCCACAGCTGGAGGCTGGGACCAGGGGAGAAGAAGCTGGGTGTTTTCACTAAGAGTCCATCTGATGTCACAGACCATGCCACAGAAGGGAAATTCCCAGCTCCTATTCTGTAATAACATAGGAGGCTAGGCGAGGAATGTTCATGCACAAGCAGTTATGAATCTGCTTCTTGTATTTGACTGCTTTCACATTTAAGCTACAATAATAGGTTGCAAGTGATAACTTTCAACATCTTCTACTTTATTTTTAAAAATCTGAAACAACAATAAAGTAGAACGCTACATATTTGGTGTCATCCCTCAGTATCCTCGAGGAATTGGTTCTGGAACGCCCAGTGGATATCAAAATCCACAGAGGTTCAAGTTCCTTACATAAAATGGTTAGTAGTCCCATATGACCTGTGTATATCCTCCTACACACATTCAACCATCTCTAGGTAACTTATAATACCTAATACAATGTAAATGCTACGAAACAATAAATAGTTGTGAATACAATGTAAATTCTTCGTAAATGGTTGCCAGGGCACAGCAAATTCGTTTTGCTTTTTGGAACTTTCTGGAATTATTTTTTCCCAAATACTTTGATCTGCAGTTGGTTAATCTGTGGATGCAGGGCCCACCAATACAAAGAGGCAACTACATTCAGATCTTCATTTGTTCATTCAGTAAAAAAGGCAGGCATGGATCTAGGTGCTAGGAAAGCGTCAATGAAAAAATCAGACAAAAATCCCTGTCCTCGTGGCGTGTACAATCTAGTGGAGAAAATGAACATTGAACGAAACGGACAGGTGGATTACAGAGAACACCATCTTTGGTAAAGGCGATGGAGAATAACAATTCAGGAACAGATGGGGAGGGAATTTAAGTAGTTATCAAGAATGAACAACTCGTTGACAAGGTGATAGCTGAGCGAAGATCTGAAAGAGCTGATGGAGTGAGGCAACGTGTCTACCTGGGCTGGGTTTGGCGGGGAGGGAGGCTGGTGTTGGGTTTTAAGTGGAGGTAAAGGGCAAATGCAAAGGCCCTGTGCTGGGGGCACCCTCCAGGAGAAGCAAGGAGTTTTGCACGAGGGAGCCAAGTAAACAAGAGGTAAGACTCCGAGGAGATGCAGGGGAAACTGGGGTGGCAGGCAGCAGCCCACGGAGGGGTTTGCCCACCACTGTGTGACCTTTGACTTCCGCTCTATATAGAGTAGTAACGTGATAGGATTTACATTTCCATAGGATATCTCTGACTGCTATACAGAAATAATCTTTATAGTCATTCATTTACAGTCGTTTTCTACAAGTCACTTAACCTTTTTTCATCTCAGGTTGGGAGAATCAAATAAACATATTTTAGCGTGCTGTATAAACCTGAGTGCTGTTTCATGGTCTCCTTGGCCACACCTCCATGAGAGCAATGAGTCTACTGCATGCCAGTTACTAGTTCCCACATCTGCACCCCCACCAGATTTTTCAGTTCTTGGAACCTCGAAAATACCTCTTTCCATTTTTGTACCTGGCATCTGATGCAATGTTTAGCACCTAAAAGGGACTCAACAAAGATGTGGTGAACAGAAGGTATTGTGAAATACAAGAATTATAAAAGAGCTATAAAACAGAACTCTAAATCAGAATTCACATGTTAATAAGCTACTTGTAGAAACACAAGCACAAATCTTTGTTCCAGAACCATTCCAACAGGAACTGTTGGTCAGATTTATTCACTGTAATTCTGCAACTTGACAATATAATCAGCTGAGTTGGACCAAATCTGGACTCGCCTGGGTAAATGTGAAAATATTTTTCTTAATTGTGTGCGTAAAACTTAAGAGTGAAATAGCCCAGAAAGGATTTTGCCATTTGGCATTTGGAACTCCTCAGAATGCATATTTTTTTTAGATCATATTTTGTTTGACTCTCTGCTTCTGTTTCAGAATGTCACCTAAAGGACCTATTTAGTGTGTTTTCAGATATATCCACATGATATAAATACCTGGATTTTAAAAAGAAGTTACTTAAAAATAGTTTAAATGTCCTTCCCATAAACATATTTATACTTGGCAATGTGGGGTAATAGCAGCTCTGCATGTCAGTTAACTTTTTATTTTTTTAAAAACTATTTGGATAAAATGCATATACTGTGCCCTATGGTTTAAAGATTTAATGTCATTTGTACCCATTAGATTGATGTTACCCAAAGTGAGTACCTAGGCACTATATTCCTGAAGTGAAGCTTAACAGTCATTTACCTTTATATATAGGCAGTATTATTAAATAAGTCAATATATGGAAAATCTTTCAAAAGTCAAAGTTTTCTTAAGACACTATCCTCAATCTATACCATTGAGGTTTACTTCCATTCCTTAAAAATGAAAAGATTTCTTAGCCTTAAGATGATTAACATATACTTTTAACTTTAATTAAATGAAATATTTATTAAGAGGTACCCCCAGAGTATATGCAAGCCTTCCTTTGTTAGCTTCTTTAAAATAAAATTTATCCATGCCAGGCAATTAAAATACTAAAACATGTAACAATATGTATCTGATAAAAATAAATCATTTCTTTATGTCAACATGGTCATTATTTGTACTTAGTATTTGAGTTACAAAGTCATTCAAATTTCAAATAATATTAATCATGTAGAATTGTTAACTTGTGATTGTCATAAGCTGAGAGTCATTCTCTGTTGCTACTATCATCCATTTGGAAACACTCTAAAGATAAAAACCTAAAGACTTTACGAGCGAGGCATTCCATTTTATTATGCTCAAAATTCTACAATGCACACCTCTCCTACAAATATACAGTCTGATATACAACACCCACAGACGGTCATCTTGTTAAATTGCCAGCATTCTGAAATTGTTTCTTTAATCCCTTGAGTATCACAAATATTTTAACTCTAGCAGCAACACCGGTAAAATCTATGAAGTCGTTGTAAATTTGGTCAATGATTCTCTCAATGAGTTATCTGAATAAAAGCAAGCTGGAAACATTTCTATGGCAAAGGTTTTCTATAATTATGGGATGACTGCATCCCATTTACACCTGCACCATTTAGAATGATCAAAACATGTAATTATTGTATTCTAGTTCCAATATAAGCTCATCATTTAGAACTAAATTATCCCTATAAGAAAGGGACCAAATTACCTCTATAAGGAAGGGTATGCAATGCAACAAGTTAGCTGTCCAGTATATTGAATTTTTAGTTACCTTATATAGTGTCAGTGTTCGGGTGATTTTTATGCCTTTACTCTCTATAAATAATTTCTCTCTGGGTGAGGTTATTCATTTAATTCTGTACCGAAGGGGGAAAAAAAAAAGACCCACAATTTCCAAATTAGCTTTTAATTACTAGATAATTCGCACTTAATTATACATGGCTATTTAAACGGATAACCGTAACTTTCATAAAATCTAAAGTATGTATCTATGACACACCAAGTTTTACTAAAAACAATTATTAAGCAGTTACAACGGTTAGTTGAAAGGGAGATGGCACATCGATCCTTACAACTGCTTTCTGTTTAATTTGGTATTTGGTAATTTGGTATTTAATTTTCTTTTACAATTTCAACATTAATACACTGAACACACGGACAACTGTGAAGCCAGAAATAAATTCTATCCACGTTTTCTACACAGAACTCTCAACCTGCGGTTTTAAAACTTTAGTTAAAACCATCACAAAAACAACATTCACAATGAAAGCATTCAAAAAACAAATACGTTTACTTTTCACTTTTTCTCTGTTACCTTTGGAAATAAATGGTCCTTAAATACTTCAAAACCGTAGTCTAGGCAAACAAGTCCACTAGCCACAAAGATGCGGGCTTACTTTTCCCTCCTTCCCAAGCAACGAGGCAGGCGGCTCCAGGCGACCCCGCTCCTGCTCCTCCTGTCCCGCACCACGGCTGCAAGGAACCCCAGAGGAGCTCAAAAATCACGAATAGCGTGGAAAAGCAGCCTCAAAAAAGTCAGGACGCCGAATTATCATAGTTTAATTTCTGCTTTCACTTGCAAACGGTTTAAGAGAAAGCAAAGCAAGAAGCATCAGAGATACCACAAGCCTAGTGGTTGCAGTCTTAAAAGAGAAAAGAATTGAGTTCAGCCAGGCACAAAGGTCTCCATGGCAACAGTGAATTTAGACCCCTATCGGCATTATTTATGCAACATTTCATCACAAAAGGACCCTCCCACTAGCCTGCCTAGCAAATTCTAGTTTTCTAATCTTCCATTGCTTTGCCCTGAATTTGTATCTGGATCCCTATCTGCATCTCAACATTGAAAAAAAGAAACAAAAACCCCACAGAATCATAAAATTATTCTCAAACTGAATCTAGACTTTGTTTCCGTGGTGAATTCAAAGGCAGGAGATAGATTCGAGATTGTTTAGAGTTCACAGTCAAAGCCAGTCTAGTTATATTTCAAAGATGGGCACTGCAACCAAAACAAGTTTATTCAGAAGTTTTTCATTTTTTAAAATGAGATTATAATCCAAAAGAAATAAAAAATATGGCAAAGTCTAAGCAACCCAAAAGGCTCACAGAAAAGAGAACTTGTCTAGATGCTGACTTTGAAACTAAACCTTATATACTGATATCCACCCCCAGCTATTATAATACCTCAAACACTCCTTTGAATCTTTTACCCGATTTTCCCCATTTTAGCCATGACTTACAAACACACAAATTGAACAACGTATTTTAAACACTTTTTATTGAACCGTGTACCGAAGGGACTCAGGTCACATTTTATAATTATACAAACTGGGGCAAGTTATTTAAAACAGAAATGACAGCTCAATGTAATTAGGTAACTGAGAGTATTAACAAGATGATAACTTATTGACGAAATACTGTCTTTAATTCTAAAAGTTTATACAACTATAATTGTTAGGATAATACTTGATGATGTTGAAAGGAAGTACTACTAGTCCTCATTTGAAAAGGACTGTATTTAGTATTAGTTCAAATAAGAACCAAACAGGGTGACTTTTTTTTTTTTAATAAATTTATTTTTATTTATTTATTTTTGGCTGCATTGGGTCTCCGTTGTTGCATGCGGGCTCTCTCCAGTTGTGGAGAGCGGGGGCTGCTCAGCAGTTGTGGCGCAGGGATTTAGCTGCTCCGCAGCATGTGGGATCCTCCTGGGCCAGGGTCCAAACCCACGTCCCCTGCATCGGCAGGCAGACTCCCAACCACTGCGCTACCAGGGAAGTCCCCGGGTGACTTTTTTATGGTTTATTACAACTGAAAAAATTATTTGTGGTTTTATTTTTTTTTAATTTTTAAATTGAAGTACAGTTGATTTACAGTGTTGTGTTAGTTTCAGGTATACAGCAAAGCAATGCAGGTTTTTGTTTTTTTGTTTTTTGTTTTTTTTTTGTGGTATGCGGGCCTCCCTCTGTTGTGGCCTCTGCCGTTGCGGAGCATGTGGGATCCTCCCAGACCGGGGCGCGAACCCGGTTCCCCTGCATCGGCAGGCGGACGCGCAACCACTGCGCCACCAGGGAAGCCCGATGCAGTTTTATATATATATATATATATATATATATATATATATGTGTGTATATACATTACTTTCCAGATTATTTTCCCTTATAGGTTATTACAAAATATTGAGTATAGTTCCTGTGCTATACAGTAGGTCCTTGTTGGTTATCTATTTTATATACAGTAGAAACAGTGACTTTTTAAAATTAAGTTTTGATTTTTTTTAAACAATACAAGCTTACTATTAAAAATTCAGAGTACGTACTTTTATAAAGTAAAGGGTATTTCTTATTCCACACACCGACACCAAGCCCACTCTCCCTTAATAAAGTTGTATGTCCAGACCTAAATCATGCACCTTGATCTAGGTCTTGATTGACTATGTCATCCCTAAGACAGTTTTGCAAGAATGCTTCATGGGTGCCTGTGTTTCCTGCCAGTGCAGATTTGATAAGATTTTCTGTCACCTGCAAGACTGGTAAATATCCCTGTCCCACAAGGCCAGGGGGCTTTAGTCACCTAGAATGGGGTGTTCCTGGTGCCTCCAGAGCTCAGCTCACCTTCATTTCTGTGAAGATACCCCTGAAGCCAGGCAACTCATGGCCCTACTTAGAGGTTCTACAATGTGTGTGAATAAGTCATTCAGGTCTCTTCTGACATTGAAAACTGAAGAAGACAATACTGGCTGAGGCTGATAGTCTGTCTTTTAAGAAAATTACTTTCCCAGGTGAGAACAATGATGACTCATACATTAGTTCCCAGCTCTCTCTCTTCCATATCTATTGCCTTCTTTCTTGTTGCTTTTATGTGCTTTTTTCTCTTTTGTTTTATTTCCCCACACCAGTCCTCTTTATTTCTGCACTCTCTATTCTTGAGGCTTCAAATGTGGTTTCATTTCAGGAAATGGCTTCATTTTTTCCTATCTTTCCATGAGCGTCACCAGCTCACTGTTACTCCTTTCATGTCTTCTTTGTCTTATCATCATCTCTTTGATTTCATTTTTCCCCCATGATTTTAAATGTCTTCAGGCTATAAAAAAGAATATGGCTAACTTTCTCTTAGGTTTCCTGGGGATAATTTTATTTTCTGGAGTTATACTTTCTCTGCCTTTTGTATATTATTGTGTTACTTTCTTCTCTTTCTGATTTGTTACTTTTTTTGATAGTGCTAACCACTGTCTTTATTTAAACTCTTCAGTTTATTACTTATTTTTGAATTATGGCAACCTTATCTTGGCCTGACTTTTGCTTAAAAACAGATTGAGGAAGAGAGGGGTGCTGAGTATGAAGGAAGTGAAAACTAAAAATGCAGTTCTTGTGACACGCCCCTCAAGATTATTCTCTCTTGTTGGATTTTGTCCTCCTTGGGGCCTTTTGTCACTCCCGCGTTCCCCCACGTCTTCAGGGCTCTGTGTTCCAATGAAGGATGCTGAGTCATGACCCTCCTTCCTTCCTTTCATCCATCGTTCCCTCCTTCCTTCTTTTGAAATGAAATTTGCATACCGAATGAAATCTGAAAAGCAGCTTCTAAACTCTGCATACCTTCTTTATATGAGTTTGTGGCTGATTCTGTTCCTAGCATTATTGTAAGTGGAATCGTATTTCTAATTTTTTGTATTCTTGGTTGATCTTAGTGTTTCTCGGAAAGAAGCAGAATGAGCTGAACATTGTGGAATATTCATAATAATGGTTTAAAACTATATCCTAAAAAAGCATAAATACTTGTTTTTCACAAAATTTAACAGTCATTTGTAATTAAAAAAACTATCTTTGCAAACTAGGCATGGAGAGGAGTCCTCTCCATTTGATAATGAAAAAATTACAATCAGAGTTAAATACTGAAAACACCTCCTTAAATATGAATGAAATGTCATTCACTGCTATCACCACACTTCTTAACACCATACTGGAGGTCTTAGGCAATAGAGTAAAAACAAAATGGAAATGTAAAAAAACATCAATTTTCTTTATGTACATTAGGCAATAAAGAAATTAAAACAATAATCATATATATAAATATCATAGAAAAACATCCAATGAGTAGGAACATATCTGTGAAAGTGGTATAAGACCTCCAACAGTAAACACTACACAATGTAAGCAGCTCCTCTGCCCCTTTTCTGTTTGTTCATCCCTGTTTTCCTCAGACCTTCCTCATAAAGATGAGATCACTAGGCTAGCTCCTGATTCTTGCTTTACTGAATGTACACAATGCCCTGCCTAACCTGTTGATTCCTTTCCTGGATTAGAGGAGTGAATGAAGAATTAAGTAGTTAAAGAATGTCTGACTCTACACTCCCAGCTTCCCCTTAGTAAATTTGCAGGCAGACCATGCAGGCAAGAAAGCATCCAAAGGAAGATCAGGAGAAGTCAGCAGGTCTGCATGCAATGGAAAGATGATGAAGAATCCGACCTCCTACCTTAATGATTAACTGAGATTGTTTCCCCTTTTTCCCTTTAAAAATTGTCATGGCTGAGCACAATCTTCAGAGTTGGTTTCTGGACATGAGTCCACCTTCTCCCCAGGTTGCAGGCTTTTCTGAATACAGCACCTTTCCTTTCTACTGACACTTGCCCCTCGATTATTGGCTTTTGAGCAGCAAGCTGCCTAACCTGAGTGTGGTAACAGCACTGTTGAAATTAAAGCAGACCCAAATCATTGGAGGGAAATACTGTGTTTATGGATTGACAGATTCAATACTGTAAAGATTTCAATCTCCTTGGGTTAATTGATAGATTTAACACAATTCCAATACAAACCTCAGCCTGTTTTTTTCAGGCATGGGAGAGGCTGAGGTAATGGATAGTGGATTCTAAAATGTACATGAAAATGCAAGTTGCCAAGAAGAGCAAGTAGTCTTGAAGAAAAGAAACAAATCCGGAAGGCTGAACCTAACAGATAAGAAGGCACATTACAAAGCTGTGGCAATTAATACCATGTGGTGTCCATGTAAGGAGAGACAGAACAGCGGAACAAGAGAGAATCTGGACACCAAGCCACACATATTCCTAATTTATGAGGCTGATGACACTGGCATGCAGTGGAAAAGATGATGCTTTCATCTGGATATCTATATGGTGAAAAAATGCACCTTGATTCCCATCTCAAAAATATGCAAAAATCAATTCCATGAAAAGTGCTGGTCTAGATATGAAAGATTAAACAATAAAGCTTTGAAAATGAAATATAGAATACATGTATGACCTTACAGTAGCCAAGGCTTTCTTATGCAGCACACAAAAATTGCTAACCATAAGAAAGGTATAAGTTGGGCCATATTAATTGGAGAATTCAGTTTATCAAAGACTCCACTGAAAAAGTGAAGGAGCAGTAATGGAAGAAAATATTGTATTCTGTGTATGTGTGCATGTGCGTGTATATGTATATACAAGTGTATGTGTGTGTGTGTGTATATACACACATATATTTCAAAATACTTGGACAAGCACTTTATAAAACAGGATATCCACATAGCCAGTAAACAAATGAAAAGATGAACAACTTCATTACTCACAAGGGATATGAAATTTAAACTTTCATGGGATGTCAATACATACCCATCAGAAGGGTTAAAATAAAAAAGAGAGAGGAGAGGAAATGCCAAATATTGGCAAATATTGGGTGTTATCAGAACTTTCATAGACTGTGAATGGGAATATAAAATGGTAACAGAAATTTGATGTCTCTCTCTTTTAAAGCTCTTTTATGCATATTCTGTGTCCCAGAAATTCTCTCAGGTATACACTCAACAGAAATATTCTTAAGTGCATCAGAAGACATCACCTAGGATGCTCGTATCAGTAATATTAATATCAGCCCCCAGTGGACACTACTGAAATGCCCAGTTACAAGAATGGATATAGTAGGCTATATGTGCACAGTGAAATGCTATTTAGCAAAGAAAATAAGCCAATAATCAAACGCGATACTGTGGTCGAGTATTACACACATCATCTTGAGCAAGCTATACCTGACGGCATATGCTCTTTTTTGTATGTATGTTATACTTAAAAAATAAAACCCTAAGTTATCTTCAATCCCAGATATTTGGACATTATAATAGGCATGCATGAAAACAGGAATATTATTTACCTTCTAACGTGCTCGATTTTTTTAAAAATACCATTTTAACTTTAGAGTTTTCCAGAAATATCCTTACCAATTTTGATTTAAGAGAAAATAAAGGATTTTTAAGTCTTACAAAATAAAAGTAGACTCAAAGAATGAAGGACTCACTATTTGGTGTACTATCATCCATTTTAAAATAATTCACTATGTTGTGGTTCTTTGGGGCAAATAATCCAATTTCTCAGACCAAATAAAAAGAAAGAAACTGCTTTTGCATGTGTGATCTTCCCGGACCGGGGCACGAGCCCGCATCCCCTGCATCGGCAGGCAGACTCTCAACCACTGCACCACCAGGGAAGCTGTAAGAAACTGCATTTCAACATCCTGGCTATTTTTATCTACTAATACTGACAGCAGGGTAGAAGAACAAGTAGCAATAATACAGGAATGCTTTAACATAAATAAGTGACAGTCTTTGTAGTGATTTTAAATAAGTTTAATATGAATAGTTTACTTATTCATTTTGATAAAACCAGATCTCTTGAAGAGACATTTTAAAGACTCCTCTGGAAATTTTGGCTTTTCATTTTCTAACAATCAGCATTCCAATGGGAAACTCTAATTCTATTTATTATCCCTCCAGACTCTTAAGGTATAAAATTACAAATGACTGACAGCCAAATTACTGAATAGGCCTTCTGAGGGGCATGGTGAAGCTCTCGCACAAAGATTCTTTTGCAATTAAACAGTTGCAAGGAGTCATATTTTTAGAGCCAGTTCAGCTTTCCATTTGTAGTCTGCAGTTATCTCTGCTGTCCGTGGCCAGAATGGATGGCAGGACGTGGGAGAGGAAAGAAGGGGAGGAAAGGGAGAGGAAGGAAGTCAAACAAACAACGCTGGCCTTTTGCCCAGGGCGCTGGTAGTGACAACGACACAAATAAAACCGAAATTCCCATGGTGCCTGCTGCTGCTAAACCCTGGTGAGCTGGTGTGTGGGACACGCTGAGAATTAGGGCTCTCCGTCCTCAGAGGCTGGAAATACGTACCTTCACACCCCAGCTCATATTCGTGAACCGGTGTAAATTTGAATCCTCTAACTAGGAGTGTAGGATCTTTATACCAAATCCCATTAATAAAACATACTTTGGTTCTCATTTGCCCTATTGGGGTAAAAACCTCTTATTTGTGACCTTTTACGGTGAGCAAGACACTTGCCTTCCTTCACTCTTTGCCTTAAATTAAAGCTCATACACTGATGGACTAAGACAAAAGGATTTCAGGGCTCTCCTCCGGTATGGAATTAAGTTCACTGTATTCAAAGCACTCTTGGTTTCTCACACAGAACGTGTACTGACCATCCGGTTATAGTTCAGCAAACCCCTGGCATCCCCGACGTTGTACACTGTCGATCCATGAAATTCACATAAGTTTATATTTTAGGCATAAACAAAGCCTGAAGACAGGAGTCTCCAGTTACTGAATACACGCTTGCAAAGACTGCAAGAGAATGAATTTAGAACACAATTTTTTTCACGCATTAATTAATTAGAGGTAGAAACACATCTGCTCTCTAGACTACTCCTAAAATGCCACAATGCAACGGTTTTACAGTGAGGATACGTGCTTTCCAAATACTAGTAATAACAAAAGCAGAATTCCTTTTTTTTTTTTTTTTTTTTTTTTTTTTAGAATTCCTCATTTTTAAAGTTCTCTCTCCCTCTGTCTCGCATACAAGCCTGCGCGCGCGCGCGCACACACACACACACACACGATTTCCTTACGGCAGAACTCAGATGGGAAATGTCTATCTTATTTTACCCTTTTTCATATCTCAAGCGTATATCTGAGGCACTATCTCCTAAGAAATAACTCAATTTCCCTGACTCCTAAAGATTATTGGGTCTTCATCTCCCAGTATTGAAAGTAGCTTTTGTTTTGATTTTTTGCAGAATTAGCTCGTGTCTTGGTGTGATATTCTTTAACATTTCTGTGAAGTGGTGATCATGAATAATACTCTTTCAAAACACAGTGGGCCCTGTCCCTGTGGCCAGAGTTAGGTACGATGTCACTGCCCTAGGCCGAGGCACCTCAGGAATACCAATAAGAAAACGCACATGACTAAGCATTTTAAGTTCTTCCCACAATGTGTCTGGCTAAGACACAAGCCAAAGGGAATACTTTAAAAATAGTTCTTTGCAAAAAAAGACTAGAGTTCAAAGAAATCAGAAGGATGTGTTTAAAAAAAAAAATGAGGAAATTCTTGAAAACATACATTTCAATACATCAAGTCATAACTCTAAGTATTTTGGTATAATTATTCCCTGTAGAAGATATTCATCCTCCTTGGGTAGTAGCACGATTTCTTACATTTAGCCTGGAACATTCTGTCCTCTCACTTTCAAGATTTAACTGTGTGGGAAGTTAAGATACAGAGGACAGTGGCCTGGGACTTCTGTCATGGAGATGGGGATTACACATGGATGAACAGGCTCAATATGGCTGGTGTTCCTTTAACTCTAGGATTCTAGTGTCCTTTTTGTGCTTTTTATTTGCTTCTCCGCAGTTTTTTTTTTTCTGGTGTTCCTTTAACTCTAGGATTCTAGTGTCCTTTTTGTGCTTTTTATTTGCTTCTCCGCAGTTTTTTGTTTTTTTTTTAACTGAGAGCAATATTTAAATATTTCCTCAGCAATCTTTCACTATAATCTGAATTATAGTGTATTTGTTCCATTTCTTCTTGGATGCCTGAAAACAATCTCTAAGTTCATTCTTTGTCCTATGGTGGGCTTGGATGTGTGTGGAGCATGGTAGGGAACTAGCCTACACAAGTCCAAACTGACCTTTAATAAAAGGACTTTGCAGATATTGTAACTCTGTATCTTAAACACGTGTGAATCACTACAGGCTCAGTACCTTATCATTTGTTAAAATGTTAAATTATCTTTTGAGAATTTTGAAGAATTTTCTACATGACGCTTTGAATGCACCTTTATTTCTGAACGTTGCCCAAGCACGGGTATCCAAAACATGGAGGCCTTTGTATGATACAGCTTAAGTTGGTACTAGAACTGATATTGCATATTTGCATAAGTGTTTGTTAGGATGCCTACAGGCTTAGCTTACAGGTCTTTAAAGCTCCTAAATGCTGAGGTTGCTCTCTTTATAACTGTAGCTCATCTAGAATGAAATGATTCCCTGGCATTTTCAAAACTTCTCAGGTCATCCAATGGACTGGATGAAAAATTATGGTTCACTTAGCTCTGTAGATTTGTGCTCTGTTCCCTAGTTCTTGCTCTAAATTCACCATTTGGCCTCCACAATGCTGTGCTTCCCTTAATTCACAATCGAGTACTCTGGACTGGGGCATATTTAAAAAAATAATGAAGGTGAGAAAAGCTGGCATTTTATTGGGTAGGTAACTCACCACTGGACAACAAGGAGGACTCACTTCCCACACCCCTGGAACTGCCTCAGTCCATATCCTCATGGGATAAGGAAGAGCTGTCTTTTTTGTTGTAATAAAAAGCCATTTAAGCACAGAGTGGAATTTTACCATTGTTTCTGCACACATTTAAATGGAACAAGTTAATCTCATTTTATCGATGAGAAGAGATTTAAAAATTTGACCCAAATCACACAGATTTTAAGTAATGAAACCTGTGTATAAACTTGAGTAGTTTGACTTCAGAACTCGTGTTATTAACCACGAGGATACCTATCATTATTTGCAAGGGTTTAAGTCTGTCTCCTAGAGTCATGCGCCCAAACCACAACAGCATCATGTTCTTATGGGGTTTGCACAGCAATGAAGAATTGGATTATCCATCTCCCTACCGGCTACCAAGGAAGAAGGTTCTGATGAGGAGAAATTCCAGCCCCCTAAGAATCAGCCACATTCCTAAGGGAGCTACCCCCCATCCAGTCTACCTACTAAGTAATCCTTCACCACCTAGGGTTTTGCGGACCAGTTCAAAGGTAATTGAGATCAATATTGTACACAGAAACTTAAAAATCTCTTATCCTCTTACATTTGAAGGACTTAGCTGTACTTCTTTAAATGAAAGGAAACACATTTCAATTTCTCCTTTGTTAGCCTCCTAGGGGATGGTTTAAAGATGAGGAGAGAGGAGAAGTGTCTATTACTTATAGCCTTTTCATATATGGATTGGAGACCAAGAGCTGAAAAAAACATATCTTCACTCACCAGGAAATTTTATGAGAAGTACAGGACCTAACCAAAACATTTTATCAACAAAGGCAAGTGTAAAAATGTTAATATTCATTAAAGTTAGTATTCACTAAGGACTGGCTTATAAATATCAAAAGTAAGTATAGTGCCTGTAATAACAACTAAAATGTGTGGGGAAATCTGCTTTAGTAGATCATGAAACCACAGGGGTATTTCCTGGAAAACTGAAAGAAACAGTGTTAAAGGAGAAAAGTTACCTATCATGGCAAGTTTTATCTCAAACAGGTATTTTATTTCTAACAGATTTTTTTTGGAAGCTTGTGTCTTCTAGAACTTTTTTGTAGGTATCAACATATCTGAGTACTTATTTAATGACATTTTTGCAATTTGTTTTCATTATCCCCAATCATGAATGAAATCTTGAACTTGCCAACAACAGTTTTTACCAGACACGGTGTTTTTCCCCCAAGTGTGATATCCATGGCTGTCAAAGGATTTTTTGCTTTTTGTTTTATTTTTGCTAGTTCCTAAAACTCAAAAAGGTTGGAAGCCCTACTTACCTATGAGGTCGGTGTGGATCAAATGTGAGAATTATGCTGGGAGTACAATTCAGTGACGAATCAGAGCAATGGAAAAGGGTTTAATGAAATATAATTTAGCCTTTCTATTGAGGTTCATAAAGCCACGAGGTTTATTGTTTTGATGAGAAATGGCACGTGGATATGACTTCCCAGTCTCTTAAGGGTCTTATTATATGTATGCATGGGAGGCTCAAAGGAATCTCAAAGAGTTTCTTCTGACATGCTGATGGCATTCTCTTGCAATTGAATGGATACTTGAGTTACTTGCTGAGGATTCCAAAGTTAGAAGTGGCTCAAAAATGCATCAACTTACTACTTCCTTCCTTCTTTCAGGAAATGCCAAATATTGGGACCATAAATGTTCGTTATCCAATACTGACACAAGGATATAAGTATGAATCCGACGGTAAATGACTCATGATTAAAATATGTGACTCAGACTTCCACTTCTCTATCAGTCACCTATGTTTCCTCATCTGACGCTGTTGGATGACCAAGGCAGTCACTGAGGTATTTATCTACAGAGAGGATTGATTACATAGCGACATGAAAATATCAATATGTGGGCACATTGTTTTTGTATCAATGTGTGAAAAGCATTTGCTGACACTCAAATTCTAAGCGATATTTGGAGCACCCTAAAAAGCTATACAAAATCTACGTATAATATGTATGTGTGTGTATATATATATATACACACACACACACACACACACACACACACACAAATATTTGGCACAAATATGTGCCAAATATTTTCTACAGGTATATTAAGTACAATACATGGTGTGTTTTATTTTTCAAAGTTGAAAAAATATGTCACAATTAAACCAATACATGTGTATATCTTCTAAAACGAAGACCAGCACAGGAAATTATATTTCAAAATGATTGGGCAGCACATTTACAGACAATGATGTTGGTAATGAAAGGTTGCTCTGGAAAGAAACGTCAGCAATTAGCTCCTCAGCAGCAGGCCAGAAGTTGAAGGTAATGAGAGTTTTGGTGATAGAAATGCAATAGAAACAACATTGTGAAGGTTTCCAGGGGTGCCTGTCTACTGGTGAGACTGAAAGCTCACAGATAAATGGCTGAATTAAATGAAAAGAATGTAAAGAATTCTAAATCTAACAAATACTGTAATTTGGCTTCTGTAAAGCAGCAAGAACATTTTTTATGAATGATACACTCTTTTAGTAATACTATAAATGGATGTAGAAATATTTTAGAATATCTCTTCTTTGAAATGAAAGAATAAAGAATATGTGAATATGTATTTGCAGTGATATGTGTGAACAAGAGTATGCATACATACATTTCACATATATGTAATGTTGAGCAACACATGCTTTGAGAACTATAGGAACACTAATATCACACATATTTTGTTTCTTCTTTCCATAGTATAATTTTCACATTTTTTCTGTTTGTGACCTAATTAAAATGATCAGATTCTACTCCTCTCCTTTTCGTACAGACTCTTTCTTCCCATACTATGGAAAATGGTACATTGTATATATTTTATTTTCTTCTACAAAAAACTGCCCTGAAAGGAAGAGGCATCATAATAAGCCATAAATAACTGGAACAGATCTAATTCAGGTCATTAAAAATAAAATTTAGCTTTCTAAATTCTAACAGTCTGTTTAAAAATCCTTAGTCATTGTGGATTTATTAAAATTATTTTAATAGATTTAATTGTTGATATTTAATTGTTCACGTCTCACAACTCACTAAGATTTTAATAACTCATACTTTTCTACATGAGAAATACAATGATAAGCATATAAATATACCTACTGCCTTACAGTTTACATAATAATTTTACATAAATTATCACTTCTGATCTTCTTCATATTCTTTCAATTATATATTAATATCTAAAACCAGAAAGGTATTATAAATTTAATAACAGAAAGCGAATTTGTATCAAAATTCGTATTCTTATTAAATTGCCAAGCTAATTACAAAAAATACTCAGGCACATATTGAAATATACTTAGGTACTACTGCTCATTAAAGAAAGTACTTGGATAGTTGCTATGCTTCAAAACAGTCACTGGATTCCCTTCAACCCCCTTCTCTCCCAACCCCCAACTCTACAGAAGTTTTTGCCAAGTAGTAAAAAGTGACACCCGCCCTCACTATGCTATGTTCCCAAGGCTCAGGCAGACGGGAATATTTCTCCAAAGGTGTGGTAATTAAGTCCCTTAACGACAAAGGGGTGTAAGGCACCATGAGAATTCAATTTCTCTTTTTAGGGAAATTAATGACAGAATTTCTTTTTAAGCTATTTTATTATTGCAAAATATGCCATCATAATAATTTAATTGTTAACATTGCAAATGGCTCCTAACAATATCCTGCATCACCACTTCCATACTAATTTTATCATAATTGGGACATTATGATAAAATGTTTTTTCATTGTTGGCACCAAGAATAACTCCATGATTTTTGTCATCTGGGAAGATTTAAGAAGCAACACAAACGAATATTTCTTTTCAGGCAAGTTCCCCATGGACAGGTGTCAGTCTGCATAATAAACACGATGACATTAGATAGCGCTATTCAAACACTTTCTTGGCAGTTGCAGCAAGAGACAAGGGCACCGCCCTTTGGCCATGGAGACTAGAGCGTGTCATCCAGTGTCGTCCAGATGGAAGAGTAACACACCGAGCCAGTGGGGACACCAATGGAATAACCTGACAATAGCCAGGTTTGGAAAAGACAGAAAGCGAGAGGTAGTTTCACTTTCTCTTTAAATGTTAACACACACAAACATATCAATGATCTAGAATACTACTTTTCATTTTCCAAGCTGATAATATTAATGCATAATGGTAGATGAAGCAATCCTTGTTCTAGAATTCTCCTGTGCCACTGGTAGCCTAAAATCATTGCGGGGATAAATCCAGGACAATGCTATGAGATGATTTATGAAAAGATTTTGATAAATATAACACAAATTAACCATTTGGTAATTTAAAAGTATAGCTGCTTCTTGGGTTATTCTCTACCCTATTACATTGTAAAGAGGCATCGAGAAGGGGGTATTTCACAACGGGCATCTTAAGAACCGAACAAACTCTTGACTATGCCTTTACCTCCAAAATGCAACATGAAATATCATCAGCTTATAAGGATAGATGCCCTAGATTCATAAATCTAGGAAGCCAACTTTCAACTGCATTTAGTGCATTAAAAAAGAGGCCACCTACTCTTGCAATATGAAAGTGGTCAATTCTAGTTTTTAAAATAGATTCAAGGAATACGAATTCAACATGAACCATACCGTGAAACAAACATACTTAGCTATCCCCATTATAATTGTAACTGTCACAGCTGCAGCAGCTGATGGTTTTCAACTTTGCTACCCTTTGTTGGTATTACTGTTAGGACTTCATGTGCTGCCTTAGGACTCCTGAAAAACCTTGCCTGATCTTAAGTAACCAAGATTACCTGCCAGTACCTGCTTTGAAATAGACTGGATTCCCAAAGGAATCCATGGTTAATGGCTAATTACAGAGGTCCTGCGTTCCACTTCATAATCATAGGATTTGATTGTATTTTTTCTTCTTCTATTATTATTTTCTTATTGAAGTATGGTCGATTTACATAATCACATGATTTCAATGTAAAATGTAAAACCCAGGAAGATTATTTTCCCTAAAAATAAAAGCCAGTGTAGATGGAGGCTGAGTTTATGACAGATGACAAATATTGTAGAGAAGTCTATTACATAGCTCAATAAAGTTGAGAAATCTCTCAATTTGAGAAGGCTCTTGTTGTGATTTTCATTCATTTATTTGTTCATTCATTCATTCATTCATTCAACAAATAGTTATTAAACATCTGTTTTGCTCCAGGCACTATTCTGAAGGGCGGTAAAATACACAGATGTGGCTCCACCCTCACATAGTTTACAGTTCACCTTTATTTTCGAAATACTAATATCCGGCAATCTGCTCCTCCTTCTTCTAGAAACTCAATTTTATCTCTTTTAAACATATCAGTTTATTTATTCCTACAGTGACTCGCACCTGGTAAGCATTTAGTTATGACCTGACAGATTGAGTCGTATTTTTCTTCGTAACTGATAAATGTATAGTATTAAGGCACATTCTGAAACTCCAAAGTTTTATGTTACTTTACTATCACACATAAGAGGGTGGAAAGAAGAACACAGGTATTTCCTTCTGCATGTTTCGTGAGCATTCGTATTCATAGGCTGGTTCTCCCTTTCTTTACCACTGAAGTGTCAGTTGCTGGAATGTGGTCTAAGTGGGGTCAGATTTTGTAATAAAGGCAGTATTTCATTTATGCAGCATTCAGCTGAGGCCACTTGTGCCCCCATGTCTTCATAGCCATCCGGTTGGCCTGGGAAATTTACAAACACTCTCCTTGTTACCGTGAGTTGGACGGTAACCATGACCTAGACATGTGCAAAGTTCTTTACCTCTATCAAGAACAACTTTCACCACTGCAGACAAAGCGCTGTTTTCCTCTTTTAAAGATGAGAGAGATTCAGGAATGCGAGGGACCGGGGTCATGACGGCACCAATCTGGTATGTTGCGGACCATAAGCCTGAGCACAAGTCTGTCTCTCGAGCCTTGAGCCTCCCCGCTTGAAGCATGTTAACCCCAGGTTTTGCAAGTTCCCTCCCCTCTTCTGTATGCAGTCTTATTCTCCTGTCCCCTGTTCTCCAAGCTTTCCAAATCTTAGTTCTTCCTCTCTCTCCTAGAAAGCCTGGGGCTCACCTTCTCCAGATGTGTCCAGTGCAGTAACATGACCCAGACCCCAATTAAACACTCGTGTCCCAAGATCTCAGAAAGTCGCTTTGCTGTTATCACATTGATTGGGAAATTAAATGATGCATTTCTAATCCCAAGTATATCAGTAGAGAAACGAAGAGGAGATTTTCATGAGCTTTTTTGTCAGCCTTTGGTTTTAGAGTTTGGAGACTTGCTTGCACATTGGCTACCCCAGGAACTAGGAAACGTGTAACGGGAAATATGGGAGACACAGTAAGGCCTGGGTACCAAGTAGTAAAGGAATGACAAGTCTTAGGTGCCAATCCCAAACCACTCAGCAGATGATGTCCGCTTTCTAACCTTCCTTTCTGGTTCTAGAAAAGTGTTATTTTGTGTGGCTTCACCCTGTCAGTAGTTTTCTGGCATCTTCCATAGAATTTCATGTTTGAGAGTAAGAAAAATGTCAAAGAGAAGACATTAAACATTCACATGAAGAAAATATTCACTTTTGGAAAAAAATATTGAATAATTAATTTATTTAGCTGGGCTTCAAAAAAGTTGGGATAAATTACAATGTTGGTATGATTCAGAAAGGAATCTGCCATAGAAACAACTGCTTGGAATTCTAGCCACAGAAGCAGCTTTCCTTGGGGAACTTACTCAGCTTCTCTTCAATGAAGTTCCTTTATTTATAAAATTAGAATACAATTTGTACAGCCTGGTTCAAGAAAAGCTTATAGGAATACAACAAAAGTAAAGTTACAAGTTTTGGGGGGTCAAGGACTTGTCTAACACATACAGTGTCTAAGGGGAACTCCTCATCCGGAAGAGGAGAGGGCACCCAGCACTGTGACAGCCTCACATGCTATGGAATGAATGTACACATAAGAAAGCAACCTAAATTCTACAGGGAAACAAACATGTGGAATGATCCCATTGTCAGTGTGCTGTAGGAGCTGAAGATTTGGCGCTAAGGAAACAGATCAGGTTCTCACATTCTAACAGAGAATCACAGACAATTCACACCCACCATACATGACAAAGATGGCTCCTTGCAGGGATAAGAAAGTAGTCTGGTGAAGTGACCAAGACTTCACAGGAGTAAACAGGGCCTTGTAGAGCACTTTAAGGTTTGGATCTTATGCTAAAGGGAGCCATTGGAGGGATCTAAGTGACATGATGTGACAGGCATTGTTTTACTTTTCTGTTTTGCTTTAATTTTTATTGGCGTATAGTTGATTTACAATGTTGTTAGTTTCAGGTGTACAGCAAAGTGAATCAGTTATACGTATACATACACCCACTCATTTCTTAGATTCTTTTCCCATATAGGCCATTACAGAGTACTGAGTAGAGTTCCCTGTGCTCTACCATAGGTCCTTGTTGGTTATCTAGGCATTGTTTTTAAAAAGATCGACTTACTATATTAAGTTAATGTGAAACCACCTGGAATAATACAAGTTATGAAGAAAGAGTCCTGTTTGGATCTGATAAACCATGATTCATAGAAATCATGTAGGGTGACCAGTGGGGAGGATATGGTAATAATCCAGAAAAAGTAACGGTAGTTGGGAATATGGTTACAGTGATGAAGGGAGAAGAGCAAAAGTGTCCTGAAATGGAGCAAACAGGACATAGGAGCTGTAAAAGGGAGAATTCTAAAGGTGTCCCTCTCCCCCAAGATGCCTGTGCTCTGGTTATTGAAACAGTCATCAAAATTCCACCAAGGAGGGCCTTTGAAGATAAACTTAAAGTTACACACGAGTTGACCTCAAAATATGGAGATTATCCTGGATCCAGGTTGGTCCAATTTAATCACATGAGCCATTAAAAGTCTAGAATTTTCTCCAGCTAGAGCCAGAGAGATAAAATAGAGGAGGCAAGAGATGAGGCAGAGAACAGGTCAGAGAGATTCAAAGCCACTGCTGCTGGCTCTGAAGATGAAGAAAGGGAGTCACGAGCCACGGAATACAGGTGGGCTCTAGAAGCAGAGAATGGCTCTCGGCCACCAGCCGGCAGAGAAATGGAAACCTCAATGCTAGGACTGCATGCAAGTGAATTTGACCAACAACTTGAATAAACTTGGAAGCAGTTTATTCTTCCCAGTACCTCCAGAAAGGAATGCAACCCCACTGACACCTTAATTTTAGCCCAGTGAGACACATGGTGGGCTAGAACAGTGAGATAAATAAATGTGTGTCCTCTTCAGCCACTAAGTTGTGGTAATCTGATACAGCAGCAATATGAAACTACTACAGCAATGGAATAGATATAAGAAAGGAATAAGGAAAAGAGACATGTCAGGATGACTTAGCTCTTTGGGCAGAGTTTAGGGGAATAGAAGAATCATTTACTGAGGTGGAAAAGAATGATGGGAGAACATTAGAGGATGGGGATAGAAAACAAAAATTTGTTTTGAACATGTTAAGCTGGAAATGTCTATCATTCATCCAGTTGGAGGTGATAAGAAAGCAGGCAGAAATACAAATTTGGAGCGTAGAGAAGTGGTCAGGGCAGGAGATGTACACTGGCTTCACAAATGTGTTATAAACATATAAATGGGGCTACGTGTGTGTTCCTAGGGATATACATATATAGATAAAATCAGAAAATCCTCAGGATTTTTCACTAAAAACGTCTAAGGAAAATAAGCAATGTTAGGGAGGAAAGGAGATTACATACCTTTACGTGTTGAATTGTATCTCTCCCCAAAAAACATATTGGCATCCTAGTCCCCAGAACATGTGAATGTGATCATAACTGGTTTTAGTGTCTTTAAAGATAAAATCAAGTTAAAATGAAGTCATTAGGGTGGTCCCTAATCCAAAATGACTAGTGTCCTTACGAAAAGGGGAAATTTGGACAGAGACATGCACAGAGGGGAAACATCATTGAAGGTAAAGGCAGATACCAGGGTGATGCTTCCTCAAGTCAAGGAACACCACAGATGGCCAGCAAGCCACCAGAAGTCTGGGAAGATCATGGACCAGATTTCCTCTTCTAATCTCAGAAGGAACCAACACCTTGACCTTAGGTCTTTAGTCTACAGAATAAAGAGACAATAAATTTCTGTTGTTTAAGCCACCGAGTTGGTGGGACCTTGTTACAGCAGTCCTAACTAACTAAATCACACACTTAATTGCAAAGTTGACCCCCGAGGTAGCTGCATACATATATTTTGAGATGTATTTTGAGTGCAGTCTCCATATATAAAATTGGCATATACAAAATTATCACCCATTTTCAAATGAATAAAATCATTGACAATATGGCAAGGAAAAATGATCTATTAAAATAATTCCAGCAGTAATCATACAATTTTAAATATCTAATTTTTTAAGAAGCGGCAATCACATATTAATTATAATGCGTAAATTCACTTAGAAGTTTAAGTTTCTTTTATTAGATGATATTAAAATCAACTGCAATTCAATTGATATAAATTACTATTATTTGACTATTAAGCCTGTGAAAAATTACGGAAAGAAACGTGCCCAACGGTCTCAGTTATGAATCTACTTCGCCGCGCTATTCCCCGTGCTTATTCAAATACTGTTTTATTTAACTTAGACCTGTTAAACATGTCAAACTGTCAACATCCCAAGTGGAAGAGACTCAAAACTTGGGCTGAATGTCCATGAACACAGCAGGCATCGACCCTCCTCCAATTTTAAGAGGAACGTACCTTCTGCTATAAGCCGGAATGTATACATAATTAGGTCCCATGCAAGGAAATGTGCTTAAAGTTGACGCTATGCATTATAAAAAATTCTCAAGCTCATGAACGACCATAAGGAAAGAACCCAGGGCACTGTTATAAAATAGAGCACTTGTGAATTTTATCAACAATTTGCAACGAACCTGGAAATAGAAGCTGCAAACTTAATGTATTATGCTAAATGTAATGTGAACCCACCCAGAGCAATGGAAGCTAGGAAGAGTCCTGTTAAATGCCAAAAAACTACGATTCATAGAAACCCAGGAAACAAATGACTGGAAGGAGAAATTTCACACAGTTATCTTGTCCAGGCCCAGGGCATTAAACATCCTCTATATGCTGATGATTCCCAGTGCTTTCATCTTCGGCTCCGCCCTCCCCACTGACTCTAGACCAGTCTAGTCAACTACCTTCTGCCCATTTCCCCTGGGTATTTGTTTATCAGACTTCTCGTAAGTTCACACACCAGAATAGAATTGTTTACTTCTCCCATTATCCCTACCCCATTTCTCCCAACCTTTCCTCATCTCTGTAAAATGGGATCACCATCAATCCAGTCCTTGGGGACAAAAACAGAAGAGATTCTGGACCAGATTCTTCTCCTCATACCCTACAAAAATACACCAGCAAATTTGTTTGTTCTGCTCTCCTGCAAACTATATCCTGAACTCCTCCACCTCACATCGTCCCTACTGATGCCAGCTAGTCCATCATCTCTATTCTGCTTTTCTGCAACAGCATCTTACTTGGTTTCCCTCTTTCCCTTCTTGTCCCATCCCCCTCTGCCTCTAGAGTCTTATTTTCCACAGAGCAGTCAGAGAGCTTTTTCCAAATTTTAATCACATCATTTCACTCCTTTCCCTGTAATGTTCACATGGCTTCCCAGGATCGTCGTCAACATCGGCATCATATCATCATCAGCAGCAGCATCTCACTCACAGAGCACCTGGATTTGGTCCCTGCCTACTTCTCCGACTTTACTTTCTTCCAGTGTCCCCTCTTTTCGCTAAGCTCCAAACATGGCATTTTCTTCCTTAGACCCCTGAAGCAATTCCTTTACCTGGATCATTCTTCCTCACCTGGCTTCTCCTGCTCTTTCTCTGAGTTTTAGCACCCATGTTGCTTATCCAAAGAAGTCTTCCCCCACCTAATCTTGCCCAACTCTCCCCCATTTACGCTCAGTTTCATTGCCCCATGTATTTCATTTCCTTCACACCACTGACCACTACCTGAAACTATATGTACTGCTTATTTATTTTTCACCTTTGATTGTGTGTGTGTGTGTGTGTGTGTGTGTGTGTGTGTGTGGTACGCGGGTCTCTCACTGTTGTGGCCTCTCCCGTCGCGGAGCACAGCCTCCGGACGCACAGGCTCAGCGGCCACGGCTCACGGGCCCAGGTGCTCCGCGGCATGTGGGATCTTCCCGGACCGGGGCACGAACCCGCGTCCCCTGCATCGGCAGGCGGATCCTCAACCACTGCGCCACCGGGGAAGCCCTGATTATTGTTTTTACGTATACTTTTATTGTCTCCCCCAGTAAATCAATATGGTTTAGTTTCTATTTACTTACAAAACAGGAAGGTTTTTTTATTCTTCTTGATGAATTATGAATAGTTGACCTAAGGTTGCAGCTATTTTTTTTCCTACTGAACACAGAATATGTGCGCTCTTCAAGAGTATAAATTTTCCTTCCAAAACAGTGGATCTCAGTTGACCCTCTGTTACTATGATAGTCTTAACTGAGGGAGAATTATTAATCACTGACACCCTAATGGGAGAATGACATTCTCGAACCTTTGGGAGAACAATAGTCTATTTCATAATACTGATGATGGACACAATTTTGAAACTTATTTTTTGGTCCAACAGAGATTAATAATGCCCAACACTGACCAGTAAGATAACAGAAAGGAATGCCTTGTCTGAAGGTCTGACTGTGTTCTAGTCCTGGAAAGATGTGTCTAGACAAAGCCTGGTCTGGACTCAGGAGTCCTTAGGTTTGAAGCCAATTGCCAAGGGGAGGTCTGAACCTGAGGGCCCTCCTCACCCCACCCCAAGGGCTGGGATCTTGACCTCACAACACGGTGATAATAAAGTTCTTCCACTTGGCCAGACTCTATTAGCCTTTTATCATTTTAGTTTCCTCCTAACAAAATCACATTGAGAATCTTTTAACCTACACAGTGACCTCCTTTAAACATGAGGAGAAATTTAGAACTGATTTATTTGACAGCAATTTGGTTTGAGTCCTAGTATCTGTTATGTTGATTTATGATAACAATATAAGTGCCCATGACAAAGAGTTTTATGACTGGTTCCCGAGTTCGACTATCATTCCCCACACACTGAGTTCCCTCTAAAGGCACAGACTAAAGTCTCCAGGCCAGAGCTGACTAAGGTTCAGCCACCCCAAGGAAAGTAGTGACTTTCATAAATGGATCCTAAGCAAAAACCCAACGCCTTGTGTAGTTTGGGAAGGACAAACATTTGGTTCGTACCATCAAGGAAATGACATTCAAAAGCTTCATCTTGTTTTGTATATTGTATTTCAAAATACTAACAATTTCAAACTCTTTAGTTGAAAAGATCTTGAAGAATGTATTTATAAGAATAGCTGAACAGGACTCCCCTCGTGGCGCAGTGGTTAAGAATCCACCTGCCAATGCAGGGGACACGGGTTCGAGCCCTGGTCCGGGAAGATCCCACATGCCGTGCAGCAACTAAGCCCGTGCGCCCCAAATATGGAGCCTGCGCTCTAGAGCCCGCGAGCCACAACTACTGAAGCCCATGTGCCACAACTACTGAAGCCCGTGCTCCACAACAAGAGAAGCCACTGCATTGAGAAGCCCGCGCACTGCAACGAAGAGTAGCCCCCGCGCACTGCAACTAGAGAAAGCCTGCGCGCAGCAACAAAGACCCAATGAAGCCAAAAAAAAAAAAAAAAAAGAAAGAATAGCTGAACATTCTAAAATACTTTAAAAAGATAAACCTGTGATAACCGATGTGATATTCACCACAACCCAATAAAGCATGAGAAAGAGTATTCTCACTTCAGGGTGAGAAACTTTGGTCTAGAGGAGTGAAGTGTGTTTCCCAGGTGTATAAATCACTACATTTTAATGCCAGAGGGCTGTCCGGAGTTTTCCTCTCAGCCAAGGGCACCCACCTTCCAATAAGCTACTTTCCTTCCTCTGCTTATGAAAACAAACCCTTAGGGTTCTAGCTGATGGTCTGTAACTTTTAAGCAATAGAATATTATTATCATGAATGTTGCCTGAATCAATACTAGGGAAAAAATGTTGATTCAAAAATATCATCCAGAGTTCTATTTATCTCAAAGAAGTACAATAAATTCATATTTCTAATAGAAATGACATATTATAGATCTGGCTACACGGATGCCTTACTGAACTTTAGCTGCATGTATGTTTAGGCGGAAAAAATGCTACTGCAAGCTATCAAAGGAAGCTCTTGTCTGCTGAAAGGAGACACTTTACCTAAAGCAATTAGATTAGAGGTAGACTGCAATTTCGAGCCAAGAGTTAGGATGCAAACCTAGGGTCTAAGTCAGTAGAAAAATTCTCTCTAACAGCAAAATCTATCAACTCTGAAACCTTCAAAATTGCATTTTAAGCAAGATTTAGGACCATCTTTGATAGTCTACACTTAATCATGGAGTCTATGTACTTTCACTTTATACTCTGTTGATCAGGATGCAATGATAAAGGTCTTCTTGAACCCAGAACAGACGAGGTGGACTCCTTGACCAGGTCTCCTCTTCCTGTGCTCTGCTCAGCATGCAGACTCTGGGTACCCCAGGTGTCTCTATGATGACAGACAGCATCACTGGAGTGAACACTCAGCCCTGCTTCACAAGCCTTTGCAGGTTCGGTTCCTTCTCCTGGAATCCCTTAGCAATCACCACTCCAGTCCAGCAAACGTTAGCTCGTGCCTAGTTCAAGGGTCAACTGCCATACAAAGCTTTCCTCCTCCTCCCAAGGAGAGGGACCACCACATGGTCAAAACACCAGGCAGATGTGTTATCCCAACTCTCAGTCCAGTATATGATAAACATTTGTCTCTCACCACCAGTCCTCTCTAAACTCTGAGCTCTTTGAAGGCAAGGACTGTATCTAATTCCTACTTGTGTTCCCAATACAAAGAAGCAATCAAGGAACATTTGACACTAAAAACAAAATATCACATCCTTTTCATTTCTATTGACATAAGTCCCAATTCTAGGATTCACCAAGCCTAGACTGTAGTCACAAAATGTAGAAATATAGAGCTTTAAACTTAATATTGTATATATATATATATATATATATGAGCATTTCTTTTTATTTTTAATTAATTAATTTATTTATTTTTGGGTGAGTTGGGTCTTCGCTGCTTCACGCGGGCTTTCTCTAGTTGCGGCAAACAGGGGCTACTCTTCATTGCGGTGTGCGGGCTTCTCATTGCGGTGGCTTCTCTTGTTGTAGAGCACCAGCTCTAGGCGTCGGGCTCAGTAGCTGTGGCATGTGGGCTCAGTAGTTGTGGTTCTTGGGCTCTAGAGCGCAGGCTCAGTAGTTGTGGAGCACAGGCTTAGTTGCTCCGCGGCATGTGGGATCTTCCCAGACCAGGGCTCGAACCCATGTCCCCTGCATTGGCAGGCGGATTCTTAACCACTGCGCCACCAGGGAAGCCCTATATGAGCATTTCTGATAGGAAACCCCAAATATTAGAGAGTGGGCACTCTGTTCTATCACTTAAACAGTGTTGACTTTGGGCAAAAGGAACATATGAAAGTGCCATTTTTTGTTTGATTTGAATCCCTATCTTTCAGTATACCACTTCTCATGCCTTCTGAGTTGGAAGTTTTGTCTTTATAGAAACCACAATTTTTCAGAAGGAATCATCTTTAAAAAATAATATTAAACAATTAAGTATTCCTGAAGTATATTTAAATTACTAATGACCTAAATAAGCAGATTTATGCCACGATACACTGAATACCAGCTATGCATCCTCCTATTCTTTCATGGTACACGTTACATGGTAAATTTGAACATAAAGAAAAACTCTTCATAGATAGCATGGCTTTAAGATTATATTGCTCAATAAGACTAGGTGCTTCCTAGCTCTAGAAACAAAAGAACATAAAAACTTTCAGTGTTTTCTAAGGGTCAATTAACAACACCTTCGACAGAGTCACAGGTTTTCTGTCCTGGGTATGACATCAGTCTCTTGAGCCCACCTTTTCCCTTTTGTTGTTGTTTATTTTTGTTTTTGGCTTTTGGCCACACTGCATGGCATGTGGGATCTTAGTTCCCTGACCAGGGATCGAACCTGCGCCCCCTGCAGTGGAGGTGCAGAGTCTTAACCCCAGGACTGCCAGGGAATTCCCCCATCTTTTCCCCTTTGAACAGAACAATGCTGTTGACGGTCTACGGCTGTGGAGTACGGTACCAACCACTTCAGTGTGACATTTTCTAATAATTGTTTGCCAATGTCAAGACTTCTTAATCAAAATCCATTTTGCTTTGGAGTTGTCTTTAGTTTAATGTCAAGATGGCATTCATATAGCAATTATCCTGTTTAAAGTAGCTTATATAAGTAATGAAATTACAGATTAACTTGCTTCTTTCCCACAACTGTGTAGACATATGCATGTGTGTGTATGTCTATGTCATTTGTTGACGCTTAAACTAAAATAATCTTTTTAAAAGTCTTTCTTATTAAAATTGCCTATGACATTTATGAAAGACAAAAGCAAACCCTGATGCTTCCTTCAAAATGATAAGAAAATATCACCAAGACCGCCATGGTATACAGAATCCAGAAGATAAACCACTGCTAGGAGCTAAGTAGCTAACCAAACCTGAGGTCCAATCAGGGCATTCAAAGGTATCATAGTTGACCTGTTCAGAATTTAATTTTTATACAAAAATTTGCTCTCTCTGCTACAGGCAATTTATTGCTTCAGGATTGAACTAAATACTGCATGTACACTCCTCCCAGAGATAACCATATGTAAATAGCCCGAGGAATTAGGCTTTGTTGCCCATGGAAGTCTCAGTTCCTGTGTCACCTCTTTCCTACCTGCTCCCCTACTTTCCACAGCCTGGTTAGGGCTGGAATTAGGATTAGACCTTAATCTGTGTTTTCGTAATAGTTAGTGCATATCTGTAGCTCAATAACAACTGATCTGGGTATTTTAACTTCGATACCCCATCTCTTCCTCTGACTCACCAACCAAATCCCCATTTCCATTTTATTAGATTTATCAACTCCTTTAAATCTTGTTCATCTTTGCATCCATGGTGACAAATCAGACTGTATATAAAATATACATGTATTTATGTACAGAAAGACAAAATGGATGCCAATTTTTAAAGTTTTATTATTTTGATACAAAATTCAATTTCTTGCTTGATAATATACCTTTTTTTCTATACTTTTGTTTTAAATTACTTTGAAGGTACGATTATACTTCCAATTACTTACACGTCATTCACATTTGTAGCAAATTTATACGGACTGCCTATTATGTAGCAACTATGTTTAACTGAGTAATAAAATATCTTTCATTTACAAAAGTACATAATAATGTTCAGAAAGGTTAAAAATTGCGCCTGAGGTATGACTTCCGATGAGTCTGAAGAAACAAGATTTCAAACACAGAAAGTTCTGTTGCCTCTAAAGCCATATTTTGCCTCTGTATCAAATACCGACTTCCTTTTTACCACCTGATGGATTATTTTTTTCACTTCAGTCTACCAAGATTAAGAAATGCAAGTGATGTAGAAAAATGTGAAGCAACAGAATCTCTTCTATTGCTGATAGGAATGTAGTTTATATAACTACTTTGGGAAATAATTTAGTATTAACTTACTAAGATGAACTTTGACTCCTGGGTATATAATGAAGAGAAACTCTTGGAAACTATAAATTAAGCCAGGGGTATGTACAAGACCGTTCACGACAGTACTGTTCATAATAGCAAAACCTCAGAAACAACCCAAATGGCCATGAAGGGTGAATAGACAAATTGTGGTACTGTCACATGATTGAATATCCCAGAGCAGTGAATTCAATGAACTACAGCTGGGCACAGCATGCAGGCATCTAAATCTGTGTTTCACCGTTTTGTGGGAGTGGGTAGCATGGGGTTGAGAGTCCAGATGAAGGAGCTGGACCAGCTCTGGCACTAATATCAGTGTGACCTTGGGAAATTCTGTAACCTCTTTTTTCTCAGTTTCCTCATCTTGAGAGTGAGAATAATGGTACCCAGCTCACAGCGCCTTTGTGAGAATTAATGAGTATATATACAGACATAGCACCTAGAACGGGTAATGGCTCTACGTATGTGTTTGTTCTCACTATTTGAATATACTTTACTAGAATATAGGATTTGAGTAAAATTCAAATATATTTAATGTTCATATTTATTAAGTACATGTAGAAGAGATCCATTCTATTTCTTATAGCGTAACTATATTTGCTATATTTAACATACGAAAAAGTTCGGATATATTTAACTGGAACTATAGCAGTTATTAAACATTGAAGGATAGTAGTTATTGTTCATCCGCAGTTACTTAAGGAAACATGTAGACACTCAATATAAAGTATTTTCCAATTCTAACTGGGTTTATATTTAAAATACTCTCTATTCTTAAAAATAATGTAAGGCCACTCACTAAATAAGCACTTTAGCATGACTATACATTCTTCAATTAAAAGCCGAAATTAGAAATGATGGAGATAGTTCTTAGAAACAGACAAAAATTCCAAATTGGAGTAAATCTTTGAAATCATGTACTCAAAGCCCTTGATTTTTCAAATAGGGAAGACTGAGACCCAAAAATCCAAACACAATTACATGAGTTGGGGTCAGGACAACAACTAGAAACCATGCGTATGGACTGCTGGCAAGTTTTCTTTCTAGTACGTCATATAAACGCATTAAAAATATATATAACAACACAAGAGTTGAGCTGACTTCCTGATCTGTACTGTTGATGGTGGGATGTAGCAACGTCTTCTAGGAGGAAGTTAGCCTTGTGGATACGTCCGAGAGGAACTTCTTAGGCAGTAAGCCCAGCTTCCCAAAGACCTTGAGGGGACAATGACAGTTTTGAGGAGCCCCTGTTGTCTCCCTGAGGCCTAACGGCCTCTCCAGCCTCCACGCTCTCCGATCTTACCTCTACTTTCAACAGACACTTAACTCCCAGGAGCAACTTCTTACTTCCCTGTACTTCAAAATCCATCCGGGTCTTCAGGAAGCCTCCCCTTCTTTGCTCCTGCAGCCAAAATTCTTCTCCTCCCTCTGCTTGGGCTCCTCCAGGGCTGGGTTGCTCAATTAACCCCTAACTTTGCTTTCATATTTAATCTCATTTGCTTCGTTGGGCCATTCTCACTACAAAAATGCTCACTTTGTAGTTTCCCTCAACCTTTTTGGTTAAGACACTTTCTACTGTGACTTTTTGTCAAGCATCGCAAAATTTTTCGTTCGATTCTTCCCATCCATCCACATCTTAGTCCACTGCAAGAGTTTCTATCATTGTCACTCCACAGAAACTCTTTGTCAAACACGGCCAACGGTTTTCTCATTCTAAAGGGTGACTGCCTTCCCGAGAGACTTCATTTCATGTCTGTAGTATCTGACTATTGATGACCCACCCTTCTTTACATAGCTCACGTACCTTGGCCGTGATGTTAATACTAGCCTAATTTCTATCTCTACATCATTTATTTTTGCCAATCTTTTTGTCCCCTCTTGCTTCCTTCTAAACGTAGCCATCCTCTTACGTTCTGCCTCCAAGGATTGATTCTTCTCCATACATTTCTTCCATTATTTTGTCTGCCCCAAAGCATCATCCATCATAACTATGTGTTTCACCCTTCCAGCCATCTCTTGCCTCAAAAGTCCCAGGAATATATTTCTAACTGTCCAGTACCTCCCTGGATGAGCAAGGGGTTACTGAAAATCATGATCACAGCAGTATTTTTCTCCCTTACACAAATGCTCCTATTTCTAGCTCCCCTATCTTGGTTTATAACATTACATTCTTCCTGCCCCCCAGGCTCAAAGCCATGATGTTAGCTTTGACTCTTCTTGCTCATTTGCTTCCTATATTTATTTCCAAGTTCAGGAGTGTCTGTCAAATATGAACCTTCATTTACCTCTAGTGAGACCATCTTTATTATTTCCCACCCCTGGAGAGAAATTCCTGGGCATTTCTCACTAGCTGGATCCCTGGTACCATTTCATTCTCATCTCATCTAACACCCACAGGGCACTTGATGTCAAAATCTCTCAACTTGACTCAGGTTGTGCCTTCCATGCTGCCATTTTTTTAGCTCATCCACACCATTCATTTATCATTTATGGAGTATGGATACTGTAATGTGTACTTGGATAAGAGTTATTTTTCATGTGATCACTCGACAAACATTTACTGAGCAGCTATTCTAGGCTCTTTGTTAGGTCAAGAACACATTAAAATGAATATGAGTAAAATATGGCTCTTGACCTCCATTCCTGTGTAATACTGGTATGCTGAGGAATATGGGCCATTTCCCCAAATGTCTTCTAGGGAACAATATTTTTGCAAATGTTATGGGGAAATAATTCTGGCACATTGTATTAACTAATATGATAATAATACATCGTATTAGTTCAGGTCAGGTTTAGACTCAAAAAGCAAAAAGCTTTTGGTCACTTGTCTCCTTAAGACCTTGCTGACAATATACTGCTAATTAGTCGCAGGAAACATCTTCACAACCCAGTATTCACCACACACACACGCACACACACCCCTCACAGATTTTGGAGTTAAATGATAATAACTGTCATTTGGTAAAAATACTACTTAATACATTAGATTGATAATAACAAGAAATAATTCTCATTCAGTGGTACAATTTACAATAAATAATTTTTTTATAATCAAATAATTATAGCCTATTCTAGTTACAAGAAACACTATGATTATCACCCAAGCAATCTTTCAGGAATTAGATGAGCCTCTACATATATTTGGCATTGTTTGCATCCTTACTTTATCAGTACATTATTTTATCTCTCAAATGTTTATTTCATTTTGCGAAAAATAAAATAAAATTCTACTAAACATGTTACCAATTAACCAGAAACTACGTTGCCCTCCAATTTTTTTGTAAGTTATATAATTTTAGGAGATGAATCCAAATAAGAATTTTGTAAAAATTTATAGACCATCATTTAAAAAAGCCATTATCTCCTTTCTGGGTTTTTTCTGGTGGTGTATGACTTTCATTTATATGCACTACAAACTTAATCTTAAACACCCTAATCTAAATCTGAAACGATTCAAAATATATTTTCAATATTTTCCCCTTCCTTTGCCTTGCCCTGTGTGTGGTCTGAAAGTACAGGGGCTTTGTGATCCAGTGGGTTATTCATTATTTAGTCTTTATTCATTCCCATGTGCGAGACTCTCTGCTGATCAGAACCTGTCTGTACTTTTAAAGTGGGTCATAATTAATATATTTTAAATTTCTGAACTTGCTTCCATGACGGTAGAGTTTAGATAAACATTCCAAACAGAAGGCGTAAATATTTTTGGTTTAGCTGAGTATACAAAAATGACATTATCAAAATATCCCAGTTTCTCAATGTTGCACAAGGAACTGAGACCCTCTAATTCCCTCACTTATCTCAGAGTCATAACCCTTCACCCGTAACGACTGGTGCCATCTGTTGGTACTTAGGGAACGAGCATCCAAATTGGAAGGTATTTGGATATTTCACTGAGGAAATATCACAAGTCATCTTATTATTTGAATTCTGAAGTTATCATCATAGCATATGCCTCAATTTTTCACATTGCTCTATTGCCTTACAAGGCAGGAAGCATCCCTGGTGGGTGCCCTCTACTTGGGGTCACAGCTCATTTCCAGTTATACTGATTTGAACTTGAGGCCAAACATTGATCTTTATATATATATATATATATATATATATATTTTTTTTTTTTTTTTTTTTTTTTTTTTTTTTTGGCGGT
>NC_041221.1:25693789-25694986 GCF_002837175.3 Physeter macrocephalus
GGTCACAAAGCACAGAGCTGATCTCCCTGTGCTATGCGGCTGCTTCCCACTAGCTATCTATTTTACGTTTGGTAGTGTCTATATGTCCATGCCACTCTCTCACTTTGTCACAGCTTACCCTTCCCCCTCCCCATGTCCTCAAGTCCATTCTCTAGTATGTCTGTGTCTTTATTCCCATCTTACCCCTAGGTTCTTCATGACATTTTTTTTTTCTTAGATTCCATATATATGTGTTTGCATATGGCATTTGTCTTTCTCTTTCTGACTTACTTCACTAGGTCCATCCACCTCACTACAAGTAACTCAATTTCGTTCCTTTTTATGGTTGAGTACTAATTCCATTGTATATATGTGCCACATCTTCTTTATCCATTCATCCGATGATGGACACTTAGGTTGCTTCCATGTCCTGGCTATAGTAACTAGAGCTGCAATGCCCTTTTATTTTCTGTAATTCTGATGCTTTGACACCTCTGGAGAGACTGCCCCTCCCAAGGAGCAGGCCTTTCATATGCAAATGAGCCACTGCAGAGCCCAGGCTCCCCACTCCTCCTCCATTAGGCTCTCACCCTCAGGGTCAATATTCTCTTGCCTTCATCACCCCCAGGGCCAGGAAACAGACAAGCTGGGGCATCCCCTACACCCGCGAGCCCCGTGATAATCTGGAAGCTAGCCAATCCTAAACCTGCTTGCCCTACCTCATCTGTTCCTTCCCAAGGAAAACACGACACAGATTCTTGCCCACACCTACCCCCTGCTCACTCTGCCTCCTGACTGACCCTGGCCTTTCCCGGAAAGGTCCCCCACAACGTGGCACACCCCTGCCTCTCTGGATCTGTGACTTCTCAAGGGCGACCATCTCCTGATCTGCCGGCCTCACCATACCTGAATACTAATAAAACTTCCATTTTAAAACAATAGGTCACTGGGCCCAGGTCTTAATAGCTACTTGTAAGTTTCCACGTTTGTCATCTATGAATCCCAGCCCCTCTATCTGGGCTCCTAGTTCTAGGCACAAGTGTCAGATGACACTCAACCCAGTGGCTCTGATATGACTCCCAGCGTTTCCTAATGCCAGATGCCTGAATGGTTCTTCTTCTTTTTTTTTTTTTTTTTGCGGTACGCGGGCCTCTCACTGCTGTGGCCTCTCCCGTTGCGGAGCACAGGCTCCGGACGCGCAGGCCCAGCGGCCATGGC
>NC_041221.1:25698152-25716337 GCF_002837175.3 Physeter macrocephalus
TTTTTTTTTGGCGGTACGCGGGCCTCTCACTGTCGCGGCCTCTCCCGTTGCGGAGCACAGGCTCCGGACGCGCAGGCTCAGCGGCCGTGGCTCACGGGCCCAGCTGCTCCGCAGCATGTGGGATCTTCCCCGACCGGGGCACGAACCCGTGTCCCCTGCATCGGCAGGCGGACTCTCAACCACTGCGCCACCAGGGAAGCCCCTATATTTGTTTTTAAATAGGCTTTCAAGAAATATTTAAAATAATGTGTTAAATGCATTTTAATATTAACAAAAAGAAATTCATAATCAATGATGTTTCACATTTCTAGATTTTAAAAATCTCCAACATCTTGAATAAAAACTTTGAAAATAGCAGCTGTTTCGTTATTGTTGTTATTCTTCCCCAGATTATTCTGTACCATAGGTGTATGTATCATGCCCTTTTTTTTTAACATCTTTATTGGAGTATAATTGCTTTACTATGGTGTGTTCGTTTCTGCTTTACAACAAAGTGAATCGGTTATACATGTACATATGTTCCCATATCTCTTCCCTCTTGCGTCTCCCTCCCTCCCACCCTCCATATCTCACCCCTCTAGGTGGTCACAAAGCACCCCCTAGGTTCTTCATGACCTTTTTTTTTTTTTTTTTTTTTTAGATTCCATATATATGTGTTAGCATACGGTATTTGTTTTTCTCTTTCTGACTTACTTCACTCTGTATGACAGACTCTAGGTCCATCCACCTCACTACAAATAACTCAATTTCGTTTCTTTTTATGGCTGAGTAATATTCCATTGTATATATGTGCCACATCTTCTTTATCCATTCATCCGATGATGGACACTTAGGTTGCTTCCATGTCCTGGCTATAGTAACTAGAGCTGCAATGCCCTTTTATTTTCTGTAATTCTGATGCTTTGACACCTCTGGAGAGACTGCCCCTCCCAAGGAGCAGGCCTTTCATATGCAAATGAGCCACTGCAGAGCCCAGGCTCCCCACTCCTCCTCCATTAGGCTCTCACCCTCAGGGTCAATATTCTCTTGCCTTCATCACCCCCAGGGCCAGGAAACAGACAAGCTGGGGCATCCCCTACACCCGCGAGCCCCGTGATAATCTGGAAGCTAGCCAATCCTAAACCTGCTTGCCCTACCTCATCTGTTCCTTCCCAAGGAAAACACGACACAGATTCTTGCCCACACCTACCCCCTGCTCACTCTGCCTCCTGACTGACCCTGGCCTTTCCCGGAAAGGTCCCCCACAACGTGGCACACCCCTGCCTCTCTGGATCTGTGACTTCTCAAGGGCGACCATCTCCTGATCTGCCGGCCTCACCATACCTGAATACTAATAAAACTTCCATTTTAAAACAATAGGTCACTGGGCCCAGGTCTTAATAGCTACTTGTAAGTTTCCACGTTTGTCATCTATGAATCCCAGCCCCTCTATCTGGGCTCCTAGTTCTAGGCACAAGTGTCAGATGACACTCAACCCAGTGGCTCTGATATGACTCCCAGCGTTTCCTAATGCCAGATGCCTGAATGGTTCTTCTTCTTTTTTTTTTTTTTTTTGCGGTACGCGGGCCTCTCACTGCTGTGGCCTCTCCCGTTGCGGAGCACAGGCTCCGGACGCGCAGGCCCAGCGGCCATGGCTCACGGGCCCAGCCGCTCCGCGGCACGTGGGATCTTCCCGGACCGGGGCACGAACCCGCGTCCCCTGCATCGGCAGGCGGACTCTTAACCACTGTGCCACCAGGGAAGCCCCTGAATGGTTCTTTTTGTGCTCAGGGCATACCAACCCCAGTACGGCGCTGACGAGCTGTTTATGGCTACAGAAAATACAACCTGTTAGCCAACATTTGGTCTGCCTGACACTGTCTCGTGCCAGAGATCCAGGCCAACTCCAAGTCCTGGCTCACTGCTATTTATCCATCATTCCCAGGAGTTCCACGGATGAGTGCCTGCATGCGTGTATACGTACACATGTTCATATACACACGCATACACTTGCATATATCTTTCTTAAAGTAATTCTACTGTATGTAAACATGTAAAATCAATATCAAGGAAACTATGGAAAATCAATATCAGATTTTGGACTACCATATTTGCATATCTTAGAAAATAATTTTATAATATATGTGTGTGTATACACACACACACTCATTGGCACATAACAACGGTAATTGTATTTTGGCGAAGGAAAAAAATCTGTTAAATACAAATCTCATGTTGATTACATTAATCATTACATTTTGCTTGAACTATAAGACAAATGTAAACATTTCACTTTTCCAGTAGCCTGCAAGCTGATTTCACAATTGAGAATTAATGTGGGGTTTGTTCCAGAAGTTTCATTTATATTTTTAGAGATTTTGTTAGATAATAGTAGATTTCCTTGAATGTGGAATTTATATTTTTTATTGAGAAAAAACTGTAAATAGCACACACGTACAGTTTATATAAATATGCTTAAATAATGTAAAAACATGATAACATATCTTTCAAACAAATGTGGCACAGCTTATTTTATTTAGCTGTGTATAGATGAGGTATCAACCCACCCCAGTTTCCTTCATGCAACAAAAGAGAACATGGTAAAAAGTCTGACTCAGAAGGGAAGGAGCTTTAGCACTAATGTTATGGAAAGATTCTACTACAATTGTTCTGTGATATTTCCCATCCCCCAGGGACCTAGGCTATGTCCTATATTAAAGATTGCTTCATTAAATATATGAAAGTTTGCCTGCTGGAGTTGACTTGTTCTTTAAGCTGCCTTTAATCACCTTTCCTTCCCTCATCCCAAAGCCTCTGTGGCCTGCACATATAATCTACAAATGAAAATATACTATTTTAAAAATGAAATATTCATCATCGTTTCAAAATAAAACTAAATTCAAATTCCTCAAATGGATCCTTTAAAATTCAACAGTCTCTAAATATGAGTAAATATGAGTAACTGGGCCCCAAATACTGGGTTTAATTCATAATGCTTACTTAGAGAAATGAACAACACTTGTGTCTTCTTGCAGATTTACCAAGAATTACCTAACATAAAATTCTGTTAAGGAATGATGTAACTCATTCCTCTAGCTCTCAATATACTTTAAAATGATGATTGTATATAGGAATTTACACTGAATAGATTCTATTTCCCAAGCGAAGATTTACATTAAATGACCAAAAATTAGATGAACTTATTTTCTTACCAACATAAAACATAATGAATATACTATTGATTGGAGATGTAAGACTAGCCAGCTTAATATCAAACATCAATAGAAAGCAAATATACAGCCAATGAATTTTGCAGTAAACACAGTAATAATAAAAGATAGTTTTGACTATTTTCTTGAAAAGAGTCCTTGTCAATAAATAGAGATCTCAGTGGTATTCCTATCGGCTCGTGAACTAAACAGTTTTTGCTGATTTGGTTTTATTCCAACCAACCTAGATGGCAAAACTGTTTGGACTGACCATGCAGTTAAAATGGCTAAATGATAACATTGACTATGGCTCTGTCCAGTGTTTTCTAGAAAAACATGGCCTCCACAGAGGCAAACTTTTCACCACAAAAGCATGGATCTGAAAGCTTCTTCACACTCATACAACCATATCTTCTTAAGCATTTATTTATATCCTGTCTACTTCAAAATGGACTTGAGACAATTATATCAAAGAGAAAGAAACCTAGAAAGAAAGAAAAAGCAAACTAGCAAATAACTTTTGTATCTTTCACATCAAACTTCAGAATGATTGAAACGGCATGTTGCTCCAAAACATGTACAATTTCCACTATTTTCAGTCTACAATGACTATGTCCTTCAAAGTAACATTAACAAAATGACAGGTTTATTTCTGGCAGCATAAGGAGAATATTTACTGGCAAACTGCTCCCAATGAACGGGAAACTTAAATTACCCAGTTGTTCTTTGAAAATTTTCCAGTGGAAATATTCCTTCCTTCATACATGTATGAGGCTTTTAAACTCCAGGAAAACTGCTCTTTATTTTAGAGGGAAAAATGCCAAATCAGGAGAAGAATGCATTGATGAACTTGCACTAGATTATATTTATTTCTTTATAGGCTGGTAAAGAAGTAAAATTAGGACCACACAGCCCTTCACGCATTGAGTACTTACTATGTGTTAGATTCAGTGCCAAAGGCTTTAAGATAAGATCTCATTGGATCCCCAGAGAGGATCTATTATTCTGTTTTTATAGACAAAGATTTTTTTGGAGAGCAAAAGTTTACACTTTTGATTAATTCCAAAATATGCATGTTTTTATTGTGTAGCTCATTTGTGTATGTCATTTTAAAGAAATCGTCACCTAACCATGGTCACAACAATTTTCTCATACTATTCTCTACAAGTTTTATAGTTTTAGGCTCCATATTTAAGTCTATGATTCATTTAATTAATTTTTAATGGCATGATATAAGGGTAGGATAGAGATTGATTATTTTTCCTTTTTTATTTTTGCATATCGTTTCTAAATTGTTCCGACACCATTTGTTGAAAACATTATCATTTCCCCATTGAACTGGAGGGACCCTTTGTTGAAAATCAATTGACTGTGTATATGCGGTCTTTTATTACAAGTTTTAGACAAAATGCCCTCCCGGCCAATCATCTTAAAAAAAATTTGGTGGAAAGAATTTTTAGGATAAAGTCCCTTTCCTACGAAGACTAGAAGTTTAGCACAGCTCTGTGGTGGGGATATAAACCCAGAAAGACAGAAATGGTCCCTCCCTGCCTTCCATTTTATTGGAAGAGATAGAGAATAATAATTAAATACAGTTTTAAAATTACACATTTGAGTAACTCCATGGAGAAATTCATTAAGTCACTGTGATCTAGAATAACAAGAGGATCTTTTAAAGAGTTAGAATTTAAGCTCAGATTTAAAAGAGGAGAGGGCTGGGCTTCCCTGGTGGCACAGTGGTTGAGAGTCCGCCTGCCGATGCAGGGGACGCGGGTTCGTGCCCCGGTCCGGGAAGATCCCACATGCCGCGGAGCGGCTGGGCCCGTGAGCCATGGCCGCTGAGCCTGCGCGTCCGGAACCTGTGCTCCGCAACGGGAGAGGCCGCAAAAAAAAAAATAAATAAATAAATAAAAGAGAAGAGGGAACTATATTGCTCAATTCCCACCAGTTTAGAACTGGATGAGTTCTCTTGGTGCAAAATTGTGTTTCCTCCTGTGTGTGTCTGTGTGTGTGTATGTGTGTGTAGGAATAATATGGATGAAAATATAATATGAATTGGGTTCAGGAATGAATTCAAACAAACCAAAAACCCCTGGCAGTCAGGAAAGTGAAAGAAAATATAACAAGGAGTAACAAAAAGTGTATATATTTGGGAAAAAATCTTATGCAAATTAGGTAGGGATAGTATGGAGAATACTGTATTAGCAATTTATAGGATAAGAAAAAAGATCATGTCTTGATGAAGATTGAACACTCAGAAATATGAGAACTCTCAAGCCATCTCCTTTAACTAAAGAAATAGCTCACATCACCTGGCTTCTTAAGAGGAAAGAGGCACAAATGTGAAATCTATCTCTAGGGATGAATAAAAATATCGAACTACTGTTTTCATTTACATAAGACAATAAGGAATTCCTTTTAATACTTAGTGACAACTGTGACATTTTAGTCATTGACAAAATATACTGTGTAGGTTGTATTTTGTTAAAGAGGTTTAATTTCAGATGCAATTTTGTTAAACAGATGTAATTTCCAATATAAAATTAAAAGGAGACTTGAAAGAAATGGAGCAAGAATATTCAGAAAAATTTATATTTACAAAGAGTAATTTTTTTAAAGTGGTTTTTGTGATTTTGGTTCAGAAGATGTTAGAAAAGGAAAATAAAACAAAATGATTCTTTTCCAGTTAAGGAAAATTAACAGGAGGAACTTCACAATGATAGATCATTTCTCTCTCCGAAATTTGCAGGTGTTCCAAATTTTTACAAAAAAAAAGTCCAAAATAAAATTCAAAGATATAACTAACATTGATAAACCTGTATCTATCAATTGTGCATTCATTCAACTGACATCTTTTTAAATTCTACTGAATGGCAGGTGCTGTACTTAAAGGTGCATGTAATCTACTATTTTTCTTTCTATTTTTAGAAGCAAAGCCAAACAAAAAATCCAGCAATACTAACAGCAACAACAAAACACAAAACTACAATTAACTTCAACAAAATGCATTGGAAATAGCATACAGAGAAATGACCACATGGCTGAAATTGCTAGAGCATAATAAAAGGAGATAAAAAAATTAATCAATGACATTTACAAAATAGCTATGAATCAGTATGCCCTTTGTTTCTCACTTCTCATCTTCATAGGAACGGGACTTTATCCTCAAAAATTCTTTCCACCAAATTTTTTTTTAGGATGATTGGCAGGGGGGACATTTTGTCTAAAACTTGTAATAAAAGACCACATATACACAGTCAATTGATTTTCAACAAAGTGTCCCTCCAATTCAATGGGGAAAGGGTAATGTTTTCAACAAACGGTGTCGGAACAATTAAGAAACGATATGCAAAAATAAAAAGGAAAAATCATCAATCTCTATCCTACCCTTATATCGTGCCGTTAAAAATTAATTAAATGAATCATAGACTTAAATATGGAACCTAAAACTATAAAACTTGTAGAGAATAGTATGAGAAAATTGTTGTGACCATGGTTTAGGCAAAGATTTCTTTAAAATGACATACACAAATGAGCTACACAATAAAAACATGAATATATTGGAGTTCATCAAAAGTGTAAACTTTTGCTCTCCAAAAAACATTGTTAAGAAAATGAAAAAGTAATTACAGACTGAAATAACATATCTGCAGGACACACGTCTGACATAGGACTTGTCTCCAGAGTGTATGAAGAACTCTTATGACTCAATCATAGCAATATTACAAACAACTCAATTAAAAAGATGAGCAAATGATTTGACTGAGCATTTTAAAAAATAAGATATATGGGTGATAAATATGCGTATGAAAAGATGCACAACATAGTTAGTCATTGGAGAAATGCAGATTAAAATCACAATGAGATACTACAACAAACTCTAGATTTGCTAAAATGGAAAAGATTGATAATACTATGTGTGGATGTAGTGCAATGGAAGCTCCCAAACTACTGATGGAAAAGCAAAAGGGGAGGGCCACCCGAAAAAGAGTTTGGTGGTTTCCTTAAAAAAAAAAAAATACACTTAACGTATGATCCAGCAATTCGACCTCTATGCGTCTATCCAAGACGATGAAAACAAGTCCATGTTAAGACTTGTACTTGAATGTTCATAACAGCTTTATTCACAATCACAAAAAAATGGAAATAACCGGTGATTGGATAAACTAATACAGTAAAATACTATTCAAAAATAAAAGGGAATATATCACTGATACACTCAGCAACATGGATGAATCTCGAAAGTATTTTGCTAAGTAAAAGAAATCATACACAGAAGACTAAGTACTCTTGAGTCTATCTACATGAAGTTCTAGAAAAGACACAACTACAGTGTCTGAAAATAGATCAATGGTTGCCAGGGGTCAGAGGGAGGTGGAGGAGGGGACTGATGACAAAGGGGCACAAGAGAACTTTTCAGGGTGATGGGAAGGTTTCCAGTCATGATTGTGGTGGTGGCTACATGACTGAATACATTTGCCAAAACTCATCAAATTACATCCTTAAAATTGTTCAGTTTTATGATTTAGTAAATTATACTTCAATAAGTCTAACAAAAAAATTTAATAGTACAGGTGTTTGCTGCAGAGTTTAGATACCGATTTAAGTTTTTAGATAATAATTCAGGTACAGAATTACTTTTTTAACTTTAAAATTACAAGCATATTATTTTCGCCCCAAATATATATTCCAGAGGAATACAGCTTAATACATTCTAAGTAAAATGCTGTCATTTGTGTGAACATAAGCATGATCATCTCTACTGTCCTAGGATATTTCCTTTGTGGATATATCTTCTAGTCAGGCAGCTACTGCCAAAGAAAGAAAGGGAGTATAAAAGTTAACGCAACTTCTTTCAGCAATATAGAATACAGGGGGGAAAAATATCAGGAAGATTAGTAGGAGTCAGTTCCCTTGAAGTAATGTGGCTCAGATTTATAGTGCAGCTTTGGCACAGGAAGAGATGGATATGAGTACACTGACCACCCAGGAACCAGTGAGACTCACCCCCAGGCAGGGTGAAGTTCAGCAGCAGGGTCACAGGTGAGGACATGAAAGGTGGTACAGGATTCTGTGATGATGTGGGAGGATGAGGACCAATAATGAGGATGGTGAGAAGACTGGTGAGATAACTTCAGGAATGAGATTTAAACAAACAAACAAACAAACAAAAACTTTGCAACAGGAACTTAACAGTCTCTTCAACTAATATCATTGGTGTCCAACTCTTGATGGGTCTGTTCAAAGACCTGGAGTCTCTCTAGGTTTCTATCTTTAGAGTTCAAGGTCTTGCTCATGATGTCGTGAAAGAAAGAACTATCCTCATCTATGTTAGGGAGAATCAATCTATCTTTCACCACCTCTTCATTTGAGGAGGATTCCACTGTGGAAAGCAACCAGCCATCCCAAGAAACTTATGAAATAAGATTGACCAGTCCTATCTGAGGATTTTGCTATTGGCCCACTGCCTTGAGAATTTTATTTGAATCACACTCAAAATCCTAGATACAATACAAAAGTGCTAAACAGTCAAAATGGACCTCACAACAATCCAATCATGAATCATTAGTAGCCCTTAGACCAGTCCCTGGCATCCCCTCTCCACCATAGACATTGCTTGTTGTTGCAGACACAATTCCGAGAAGGTCAGTCATCTCTGACCAGGGCTGCAAATGACCAGGGGCTTAGAGTCATTGACACTTAGAGCAAGAAGCATTGGGTAATGTCAAGAAGTGAGAAAAAATATGAGTACACAGCCAAAATCTAGTAATACAGAACAAGTTGAAGACAAAGAACATCCAGATACTCTAAAATACATATTTTTAAATATTCTGCTGACCAGTATAGAATGGTATTATCAGCCTCTTTAAAAGACCGAACACAAAGTACTAGGTATATCAGATACATAATGTGAAATAAACTTTGAGGCCCTAATGGAAACGAAACCCAACTAAAATCTAAGAAAGCATTGGTTAGAAAGTTTTCCCATTGCAAGCACAGAAAAAGGACACTTTTCTTCCACCCAAGCCTTTTGTTTCCCCAAACACTCAGTAATGTTTACCTCTTATTCCATTTGATTGCATATTTCAGGCTGATTGCTTGTCGTGGCCTCCTGATTACCTCGCTTAAAGTTTTTAATTGCATTGTCTTAAAAGTGAGCACTATAGCATGTGTGATATTTAGTAATTAGGTAAAAACTAAAATATAAGCTTACAGGTAAGACATTTACATAATGCACTGAGATTGTATAAAACACTATCCTATTAGGAATGTACACACTGCTAATTACAAAATTATATTCCATCAACCACCACAAATTGAAGAGTCAGGGTATTTAAGCCACTTAACAAGTTGTTAAGTAATTGGGTCATGGAATGCGTTGGCAGTTTTGCTAGACACTCTGACTTTGTCTCTGGTGGCTGCCACTGTGTAATTAATGTTCTCTTTTTAGAGAAGCAAAGACAGCAAGATTAGCACTACCTTTGATAGAAGAAGCCATGACACCCATAGCCACCCACAAAAATACAGTCATTTGTGCTTTTCATAAAATGAAATACTTGCTCTACACTATGCAATAAGCTTTATATGTAAATAGGAAAGTGAAAACCTAAGAAAAGTTTTACACACACACACATACACAAATTACCCATTGGTGTTTTAATCTAAAAGTCATGCAAAATTGTTCTCCTTTCTCCTTCCTTGGTGTGCTGGAGGATTTTTCACTCTTTCTGCTAAGCCAGGAACCTGTTTCATCTATTTTTAGCTGCCAGGTAGCGAATAGATGGTGAATAAAATTTGAGTTAATTTGCAGAGGTGTTTGGAAAGCATTTGAAAAATTACTGGTGATCTCTAGGCTCCAAAATTGGGTCATGAAGCACAAGTCCCATAATACAGATCTTTTGTCTTTTTGATAGATGTATGAGAACTGGAAGAACTAGGGAATTCTGTGAAAGCAATGTTTCTGGACATTAGTCAAGCATCTGAGAAGTCTGTTTATAGTATCCTGGAATGCCCTTCTAACTCTCATCATTCCTGGTCATTTTTTTTTTTTTTTAACATCTTTATTGGAGTATAATTGCTTTACAATGGTGCGTCAGTTTCCGCTCTACAACAAAGTGAATCAGCCATACACGTACGCATGCTCCCATATCTCTTCCCTCCTGTGTCTCCTTCCCTCCCACCCTCCCTATCCCACCCCTCTAGGTGGTCACAAAGCACCGAGCTGATCTCCCTGTGCCATGTGGCTGCCTCCCACCAGCTATCCACTCCACACTTGGTAGTGTATACATGTCCATGCCACCCCCCCACCCTGTCACAGCCCACCCTTCCCCCTCCCCACATCCTCAAATCCATTCTCTAGTAGGTCTCCGTCTCCATTCCCGTCTTCCTGGTCATTCTTTAAGACCTATCCAGAAGTGGCCAACTCTGCAAAGCAGACCCCAGTTAATCCAGGTAGAGTCACCAGCAGCTGTTCACTAGTTCCTTAGAACAGATGTTCTCTATGGTGTCATTTTATCAGGTGTGCATCACAGTGCTTTTAATAATTTGCTTTAACACCAGCCTCCTCTACTGGAATATGACTTGTAATATAATATAATGTTTGGCCTGCATTAAGGTTTCAAAAATATTTGTAGAGAGCTGTAGCTGAAGTCCTTCAGACAACATTTTAAAAATTTACTAGAGTAACACTAGATATAGATTGATACTTAATGACAACATGGAACAGTATCTACTATTTCAAATGACAGAGAGTTATCTTACAGTATCCGAATGACTTTCTTATTAACTTGTGATTTGGCTAAGGATAGCTATTACTTGGAAGACAGAAAGAATTTGATGAATTTTCACGATGCTGGAACAATGGGTTAAAGCTTAAAACGTAGAATTTAATCAGGATAAACGAAAAAGTCCTAATCTCAAGTTAAAATATTTTATGGTCCAGGATCAAGACACCGAAGCTTAATACCATAACATGCATAGAAGACTACAAATTAGTGGCAAACAGTCCTAGAGCACCTCTTCTTCGTCAGTTTAAGTGCTAAGCATTTTACAGGTATCACTCAGCTCAATCCTCATAACGTTACAAGGTAGTAATATCAGAATCTGTAAGTAAAAGATGAGGCAGCTGAAACTGGGAGGAGGGCTTAGGTAACCTACCGATGGCCACACAAATCATGTGTGACACAACACAGAGTGAGATCCTTGGTTCTCCAGGTCCAAAGCCTATCCTCCTGATCCACATGCTACACTGATTCTCAATGAAGTCTAGGTGTGACTTGGCCCCTAAAAATATTATAACTTTAAGCTGTGCTAATAGATGTATTATGTCCAGACTAAGAAGGGTGATTGTTCTTCACCACTTTTTGTACATTATAAAATTATGGTTGTCCAAATTACAGCATTTCCAGGATGGTAAAGTATCCAAAAAAACAAAAAATGGTTACAACTTTTGAGAAGACTTGGAAGGACATGACCGCCATCTTGAAATATCTGGAGAACTGTCCTTTGCAAAGTGGACTTTTCCTTTTTGGCCTGACTCCAGAAGGTGGGACAAAAGCCAACTGGAAAAACTACTTAGCAATTACAAGTGCCCCCAGATAGAACAGGCTAATTTGTGAAATGGGAAATTCCTCTACATAGGAGAGTGTTCACTTGGAAGGTGCATGATGCAAGTTCAGGGAGCCGAACCAGGCCAGCCGATTTGACCAGGTGACCCCAGAGGCGCCTCGCCACCCTAAGTATCTGTGATTCTGTATTCACCAATGACCTAGTTAGCAGAACCGATGAAAATGTTAATTATGATTCAAAAACTAAGTTCCGAGTCAGTATTTTTGAAAAATGCATATCAAGTATTTCTTTGAATTACTGAACATGAATATACTCTCATTGCCTAACCCAGAAAGGGCGGAAAAAACTCATATATGAGTCAATAAGCCTGAAGCCAATAAAGATACAGAAGGAGATGGGACAGATCTGTTTGGTACACATTGTAACAGCTGTTCTCCACAGGTGGTATAGGGACTCCAGGCATCTCTTTAAAATTCTCCAGGATGCTCACATCACTAAGAGTGATAATAGTATTTATGTGGAAATAATATTTCTACCTCTAAAACAGAACAGTTTGAACTTAAAAAAACAAAACCAAACAAAAAAAACTAGCAGCCATTAAGGGAGATCATGACATAGTGACCAAGAACTGAGTAGCACCACTGGCTTTTTTTGCCCATTTACAGTGTTATCCATTTTTTGTTTTATTTGAAGGCACATCTTCGAATAAAGGTGTTTATATTTGAACACTTGTTCAATTTCTTTCTTTTTTTTTTTTTTTTGGCGGTACGCGGCCTCTCACTGTTGTGGCCTCTCCCATTGCGGAGCACAGGCTCCGGACACGCAGGCTTGGCCTCTCCCGTTGCGGAGCACAGGCTCCGGACACGCAGGCTCAGCGGCCATGGTTCATGGGCCCAGCCGCTCCACGGCACGTGGGATCCTCCCGGACCGGGGCATGAACCCGTGTCCCCTGCATCGGCAGGTGGACTCTCAACCACTGCGCCACCAGGGAAGCCCTCAATTTCTTTTTAAATGTAGAGTCAGTCCCCAAATCAAACATGCTATGATATGTCCTACTTTAATGGTTGAAAAAACAAAGTTAATTAAATTAATGGAAAGTTAAACTACCTTATTTTATTTTATATATTTTTTTGCGGTACGCGGGTCTCTCACTGTTGTGGCCTCTCCCGTTGCGGAGCACAGGCTCCGGACGCGCAGGCTCAGCAGCCATGGCTCACGGGCCCAGCTGCTCCACGGCATGTGGGATCTTCCCAGACTGGGGCACGAACCCGTGTCCCCTGCATCGGCAGGTGGACTCTCGACCACTGCGCCACCAGGGAAGCCCAAACTACCTTATTTTTTATAGAAGAAAATATAGAAATGTATCTGCATATTTTCCTCCAGGTTAAACTCTTATTGTTGGTCTATGAAAGATCACTCTATTTTTTTTGTATGTTTGTTTTTGTGTTTGCTTTGATCATCCTCCTCTTCATCTTCTATCCTCAATGCAATCCCTATTCCCTCATAGTAACTCACCCAAGTTTATTTAACATACATTCTTCTAATTCATTCTCCATATGGTTATCTATTTATATGTGTATCTTTGAAAAAGACACATTGTGTCTTTTAATTCTGTTTGCCTTTTTTTTCACCTAACATTATGCTTCTGAGTCCTTGTGCCTGTCTAGAGACAACTCATTACTTGAGGTCGATGCTGAGTTCTCCATGCACTGCTTTTTCATTCCTTGAGGCATCTCTCTTGCTCTTTGCTACGCAAAATGCTGTGATGGGTGCCTGCAATGCATTGCTCCTTGTGAGCTAGGAGAATGTTCCTGGTAACATCCACCAGGGTGGACAGGACACTGGACAACACGCAGACCGAATTTCATCCAGTTCAATCCCACTGGCTTCTGGAGGGGCTGATCAGCACACATGCCAAGCAGGACTTCAGGTGGGATTCTGTTTTCCCTATTCTCGACAGCACTTGATAGCATCTGCCTTTTTCCAAACTGACTGGTATAAAGAGATAATCTTTTTATTAAATTGCATACACAAATTACTAAGAAGAGGTTTTGGTTTCTACTTTGGCAACCTGTCCAGCTAAATGCTTTTGCCCATTTTTCCACTAGGATAAGCTCTCCCTTTTAAAATTTATTTCTATTGCTTCCTTATATATTATAGGTATTAATTCTCTGCTGGTAAATAAACATGCCTTCTCCCAATCTCTCAGATGTAAGAGATTTCATACATCTCTTAAATTACTTCTCCATGTTCTCTTCTACTGAATAGAAATACTAATTCTAATATATTCTTATAATGTCAATTGTTTTCCCTTATGACTTTTGCTTTTTAGGGGAAAAAAAAGGCTGTTCAAGAAAGCTTTTCTTATCCTGATGTCATTAAAACATTCTCCACATTTTATTCTACACATTTTATAGGGTTTACCTTTCACATTTAGGTATTTATTTATTTATTATTTTTATTTACTTATTTTTTTGGCCACACGGTGCAGCTTATGGGATTTTAGTTCCCTGACCAGGGGTCACATTTAGGGCTCTAAAAGATCAGAAGTTTTATACTCTCTTCCCATTGTAAGAGAAGTTTCCTTGCAAATTATACTACTTTCATCATGTATCAAGTTTGCATATATTCATGGGTGTCCTTTCTGTACTCCTCTGAAGCAAAGATCTGTTTTTCTTTTCCTGAACAAGCATACACAGACTTTATTACTATGAAACTGTTCTTATTACATGGTAAAAAAAAAAGGCCTTACTATTTTAATATACTGAAGAAAAGATACTTAATTTTAAAAAGTTCCATTCTATATTCTACAATATTGAATAAAAACATTAAGTTCTTGATAATATTCATACTAGATTAAGGGACACACTGTTAAGTTATCACAAAGACATCCACATATTTTCATTGATAAGGACTCTGTTCACCATATTTCCTGTGAAGTATAAACATTTAGTTTTAATATAAGGGAAAGTTTTATAAGGTTTGAGGTTTCTTTACAACTAAAATCTGATGCCAAGACGTGGTTTTCACATTTCTAAAATAAAATGAACGGACATGATGATGTTGAAGGTCTGTTTAAGCTCTAAATTTTTTATGAGCCTATAAAAATCACCCAAATAGAAATTTCAGTGAAAAAGGTAATCTATCTCTATTTCTGGAAAAGTTTCCTAGAAGGTAGGATTTCTCAGGCATTCACCTTCATGCCTTGTCTCAAACATAAGACCATACCTAGACCAACCGAGGGTACAGAAACCTCCTTTGTTCCAAAGTAGGTCGCCCCGGTCCGGGAGGATCCCACGTGCCGCGGAGCGGCTGGGCCCCTGAGCCATGGCCGCTGGGCATGCGCGTCCGGAGCCTGTGCTCCGCCACGGGAGAGGCCACAACAGAGGAAAGTCCGCATACCACAAAAAAAAAAAAAAATTAAATAGTGAAAGCAACACAGAACTATGAAAATTTATGTTAAATTAATACTTACTAATGTAACATGCTTCAAGACTGAAGATGAGCAATTTAATAAAACAAGAGATAAAAGGATTAGACATACCTCATCAAACCAAATCTGTATTTCTAAAATGGTATTGTACAAATATGTTCTTACGAATCAAATTTACGCAGAGACAAAAAGGCACCCTTCTATGTCTAAACATTATAGAACATTTATTGAAATATTTCTTTGTGAGATCTCGGGGGAAATAGTACATCATTTTTAATACATATCATTATTTCAAATATATGATATGTAATATCATATTATAACTTATAATTACGCCAGTTTTCCCCTCAGACAAAATTGAGTTTCTTCAGGTATTTTAGAGGAAATCTATAGTAATTTTCAAAAATGTAAGAAGTTTTACTTAGGGGCATTAAAATAACTATTTCATTATCACAATTTTAAAATGAGGCAACATTACACACTCTCCAGAATGGCTGAAATAAAGATAGATAATAACAAATGCTGCCTGGGATGTGGAAAAACTATAACATTCATACATGGCTGGTGGGAATGTAAAATGATACAGCCACTTTGAAAAAGTTTGGCAGTTTCTTAAAAGTTAAACATAAACTCATCATACCCAGAAATTATACTCCTAAGGAAGGATACATCCACGAAAAATGAAAATTTATGTCCTCATAAAGACTTGGATGCAAATGTTCATAGAAGTATTATTCCAAATGTCCCAACACTGGAAACAATACCAAAGTTCACCAACTGGGAACTGGGTACACAAAATGTGGAATATCAGCACAATGGAATATTATTCAGCAGTTAACAGGAATGAACTACTGATGCATGCTAAAGCATGCATGGCTCTCAAAACCATTGAAAAATGAAAGAAGCCAGGGGCAAAAGATGATATATTTAGGATGCCATTTTAATATGAAATGTTTACAAAAGGCAAAGCTATAGAGTCAGAAAGCAGATTAGTAGTTGCCTGAAGCTGAGATCAGGAAGAGGGATTAACTGGAAAAGGACATAGAAGTTTTTAGGGTAAGGGAGATTCTAAAACTGGGCTGTGGTAGGGAAGCCCTTCCAAGAATGGGGGTGTGACAAACATCAGGAACCCTTTCTCCAATGAAACAAACTGGTAAGAATGATTTTTTTTTAAAAAACAAGCAACCATTTAAAGTCTCTGGATATTATCTTAAGGGCATGTAACAAAGGGAGAGATTTTTACATAAGACAGTCAACTAAATCTTGGTATGAAGAGAACCTGTGGCATTGGAACCATCGCAGACTCCCCTCCTTGCCCTTAAATGGAAAGGAAACTCTACTCTGTGTGGCTAGGCCAAGAAGACAGGGTTCCCTCTCTCACCACCTCCGAGTCTAGGACTGTAGTTTCTTCTCAGGAAGGGCAAACTACGAGCATTACTTATCTATCCCCTGAAGCTCCATCTTGCAGAAGCTCTATTGCAGGCAATGTGACCCAGAGGTCTGGAGCACTCTTCCTCCACCCAGCCCAATGTGTATGAGGAAAGCTCTATCCCAGCTGCAGCAAGCTGGCTCTGATTGGTCTCGCCCCATCTTGCTTGTAAGGAGATGGTTCCATGCTGGGAGAGGAAAGCTGAGACCAGGAATTATCATCCCAGCTCAGTGCTCTGCTCATAGAGCAGGAGTGTCACTCCCAAAGAAGTGGGCCATTGTCCTGGTCCCACCTCCAGAGCAGTGGGGCAGATGTTCTGCAGAAAGGGAGGTGTAAGAAAGAACAGAGAGTGCCAGTCCTCTCCTTGATGGGATTGAATGTATTAGAAACAGAGCACAGGGAAGTTCAAGCCTAAGGGTATACTGAAAACAAAGATGATCTTGGTGATAGGCATTTAAGAGAAAGCTGGCAGCTCCACGATAGCAATAAATGAAGTGGCAGACCAGCTAGAAGTTTACCAGAGAGAATCCAGGAAACAGACAGCTATGTAGACAGCTCCTGGGGATGGAGCAAATCTCAAAGACTCAGGAGATCAAGGAAAGAGACAGGGAAAGACAGCCTGGCTAAACCAAAGTCAACCATGGAGTGAAGGAAGACAGTAAGGGAGACTGTGTATATGCCTAAGGGCGTACCCTCTGAGGAACAACATCAGGTGATGACCAGGGAAAACAGACCTCACTGAACTAGTCCACCAAAGTCACTAAAAATTTAAGGAAGCAAACAACGGAAACAACAAGCCCAGGCATGCGTGTCAGGGGAGGAATCGAATCAGTATTTAGAACTGCTGCAATGTATTAATACTATCTATATTATCTAAAATGTCAAGGTTTCAACCAAAATGTGATGAGACGTACAAAGAAGCAGGAAAGCAGGACCCATAAAAAGGACAAAAAAAAGGAGACATATGAAACTGTTGTTGAAAGGGGCCCAGATGGTAGATTTAGCAGACAAAGATTTCCAAGCAGCTGTTGCAAACATGTCCACAGAACTGAAGGAAACCAGATGAGACCTGCAAGATGGCGGAGGAGTAAGATGTGGAGATCACCTTCCTCCCCACAAATACATCAAGAATACATCTACATATGGAACTGCGCCTACAGGACAACTACTGAATGCTGGCAGGGGACCTGAGACTTCCAAAAAGGTGAGAAAATCCCCACATAACTGGGTAGGAGAAAAGGAAAAGAAAAAACAGAGACAAAAGGAATCAGGATGGGACCTGCCTCTCTGGGAGGGAGCTGTGAAGGAGGAAGAGTTTCCACACACTAGAAGCCCCTTCACCGGCGGAGATGGGGCGGGGGAGCTTCGGAGCCACGGAGGAGAGCGCAGCAACAGAGGTGTGGCGGGCCGGGCAGAGAGATTCCCGCACAGAGGATCGGTGACGACCAGCACTCACCAGCCCGAGAGGCTCGTCTGCTCACCTGCCGGGGCGGGCGGGGGCTGGGAGCTGAGGCTCGGGCTTCGGAGGTCAGATTGCAGGGAGAGGACTGGGGTTGGCTGCGTGAAC
>NC_041221.1:25716877-25721764 GCF_002837175.3 Physeter macrocephalus
ACATCAGGAACCCTTTCTCCAATGAAACAAACTGGTAAGAATGATTTTTTTTTAAAAAACAAGCAACCATTTAAAGTCTCTGGATATTATCTTAAGGGCATGTAACAAAGGGAGAGATTTTTACATAAGACAGTCAACTAAATCTTGGTATGAAGAGAACCTGTGGCATTGGAACCATCGCAGACTCCCCTCCTTGCCCTTAAATGGAATGGAAACTCTACTCTGTGTGGCTAGGCCAAGAAGACAGGGTTCCCTCTCTCACCACCTCCGAGTCTAGGACTGTAGTTTCTTCTCAGGAAGGGCAAACTACGAGCATTACTTATCTATCCCCTGAAGCTCCATCTTGCAGAAGCTCTATTGCAGGCAATGTGACCCAGAGGTCTGGAGCACTCTTCCTCCACCCAGCCCAATGTGTATGAGGAAAGCTCTATCCCAGCTGCAGCAAGCTGGCTCTGATTGGTCTCGCCCCATCTTGCTTGTAAGGAGATGGTTCCATGCTGGGAGAGGAAAGCTGAGACCAGGAATTATCATCCCAGCTCAGTGCTCTGCTCATAGAGCAGGAGTGTCACTCCCAAAGAAGTGGGCCATTGTCCTGGTCCCACCTCCAGAGCAGTGGGGCAGATGTTCTGCAGAAAGGGAGATGTAAGAAAGAACAGAGAGTGCCAGTCCTCTCCTTGATGGGATTGAATGTATTAGAAACAGAGCACAGGGAAGTTCAAGCCTAAGGGTATACTGAAAACAAAGATGATCTTGGTGATAGGCATTTAAGAGAAAGCTGGCAGCTCCACGATAGCAATAAATGAAGTGGCAGACCAGCTAGAAGTTTACCAGAGAGAATCCAGGAAACAGACAGCTATGTAGACAGCTCCTGGGGATGGAGCAAATCTCAAAGACTCAGGAGATCAAGGAAAGAGACAGGGAAAGACAGCCTGGCTAAACCAAAGTCAACCATGGAGTGAAGGAAGACAGTAAGGGAGACTGTGTATATGCCTAAGGGCGTACCCTCTGAGGAACAACATCAGGTGATGACCAGGGAAAACAGACCTCACTGAACTAGTCCACCAAAGTCACTAAAAATTTAAGGAAGCAAACAACGGAAACAACAAGCCCAGGCATGCGTGTCAGGGGAGGAATCGAATCAGTATTTAGAACTGCTGCAATGTATTAATACTATCTATATTATCTAAAATGTCAAGGTTTCAACCAAAATGTGATGAGACGTACAAAGAAGCAGGAAAGCAGGACCCATAAAAAGGACAAAAAAAAGGAGACATATGAAACTGTTGTTGAAAGGGGCCCAGATGGTAGATTTAGCAGACAAAGATTTCCAAGCAGCTGTTGCAAACATGTCCACAGAACTGAAGGAAACCAGATGAGACCTGCAAGATGGCGGAGGAGTAAGATGTGGAGATCACCTTCCTCCCCACAAATACATCAAGAATACATCTACATATGGAACTGCGCCTACAGGACAACTACTGAATGCTGGCAGGGGACCTGAGACTTCCAAAAAGGTGAGAAAATCCCCACATAACTGGGTAGGAGAAAAGGAAAAGAAAAAACAGAGACAAAAGGAATCAGGATGGGACCTGCCTCTCTGGGAGGGAGCTGTGAAGGAGGAAGAGTTTCCACACACTAGAAGCCCCTTCACCGGCGGAGATGGGGCGGGGGAGCTTCGGAGCCACGGAGGAGAGCGCAGCAACAGAGGTGTGGCGGGCCGGGCAGAGAGATTCCCGCACAGAGGATCGGTGACGACCAGCACTCACCAGCCCGAGAGGCTCGTCTGCTCACCTGCCGGGGCGGGCGGGGGTTGGGAGCTGAGGCTCGGGCTTCGGAGGTCAGATTGCAGGGAGAGGACTGGGGTTGGCTGCGTGAACACAGCCTGAAGGGGGCTAGTGTGCCATGGCTAGCCAGGAGGGAGTCTGGGAGAAGTCTGGAGCTGCCAAAGACACAAGAGACATTTTCTTGCCTCTTTGTTTCCTGGTGCACGAGGAGAGGGGATTAAGAGCACTGCTTAAAGGAGCTCCAGAGACGGGCGCAAGCCATGGCTATCAGCGCGGACCACAGAGATGGGCATGAGATGCTAAGGCTGCTGCTGCCGCCACCAAGAATCCTGTGTGCAAGCACAGGTCACGCTCCACACCTCTCCTCCTGGGAGCCTGTGCTGCCCACAACTGTCAGGGTACCTTGATCCACGGACAACTTCCCCGGGAGAACACATGGCGCAGCTCAGGCTGTTGCAACATCACGCTGGTCTCTGCCGCTGCAGGCTCGCCCCGCAGCCATACCCCTCCCTCCCCGCGGCCTGACTGAGCCAGTGGGGCGGGCGGGGGCTGGGAGCTGAGGCTCGGGCTTCGGAGGTCAGATTGCAGGGAGAGGACTGGGGTTGGCTGCGTGAACACAGCCTGAAGGGGGCTAGTGTGCCACGGCTAGCCGGGAGGGAGTCTGGGAAAAAACCTGGGCCCGCCGGAGAGGCAGGAGACCTTTGTTGCAGGATGCACAAGGACAGGCATGGGCCTGCCATAAGAGCTTCCCGCTCCATGAACTCACAGACGGCAGGGCAATGCCTACGTGAGCGTGACCACGAGCTGCGGCTGTGATCTCGGACCCCAGAGGCTGCCAGTGCTGCCGCCAAGGGTCCTTTGTGGAAGGCAGGTCCCTGCTCACACCTTCCCAGCAGCCCGTGCAGCCAGCCACAGCCGAGGGTCCCACACACCAGGGCCAACTTTCCAGAGAGAACTCACAATGCACCTCGGGCTCTTGCAACTTCACGCAGGCCTCTGCCCCCTGCAGGCACTCTCCGCAAATCCCAATTATGACTGCCATTTCCTTCCCTCCCCCCAGGCCTGAGGGAGCAAGTGAGCCCTAATCAGCTGCTGCTTTCAGCCTCTCTTGCCTGGGCAGGGAATAGATGCCCGAGGGCGGCCCACATGCAGAGGTGGGGCAGAAACCAAAGCTGAACCCCAGGGGAAGTGCGAACAAAGAAGAGAAAGAGAAATATCCCTGTGCAGCTGCAGGAGCATCAGATTAAATGCCCGCCATCAGCTGGGTAAACCCCACATCTGTGGAACACATGAATAGAAAACAAGTGTGCCCACAATTGAGGCTGGGGACGTTGGGGGCAACTGTGGGCTTTGGGGGCCAGGACATGCAGGACTAAGGCCAGGTCAGAGTCTGAGCAGGCCCCAAAGAGCCCACAGCAGGTGCAGGGACCTACCCAGAGGGACTGGAGGGCTTCCTGGGGAGGCAGCGACTGCCTGTGGCTCACCGTGGGGGCCAGGACACTGACAGCTGAGGCCACAGGATGATATTGCTCCTTTTTTTTTTTTTTGGTTCTGTTGTTCTTTTTTAGTATTATTATTTTACTTTTACTTTTTTATTTACTTTTCATGCTTTTATTTTCAATTTTTATTTTATTTACTTGCCTAATTCTACTGCACTTTTTCATTATATTGTGTTTTTTCCTTGTGTTTGATTTTTTCACTTGTTTTGCTCTGTTTTCACTTTATTTTTACTATATTTCACTATATTTTATATTTTATATTTTTACTTTTGTGTATTTTTTTGTATTTTTTCCTTTTGTTTTTATCTTTCTTTTGTCTTCACAGTTTTCTTTGATTGTTTTTGTGTATTAGTTTGATGCCTTCACTGCCTTTTTTAGTTTGCCTTCTGCATTTGATTTGTTTCTGGTTTTATTTTTTGTTACTTTAGTTTTTAGTGTTTGCGTTTTTGGATTTGTTTATTGGTTTGGTTGCTCTCTTCTTTGTTTTCTCTTTTTTTTCTTTTTGTAAGTGCATGTGTGTATGTTTCTTTGTGTGATTCTGTCTGTTTAGTTTTACTTTAACCATTTCTGTTGGGGTTTTGTCCGTTCGTTTGTTTGGGTTCTTTTTTTGTTTTGTTTTTTTCTTATTACTTTTCTTCCATGCTGTGTGGTTTGCAGGGTCTTGGTGCTCTGGTCCAGGGTCAGGCCTGAGCCTCTGAGGTGGGAGAGGAGAATCCAGGATGCCAGACCACCAGAGAACTCCTGGCCCCATGCAATATTAATCGGTGAGAGATCTCCCAAAGGTCTCCGTCTCAACACTAACACCCGGCTCCCACCAATGGCCAACAAGCTCTAGTGCTGGACGCCTCATGCCAAACAACTAGCAAGACAGGAACACAACCCTACCTGTTAGCAGACAGGCTACCTAAAGTCATACTAAGCTCACAGTCACCCCAAAACACACCACTGGATGCAGCCCTGCCCATCAGAGGAACAAGATCCACCTCTAACCGCCAGAACACAGGCTCCAGTCCCCTCCACCAGGAAGCCTACACAAGCCACTGGACAAGCCTCACCTAATGGGGACATACAACAGAAGTAAGAGGAACTATGACCCTGCAGCCTGCAGAAAGGAGACCCCAAACACAGTAAGTTAAACAAAATGAGAAGACAGAGAAATATGCAGCAGATGAAGGAGCGAGGTAAAAACCAACAAGACCAACAAATGAAGAGGAGACAGGCAGTTTACCTGAAACAGAATTCAGAGTAATGATAGTAAAAATGATCCAAAATCTCAGAAATAGAATGGAGAAAATACAAGAAACGCTTAAAAAGGACCTAGAAGAACTAAAGAGCAAACAAACAGTGATGGACAACACAATAACTGAAATTAAAAATACTCTAGAAGGAATCAATAGCAGAATAACTGAGGCAGAAGAATGGATAAGTGAGCTGGAATATAGAATGGTGGAAGTAACTGCCACGGAGCAGGATAAAGAAAAAAGAATGAAAAGAATTGAGGACAGGGCTTCCCTGGTGGCGCAGTGGTTGCGCGTCCGCCTGCCGATGCAGGGGAACCGGGTCCGCGCCCCGGTCTGGGAGGATCCCACATGCCGCGGAGCGGC
>NC_041221.1:25721791-25724772 GCF_002837175.3 Physeter macrocephalus
AAAAAAAAAAAAAAAAAAAAAAAAAGAATTGAGGACAGTCTCAGAGACCTCTGGGACAACATTAAATGCACCAACATTCGAATTATAGGGGTCCCAGAAGAAGAAGAGAAAAAGGGTCTGAGAAAATATTTGAAGGGATTATAGCCGAAAACTTCCCTAACATGGGAAAGGAAATAGTCATTCAAGTCCAGGAAGTGCAGAGTCCCATACAGGATAAACCCAAGGACAAACACACCGAGACACATATTAATCAAACTATTAAAAGTTAAATACAAAGGAAAAATATTAAAAGCAGCAAGGGAAAAGTAACAAATAACATACAAGGAAATTCCCATAAGGTTATCAGCTGATTTTTCAGCAGAAACTCTGCAAGCCAGAAATGAGTGTAAATATTTATGCACCCAACATAGGAGCACCTCAATACATAAGGCAAACGCTAACAGCCATAAAAGGGGAAATCGACAGTAATACAATAACAGTAGGGGACTTTAATACCCCACTTGCACCAATGGACAGATTACCCAAAATGAAAATAAATAAGGAAACACAAGATTTAAATGACACATTAGACCAGATGGACTTAATTGATATTTGTAGGACTTTCCATCCAAAAACAACAGAATACACTTTCTTCTCAAGTGTACACGGAACATTCTCCAGGACAGAACACAGCTTGGGTCACAAATTATGCCTAGGTAAATTTAAGAAAACTGAAATCATATCAAGCACCTTTTCCGACCACAATGATAAGAGACTAGGTATCAATTACAGGGAAAAAAACTGTAAAAATTACAAACACATGGAGGCTAAATAACATGCTACTAAATAACCAAGAGATCACTGAAGAAATAAAAGAGGAAATCAAAAAATACCTAGATATCTTTGTTTGGTTTTGGCACCACTATTTATAATAGCCAGAACATGGAAGCAACCTAAATGTCCATCAACAGATGAATGGATAAAGAAGATGTGGCACATATATACAATGGAATATTACTCAGCCATAAAAAGAAACAAAATTGAGTTATTTGTAGTGAGATGTACGGACCTAGAGTCTGTCATACAGAATGAAGTAAGTCAGAAAGAGAAAAACAAATACCGTATGCTAACTCATAAATATGGAATCTAGAAAAATGGTACTGATGAACCTAGTGGTAGGGCAGAAATAAAGATGTAGATGTTGAGAATGGACTTGAGGACACAGCGGGGAAGGGGAGGCTGGGACATAGTGAGAGAGTAACATTGACATACATACACTACCAAATGTAAAATGGATGGCTGGTTGGAAGCTGCTGCATAGCACAGGGAGATCAGTTCGGTGCTTTGTGACCATCTAGAGGGGTGGGAGGGAGGTTCAAGAGGGAGGGGATATGGGGATATGTGTGTGAATATAGCTGATTCACTCTGTTGTACAGCAGAAACGATCACAACATTGTGAAGCAATTATACTCCAATAAAGATGTATAAAGAAAGAAAGGAACTAAAGGAAAACATTTAAAGAATACAAGGAATGTATGAACAATGACTAATCAAACACAGAATATCAATAGATAGAAATTATCAAAAAGAACCAAGTGGAAATTCTGGAGTTGAAAAATACAATAACTGAAATGAAAAATTCACTAGAGGGGATCCATGGTAGATCTGAGCTGGCAGTAGAAAGATGCAGTAAACTCGAAGATGGACCAATAGAAAGTATGCAACCTGAAGATCAGAGAAAAAAAAAAAAGAACAAAATTGAACAGAGCTCAGAGAAATGTGGAACACCATTATGCATTCTATGATACATGTAAAAGGAGTACCAGAAGGACAAGAGAGATAGAAAGAAACAGAAAAAAATCAAATAAATAATAATTGTAAACCTCCCAAATTCAATGGAAGACATTAATCTATACACCCAAGAAGCCCAATAAACTTCAAGTAGAATAAACACAGAGATTCACATCCAGACACACCATGGTTAAAATGTTAAAAAAAAGTCAATGAGAAATCTTGAAAGCAGCAAAAGAAAAATGACTCCTCATTTCAAGGGAATACCAATAAAATTCACAGTTGACTTCTCACCTGAAACAATGGACACAAGAAAGCAGTGGGATGAAATAGTCAAAGTACTGAAAGGAAAATAAACTGTCAGCCAAAAATCTTATATTCAGCAAAACCATCTTTCAAAAACGAAGGTGAGATAAATAAATTCTTAAATAAACAAAAATAAGAGATTATTGCTAGCACACCCATCTTATGGGAAGTACTAAGGAAAGTTCTTCAGGCTGAAAGTATATGACACCAGACATTAATTCAAATCAACATGAAAAAACAAAGAGCAGCATTCAAGGTAATTACGTACTTAGTGTAAATGTTTATTTCTTCTTTGATTTCTTCAGTGATCTCTTGGTTATTTAGTTTAGCTTCCATGTATTTGTGGGTTTTTTACAGTTTTTTTCCTGTAACTGATTTCCAATCTCATAGTGTTGTGGTCAGAAAAAGATGCTTGATACGATTTCAATTTTCTTAAAATTTCCACGCTTGATTTGTGACCCAAGATGTGATCTATCCCGGAGAATGTTCCATGTGCACTTGAGAAGAAAGTGTATTCTGCCACTTGTGGGTGGAATGTTCTATAAATATCAATTAGATCTATCTGGTCTATGGTGTCATTTAAAGCCTGTGTTTCCTTATTTATTTTGTTTGGATGATCTGTCCATTGGTGTAAGTGGGGTGTTAAAGTCCCCTACTATTATTGTGTTACTGTCGACTTCTCCTTTCATGGTTGTTAGCATTTGCCTTATTTATTGAGGTGCTCCTATGTTGTGTGCATAAGCATTTATGATTGTTATATCTTCTTCTTGGATTGATCCCTTGATCATTATGTAGTGTCCCTCCTTACCTCTTGTAACAGTCTTTATTTTAAAGTCTATTTTATCTGATATGAGTATTGCTACTCCAGCTTTCTTTTGATTTCCATTTGCATGGAATATCTTTTT
>NC_041221.1:25730455-25751828 GCF_002837175.3 Physeter macrocephalus
ATACCACAAAAAAAAAAAAAAAAAAAAAAAAAGAATTGAGGACAGTCTCAGAGACCTCTGGGACAACATTAAATGCACCAACATTCGAATTATAGGGGTCCCAGAAGAAGAAGAGAAAAAGGGTCTGAGAAAATATTTGAAGGGATTATAGCCGAAAACTTCCCTAACATGGGAAAGGAAATAGTCATTCAAGTCCAGGAAGTGCAGAGTCCCATACAGGATAAACCCAAGGACAAACACACCGAGACACATATTAATCAAACTATTAAAAGTTAAATACAAAGGAAAAATATTAAAAGCAGCAAGGGAAAAGTAACAAATAACATACAAGGAAATTCCCATAAGGTTATCAGCTGATTTTTCAGCAGAAACTCTGCAAGCCAGAAATGAGTGTAAATATTTATGCACCCAACATAGGAGCACCTCAATACATAAGGCAAACGCTAACAGCCATAAAAGGGGAAATCGACAGTAATACAATAACAGTAGGGGACTTTAATACCCCACTTGCACCAATGGACAGATTACCCAAAATGAAAATAAATAAGGAAACACAAGATTTAAATGACACATTAGACCAGATGGACTTAATTGATATTTGTAGGACTTTCCATCCAAAAACAACAGAATACACTTTCTTCTCAAGTGTACACGGAACATTCTCCAGGACAGAACACAGCTTGGGTCACAAATTATGCCTAGGTAAATTTAAGAAAACTGAAATCATATCAAGCACCTTTTCCGACCACAATGATAAGAGACTAGGTATCAATTACAGGGAAAAAAACTGTAAAAATTACAAACACATGGAGGCTAAATAACATGCTACTAAATAACCAAGAGATCACTGAAGAAATAAAAGAGGAAATCAAAAAATACCTAGATATCTTTGTTTGGTTTTGGCACCACTATTTATAATAGCCAGAACATGGAAGCAACCTAAATGTCCATCAACAGATGAATGGATAAAGAAGATGTGGCACATATATACAATGGAATATTACTCAGCCATAAAAAGAAACAAAATTGAGTTATTTGTAGTGAGATGTACGGACCTAGAGTCTGTCATACAGAATGAAGTAAGTCAGAAAGAGAAAAACAAATACCGTATGCTAACTCATAAATATGGAATCTAGAAAAATGGTACTGATGAACCTAGTGGTAGGGCAGAAATAAAGATGTAGATGTTGAGAATGGACTTGAGGACACAGCGGGGAAGGGGAGGCTGGGACATAGTGAGAGAGTAACATTGACATACATACACTACCAAATGTAAAATGGATGGCTGGTTGGAAGCTGCTGCATAGCACAGGGAGATCAGTTCGGTGCTTTGTGACCATCTAGAGGGGTGGGAGGGAGGTTCAAGAGGGAGGGGATATGGGGATATGTGTGTGAATATAGCTGATTCACTCTGTTGTACAGCAGAAACGATCACAACATTGTGAAGCAATTATACTCCAATAAAGATGTATAAAGAAAGAAAGGAACTAAAGGAAAACATTTAAAGAATACAAGGAATGTATGAACAATGACTAATCAAACACAGAATATCAATAGATAGAAATTATCAAAAAGAACCAAGTGGAAATTCTGGAGTTGAAAAATACAATAACTGAAATGAAAAATTCACTAGAGGGGATCCATGGTAGCTCTGAGCTGGCAGTAGAAAGATGCAGTAAACTCGAAGATGGACCAATAGAAAGTATGCAACCTGAAGATCAGAGAAAAAAAAAAAAGAACAAAATTGAACAGAGCTCAGAGAAATGTGGAACACCATTATGCATTCTATGATACATGTAAAAGGAGTACCAGAAGGACAAGAGAGATAGAAAGAAACAGAAAAAAATCAAATAAATAATAATTGTAAACCTCCCAAATTCAATGGAAGACATTAATCTATACACCCAAGAAGCCCAATAAACTTCAAGTAGAATAAACACAGAGATTCACATCCAGACACACCATGGTTAAAATGTTAAAAAAAAGTCAATGAGAAATCTTGAAAGCAGCAAAAGAAAAATGACTCCTCATTTCAAGGGAATACCAATAAAATTCACAGTTGACTTCTCACCTGAAACAATGGACACAAGAAAGCAGTGGGATGAAATAGTCAAAGTACTGAAAGGAAAATAAACTGTCAGCCAAAAATCTTATATTCAGCAAAACCATCTTTCAAAAACGAAGGTGAGATAAATAAATTCTTAAATAAACAAAAATAAGAGATTATTGCTAGCACACCCATCTTATGGGAAGTACTAAGGAAAGTTCTTCAGGCTGAAAGTATATGACACCAGACATTAATTCAAATCAACATGAAAAAACAAAGAGCAGCATTCAAGGTAATTACATACTTAGTGTAAATGTTTATTTCTTCCCTTTCTTCTCTTAACTGATTTTAAAAACAACTGGATAAAATAATATGTGTATATCATTATAGTATTGCTCCTGTCATATATATAAATATATTTGACAAAAATGGCACAAAGGAAGTAAATGGGAAGAAAGCCTCATTAAAGTAAGGAATGACACCAGATGATAAATAGAATATGCAGAAACAAATGAAGAGAATTATTTTTTTTTAATTCTGTAAATACATTCTTGCTCTCTTTTCCTCTCTCAGTTTCTTTTAAAAACATAAAGTTATACAAAGAATAATTATAACAATACGTTTTTGGTTTTGTAATGGAACACAGGTATTTGTCATAATATAACAATAAAAGCACAAAAAAAGTGGAAAGAAGGAAATAAGCTATATGAGGATAACTTTTCCATAGCTCCCTGGAATTAATTTAGTATAAATCTGGTAAGTTAATATGGATATTTAGGCCCTAAAGCAACCACAGTTGGCCCTCTGTATCCATGGCTTCCACATCAGTAGATTCAACCAACCGGATTGAAAATATTCGGGAAAAAAATTCCAGAAAGTTCCCAAAGCAAAACTTGAATTTGCTGTGCACCGGTAACCATTTACATAGTATTTACATTGTATAAGGTATGGTAAGCAACCTAGAGATGACAAAGTGTATGGGAGGATGTTCATAGGCTATATGCAAGTGCCATTTTACATGAGGGACCTGAACATCTGAGAATTTTGGTATCCTGGAACCAATCCCTTGTGGAACAACTGCACAAGAAAATCACTAAAAAAGTGTAGTAAAAAAGTATTAAAAGATTTAAAATATTATACTAGAAAATATTCACTCAATGCAAGAGAAAACAAGAAAGATAGAGGAACCAAAAAAGACATGAGACATATAGAAAACAAAAGGAATGACAGATATAAATTCAATTATTGCAAATATTAAATGCATATGAATTAAATAATCCAATCAAAAGCATAGATTGTCATACTCAATCAAAAAACAAAAAACCAAAGCACAAAAAACACAAGCTCAAACTATATGCTATCCAGAGGAGATGCCCTTTAGATTCAAAGATATAAACAGATTAAAAACAAATGGATGGGAAAAGACATTGTACAAATAGAAGGAAAAAAAAAGGGGGAGAGAGAGAGAAAACTGTAATGGCTATCCTCATACTAGACAAAATAAACTTTAAACAAAAATGTCACTACAGATAAAGAGGGACATTTTTAATAATAAAAGGGTCAGTCCATCCAGAAGATATAAAATTTCTGTACATACAATGCAATGAACTATTGAGCCCCAAAATACACAAAGTAAAAACTGATAGATTTAAAGGGAGACACAGAAAATTCAGCACTATTAGTTGGAGATTTAAGTATTCCATTTATAGTAATGAATAGAAAAACGTGATAGAAATATAGATCAGTGGAATAGAATTGAAAGTCAAGAAATAAACTTGTACCTTTATGGTTAGTACTGGAATTCTTCCCTTTTGTGTTGGGTACAGACTTTCTTAAAACATTTCAGTCTGAGCCCATAACTTTCTAGTTATATTAGGTTATTAAAATCAGTATCTTTCAGATTAAGGCTTTATTCTATCCATTTGTGTAAAACCTTCACTTGGAATCAAATATCTTCCTTCTTCCAATGAGGTCTAGACTTGAGGCTTTTAGTGATTTTGAGTGGATAGGGGTGACGTCCATCTTCTTATACCTGATCTTTCTCCTTGGGTATTAACCAGGGATAGGGAAAGAGATGGTGTTTGTTTATGAAGCTGTCATTGAAAGTGGGTAATTATTTGTAAACACAACGAAACCCAGTCCTCCTAAAGCCAAGTTCTCTGCTGAGTTTATAATTAACCTCTATATCCAAAACTTTATTCCCTTTCTTGTCCCTCACCTGTTTTCCCTCAAGATTGAGGAGTATCAAAGAAAACAGAGGACTGAAACCAAGCAGGTCCCTGTAGGGCCCTCCCAGGTACAGAATCCTTTCTGTGTCCCTCATTTCTTGTTTGCAGACCTTCCCTAAGTTCTAAAGGGCAAATTCAAACAGTTACTCATCAGGGAAGTGAGGGAACACAGAAACGAAGGAAAAGCAGTCAAGAAACAATAATGCAGCATAAAGCAGAGGATGGGATGTTTATCCCATTGTTATTGTTATGTTTATCCCCTAGTTCCTCCACAGGGGATGAACATAACAATCTGAAACATATCTCTGAGTTCTTCTACAGGAACCAAGGCCCCCACCCAGGTGGAGGATGGGAACTTCAGGCTGAGCACAAGCATGTGGACCCCAGACTGGTTGGAACCAGAAGGCTGACGACTGAGATTCGTGGAACACCACCCGGTTACCTCACCACCCACCAATGAGAAGAAAGTCACACACCCTGCAGCTCTCCCCCCAGAATTTGCCTTTAAAAACTCTTGCCTGAAAACCATTGGAGAGTTCAGGTCTTTTGAGCATGAGCCGCCCATACTCCTTGCTTGGCCCTTGCAATAAACTTTTCTCTGCACAAGACTCCAATGTGTCAGTTTGTTTGGCCTCACTGTGTGTCGGCCACACGAACTTGGGTTTGACAACGACAAGAACAATTCTACCACGGAATTCCAATCGTAGTGAAAAGATGGATATCCCCCTTGTGCTGGTTATCATGGCACACCCAGCAACTTGAGAAATATCCTTGTGAGAGCTGGTGGAGGCTGAGAACGCATAAGGGACATGGCGCCAGGCAGCACCCCCTGGGAATGACTTGCGAAACCCAGGTACCTAGTTAGTCCAATATCCGCCGACAGGATCAGGCTCATGCTTCTGCCGCACACAACTCCGTCTTATGCTTTCGTAGCCCCCAATCTCATCTATCTTCCTTTCTCAACTCTTGGGCCTTTGGCTACAATGGGATCAATCTTCTCTACCTTCAAGGAACTATACCCTCACCAGAAAAAGAGAACTTTATCCTTTCTTTATCTGGTTGTACCTAGTACCATATTTTTCCAATTTTTTTTTAGCCCCAGTGGAACCAGAGCAGCACCACAGGCTCACATACACAGAGCCATGAGCAGGGCGGCTGTTTCCTCTTCTTGAAAGTACTCATAAACTTCACAATGGATTCTCTGGAGAATTCACATCTTGGGACTTTGGGCAGCAGAAAGTAGATAAGCACTTTTCCCTTCCACTTCATGGGGCTGTAAAATGCATGGATAGCCTCCTTTTTTCTTCTTAGTCCCAATCCTGTGTACCATCTCTGCAGTCCTCTTGCTACTCTGGAAGAGGAGAGGTGACAAACCAGGATTCTCTCCCAAGAGAGGCTGAGTTCTCAATGGTTGCAGTTTCTATGCACTCTGTGCACTGAATTTTGAAAGGCAGGTCAGGAAAGTTAAATATTTTCCTGTTTTAAGTAGGTAGCAGTTGAAGAGAAGGTAAGATGAAATGACCCAGAAAGTATGTAAATGGTGGCAAGAGGGTCAGGGTAGAATTACGGGCATTGTAATATTTAAGGGAAAGATGGAAGGAAATGAACCAGTGCTTGAAATGAGAAGAATTTTAGAAATGAGAGAGAACAAGAAAAATGGTGCCAGAAAATTCAGGATGAAAACAGTTTCCTAAATGTGCAGCCCACAGTATTAGATGCTGTGACTATGTCAATAGGTTAAGAAACAAAAAGAGGCTATTATTTTGGCAGCCTGGAGATCATGAGCCCTCAGGGCAGTTTTAATGTTATATTGTGGGCAGAAGATTGAGCCAGGAGGTTGAAAGATCAATAGGAAATGAGGAATTAGAGGCAAAGAGTGTACAGCACCCTTTCAAGACATTTGGTGGTAACAGCAAGGGAAAGATAGCTTGAAAAGAAAAAAATCAAAGAATTTTTTCCCCTATAAATACAGGATGGAGGCAATGATTTGGGCACGTTTTTGGCAAAGACTATGGAGCAATAGGAAGAGTGTTATTAAACATTTGAAAAAGAATAAGTTATGAAGCAAGCTTCAGAAGAACATGGACAGGAAAGAGTGTAGAGGAGGGTGATTAAACGTTATCTTTAAAAAGAAGAAGGGACCACCCCTGAGAAAGGGGTAATGATTGGATAGAGGATGAGAAATTGGAGTCTTAAGGTCACCTCCTAAGCAGGAAGGAAACAAGAGAGCAGGAAGCTTGGGGGAGGGAGGAGATGGAGGAGCAGGAATGGAGCTCACCAGGGCCTTGTTTATTATGTACTGAAATAATTCCACAGGCGCTTTAAGAGTTGAGATTGGGAGGATGGAACTTTCATTATTTCTGAAGGGATGTCAGGGATAATACATTTCTCTTGTTAACATCTACAGTTCCTCCAAATTCTTTTTCAGCATCACCACAACTCAGCCGTATCTCAACACGGTTAATACACACATCTTATTTCTAATATTCATTTCTTTTCCTGTTTCTATGACTGTACTTTAGTAAATCAGCTCCTGACATTCCTCACAGGAAAGAGCTTGCTTTCTCTTCTTATAAGGCAGATAGGCTATATTTTTAACCCCTTGTTTTCAGGCCCCTTTTTGGTCTTGCCTTGCAGACCTCCTGTCTGGGACCTGGAGCCTCTCTGGGTTCTGCCAGCAGATCAGCTGCCAGTTCCCAGCCCTCCCTCATCCTGGATGCCAGCTTTTCTGCAAGCATTCTGAATTTCTCTGTCCTCTACTTGATGTCATAAATCAAAGCTCTTCTGCTAATTTGCGGTCTTCTAGAACCGTGTTCAAGTTCTTCACGTTCTGAGGACATGAGGAACACAGCATAATGGTTTAATCCCCATTCATTCATGTTTCTACCACCTTAATGGAGTTTAAAGGAGATGAAAGAAAAATGAGAAAAACCTGCCCCTTCAATGAACACTACAAATGATCTTTTGATACATAATCAATTTAGCATGTATATTACACTTCCAATGGAAAACACACACACACACACACACACACACAACTGTTTATAAGTTGGCTATAGACTCTTTTATAGCTGTAACTACTGCCAATGTCAAATCTACTTTTGCCCCAGGATCATTCTACAGGAAATATCAACTTGGCCTTCCCCTTCTTCCCATTCTGGGATGAAATATCTATTAAAGTAGGAAGTAATTTTTGCGAAGGGGCATACTGCTTTGCTATCTCCATCTAGAGAGCAGTTATAGCAGAGATTTCCTGTCCTCAGTAATTATGGAGATAAAACTTTTACTGGAAAGGGAATATAGACTTGGGGTGGAGGCAGTTGTGCAAATGACTAATACCCACTAATAAGAGGCAGTGATGACAGTGCAGGCAAACAGCAGTGAGTATTTCTACCCCCTCTTGATTTTATCCCACCCTCCAGTACAACCTGGCAAGCTACCTCTACTGCCTGAAAAAGTGGAACTCTTTTAAAGAAAATCAGGTCCAACGTTCGAGCTTGGAAGATACTTCTGAAACATTATAAAGTGTATCAGCTTAGCAACCAGCTGGAGTGCATCCATTTGGAGCAGATCTATTTATCAATACACGCAGAGAGCAAGCTGAAGACATGCACACTGATGGTGAATGGAGCATGAAGGGAGAGCAGCGGAGACCGCATACATATTAAGCAATGACCTTCCGTTTAGAAGGTGGAGGCAATTCCTCACATGGACTTTTATGCATTTAGAATTTATTTCTCTGGGTTCCAAGGTGCAGGCGGACTGTACTAGGAATGAATAGTATCATGATCTAGAAAACCACGGGAAAAAAAGGGATACCAGCAGAAAAAGGAGTCACTACCTCAAACAGATGGCAGTCGGGATAAAAAGACAGCCATTTAATTTCGTAGCTGTAAAGTTTTAAAAGAAAAACAACCCCTTCAAAATACAATCATGACCTTGGAAAATATATACTTAACTTTTTATATTTCTAAGTGTCCTCTGAATATTTAAGTAACTAACAGAGGGAAAGCGTATGCCCCTGAGTAGACCGAGTTCTTGCCAATGAACTCCTTTAATAGAACACACAACTCAGGGGTATAGAGATATATTAAAAGACCTTCTTGCTACCAGCTCGCTTGAAATAATGAGTACAAATGCCCAAAAGCGGTTGAGAAGTTGGCTTCTGCTTTCAAACAAAATCTGCATCACAAATATTTTCATCTTGAGAATATTCATATCAATACCTAGCACTTAATTTTCCCCCAATTACCTTTCCTGCAAACTTTTATACAAGTTGCTCTTATTTGAATTGCTTCTGATTTGCTTATGAAAACCTCTAGTATAGAATTTCACCTCTTTAGCCTCAGAACAATACTACTCAAAATTAGGCTGGAACACACAAATAGTCTGTAGTATCGATTTCTAACTCGCATGAATGTCTCAGTCCTCATTTTGAAAATTATGATAATGAACTTTATAGTCTGTTAAAAACATTAAAAAGATAGACCTTAAAAACCAGCCCATCAACTATTCACCAAATAATCACTGTTTATAAAAATACACATTTTTGTTTTTTTAATTATCATCTATGATTCATTTTTCAAACCCACTTTGGTTTCTTCTCCCTCCATTAAAACTCTGTTATAGAATAACCACGTTATAGAATAACACGTTATCTTGAAACTGGAGGAGACCTCAGAGATCATCTAATTGAAAGCCTCACTTTATAGGGAAGGACACTGGGGCCCAGAGAAGAAATACATAGAAGGATATAGGCTAATCTGTTTAAGAAAAGTAGTACCTGAGAACAAGGCATCAGTAAAATCTAATGTAAAGAACTGGTCTCCAGAGTCTTTGATTTTAATGAGAAAAGATAATAGCTTCTCTAGCTCTCTCTCTCTCTCTCTCTCTCTCTTTTAATTCAAATGAATTCACTTAAGGCTTCTTCAAGTTTTGTGAATGTATTCTGAGAACTTTAGATTAGATGAGGGGGTAACGTTTGCCCCCTCCTGGAGGTTAATGGCTACAGCACACTAATGTCCAGGTCTGGCTACAGCACATCTCTTCTCTATGGCTCTGTAAAGAATATGCACACAGTTTCTTAAAAAACTAAACATAGAGCTACCATATGATCCAGCAATGCTACTCCTGGGCATATATCCAGAAATGATGAAAACTCTAATTCAAAAAGATATTTGCACCCCAATATTCATAGCAGCACTATTCACAATAGCCAAGACATGGAAGCAACCTAAATGTCCATTGACAGATGAATGGATAAAGATGTGGTACATATATACAATGCAATATTACTCAGCCATAAAAAAGAATGAAATAATGCCATTTGCAGCAACATGGATGGACCTAGAGATTATCATACTAAGTGAAGTAAGTCAGACAGAGGAAGGCAAATATGATATGATATCATTTATATGTGGAATCTAAAATATAGTATAAAGGAACGTATTTACAAAACAGAAATTGACTTACAGTTATAGAAAACAAACTTATGGTTACCAAAAAGGAAAGGGGGAAGGGATAAATTGGCAGTATAGGATTAACAGATGCACACTACTGTATATAAAATAGATAAACAACAAGGATTTACTGTATAGCACAGGGAATTATAATATCTTATAATAAACTATAATGGAAAAGAATTGAAAAAAAGAATATAGATATATACATATATATAACCGAATCACTTTGCTGTATACCTGAAACTAACACAATATTGTAAATCAACTATACTTCAGTAAAATAAATAAATAAATAAATAAAATAATAATAGTAAAAAAACTTTTAAAAAAGAATATGCCTCCAGACTGAATGATCCATTTCCAAAAGTTCCGCCAAGGACTCTCTCACTAGAGAATCCAGTTCCTCGGAAAGCTATCAACGCTAATTTTTGGCATTTTATATTGTTTCCTAATCTTTTATTTATGCCTCAATTCTACTGTCACTTTAAAAATTAGCACGAAGCACTAGCATTAGTCTAAGGTATAACTGGTACTCTAGCAATACACTGGGTGCCTTAATTCTCTTGGTTAGCTCTGCAAACGTCCTTAAATTTTCTGAATTCCCACTTAGTTCTTCAGTTCTACAAAGTCCATTTGAATTATAAACATGTTCCCTGGAAAAAAGTCGTTAACTGCACGCCAACCATCCCTATAACTGAACAGAACATGGGTGCCGACTACTCTCTTTCCAGTAACCCCAATTTTGCAAAAGGCTACTTTCTTATTGCTTTTTAAGAAGAAAACACTTCCATGATCTATGACAATTTAAATATCCTGGTTTTGGCCAATCATTTCCACTGGAACTGAAAAGAAAGATTTGAGAAATCAGAGACAGCTCATCATCTCGGTACAAACCATCGTAATCAGTGGCTTTCAAAGAGGGCGATTCTTCCTCCAAGGACTATCTGGCAATGTCTGTAGACGTTTTTGACTGTCAAAACTGAGTGAGGAGGTGCTACCTAGGACCACACAGTCATCTAGTGGATAGAGGCCGGCGACAGGACTACACATCCTACTATGTACAGGACACCACACACGACAAAGATGCCCAAATTGTCAGTAGTGCCAGGGATGAGAGCCTTGATCTGAATTCTTGCTACTCCGAGTATTGTCTTCATACCAGCAGCTTTGAGCTCTTCTAGAAGCTTTTTAGAAACTTGAGTCCCACCACAAGACCTACTCAATCAATCTACATTAGCAAGATCACCAGGTGATTCACGTGGACTGTCAAGTTTGAGAAGCACTGATTATACAACACTTAGTCAATCCTTAAGTGTTACAAAAGATCAGCTGTCTCATAGCCCAAAAGAATACCCTTAACTTAAATAATAGGCTCACTGCTACAGCACCTTGTCTTTAATACAATATTACCCTTATTACCACTAGTTCCACTGGATATCAGTCATTGTTACATACAAAAAAAAAAAATCCATTGCTCAATAATATGGAAAATTATATGTAGAGCAAACTTCAATGTATTGAAATCTCTAATAGGCTAATGTACCTTAATAAGCTCCAAGAGAGAGCTATCATATGTACCATTTCCCAAAATTACTTAACCATAGGATCAATTTTTCCTCAGAGCATTTAATAGGCTTAAGATTTCACAGAACACATTTTCCTTTTCTCAGCATGGAAACTAAAGAGAAATTGATTAAAGTTCAGATCTCTCTCAATAGAGTCTTGAGTGAGTTATTACCTATGATACTACATGTTGCTTCAACGAAAGACAAAACCCAAGGCCTGCCTTGACAGTGAAGAATCTCCTGGGTACCACTGCATATTGAAAGGACAAACTTTAGGCCTGAAGATGAAATCTCCTTGTTCAGAAATCATATTAAAAAGACACATGCTTTCTTCCTACTATCTGACTGCTCTAGTGATATAACACTTTCTTCAGAATGTCACAGTAAAAAAAAAAAAATCATTTCACAAGCAATTCTTTGGAACAAATTGCAAAATAGAAAGGAAAAGACATAAGTAATTCAAGACCAATGGTGACTTTATTATGCACATAAATTATGTGTAGTCACAGACTGTCTCTTTTCATCACTAATTATATTAAGGGTTATATAAGATTCACTTAATGAATAGAATTGCCACAGCTTTGCAAAAACCATGGACATTTCCTTAGCAATTAACAATGCCTTAGGAATGCTACACACTAAGTTTGAATCCCTGGCATTTAATGTTGATATGGACTTATCTATAAATAGATACAGCGTTACACTACAAGAAAAGAAAAGCATACCTTTATATCTGGGAATAATGGTTAAAAGACCAGAACATGGAGTCACACGTCTGGGTTCAAACCTCAACAGCCCCCCCTTATTAAGGCCTGAATTCCCCATACCCGGCACCCCCAGCCATATAAAAGAAAGCACTATACCTTCCTCACCAAACACCTGTACCAACGTGGCATGAGATCTGAGCTATAAGAGCAGGGATCTTGTACGTAATAAGGCAGTGTGGTACCAGCAATTACTATCATTTTATTTTAAATTTGTATTTTTAAGGCTTCCTAGCTACTGAGATATTACCTAGCTACTGAGACATCATTGGGTGAAAAACAGTCATTTCAGTTTATCAAAGTCATTCTCTTGGACAGAGTTCCCATAAGGAAAAATGAGCCCAATCACCTGTGACAATCAATGGTGTGATAAAGGGATAATGAACCACCTCAATTCTGCTGATCAATGGAGTGATAAATGCCAGAGCCACACGGCATTAAGAGCAAACCTTAAAAGTACTTAACTTTTACTGAGTGTAGCATTTATATTTAAAAAAAATCAAGTGTTTACTATGAGATGCGTGATTGAGTTCAAGGTGTTGGGCAGAGGTTTTCCTAAAGGTAACCATGAATGGATCCAAGCCCACTCTGAGTACAAGGTACAGGATTTTGGAAAAGGTGAGCCATCCCCCCCTTTTATGATTCCATGTGAAATTACTGAACAGTTTGATTCTTTAACAGTACAGAATCATCAGCTAGGTACCTCTGAATTCTCTCAGACATTTTGCCCTACTGTGCGCAATGTGAGGGTTAAAAGCATACAGTGGAAACGTCACTGGTCCAGGAATAAGATAAACTCTACTCCGATCTCAGTTCTGCTATGACTGTCCATGTCCTATCAGAAAAGTCGTTCAACCTCTTTTGGCATCTATTTCCTTCTCAGAACAAGAATAAAGGAAAACAAAATTTTTTTTTTCCCTCGCTCACAAGGTTATTCAAAGAATTCATTCAGGTAACACAAAATAATTTATATGTTTAAAATGATAAAGCTATTCATTGATCCCATTATCTTCCCAATAGCCTCTTCTTTATGGGGCATGATATAATCACATCTTTCTCTCATAAGGCTTAATGTAATTGTTGTTTGTTGTCCTCAGTGGATATTACATTGCACAAGGTTGACGTGTAAGATCAGGGAAACTTTTTCTTAAAAGTGAAAAAAAGACACAAGGCTTTGAAAACAACTTTGTACCCCAGTTACACACAGTAAAAATCAAGGTGTAGCTATTCAACAAATACTGATTGAGTGCCGTTATGTATCAGATATTGCCCAGGTGTTTGGACAACTTCAGTGATGAAAACACACAAAAATCCCTGTCCTCATGGAACTTAGATACTAGCAGCAGGAGGCAGAAAATAAATAATGATTATTATAACAAATTATATAGTCTGCTGGAAATGCTAATCAAGTATTTTTAAAAAGAATAGTAGATGAGCTTTCCAGGCAGACGAAGGAGCAATGCAAAGGCCCTGAGGTTAAACCAAACTGGTATGCACAAGGCCTGCAGGGGAGCTAGGCAAGGTGGGCAGGTGAGTGCCAAGAGGTGATGGGGGCTTGCCAGGTCTTACAAGTAGAGGAAGCAGGGTTCCCCTGAGTGGGACACTGGGGACAGAGAACCTAGGTACAGGCAATAAGGATACCCTTCGTGGAGAATTTAATGATAATAACAAACCAACTGGTAATGGAAAAGAATCTGAAAAAGAATAAACAAGCAAATGAATAACTATATGTATATGTATAACTGAATCACTTAGCTGATAACTGAAACTAACACAACACAGTAAATCAACTATACTTCAATTAAACATTTTTTAATAAAAAAAAAACCACAACTGGAATCACTATGCTTTTCTTTTACATCACGTGCCAGCAACTCTAAGCAATGTCACAGATAAAATACTTCTCAACCCCTAAATCTTCTGTTGGTCTAAGTTCTAAATGATTGCTGTGGTTACTGTGAAATTTTAATTGTATGTAAGATATACAGTATAACTTCCTGCTATCAGTCAACCCCTAAAAGCTGCCGACTCAGCCACAGGTATTCATTGCAGAAAGTCTGTAATGATCCAGCTTGCCTGAACTTGCTCTGGATTCAGTTTGTGTCTCCAGTCCTTGTGGTACTACAGGATTGTGGATCTGCTGCCTTTAGATTCAAAGTCAGGATAGGACAGTGATTATAATGGCAAAGAAGTAGATCTTGAGTTATATTCTATGTAAGCTCTTGGCATTTTACTTGTGCTTCAAATTGAAAACAGCAAAACAGATTGCAAACTGTAAGGTGTAATTGTGTGTGTGTGTGTGTGTGTGTGTGTGTGTGTGCAAATTTTAGTTCATACAAGTAATATTTTACTTGTTTTCAACTGCAACTTTAGAAAATTATTTTTAAATAGTTATTCCTCTTATAACTTATTAAACTGCAGTATTATTTTTTAATTTTTACTGAAATATAGTTGATTAAACTGTAATATTATCTGTTACTGTGAGACACCAAAAAGCAATATGTTTCTTTTCTATTTTTTTTCCTCAAAAATGCACTAATGTAACTAAGAAATATGAAACGATTACATATTTCCTTTTTACCGTTATATTTGTTTGTTTTTTACCAGCCTGAATATACATACAAGTACAATCAAAGAAATTTTCAATTTCACCTTTTCTCTGGTCATCACTATTGTTCATCTGATTTTGTAATTATTATTGGAAATAACTTTTTGTCTAGAGGAGGGAATGTTAAAAAATGACCCACTCCAGTTGTCAAATACACAAGATAGGCCGATGATGGGAAGCAGCCCCTCGATTTTGTTTCTTAAATATTCAGCGTATGAAGTACAAGAAAATCACTTAGGCTAGAGTCCGCCTTGGTTACTTTTGGCCATCTTCTCCACAGTGGGAAAAGGTTCATTAATAGTTGAATCAATAAATGGATCAAGGGCTTCCCTGGTGGCGCAGTGGTTGAGAGCCCGCCTGCCGATGCAGGGGAACCGGGTTCGCGCCCCGGTCCGGGAGGATCCCACATGCCGCGGAGCGGCTGGGCCCGTGAGCCATGGCCGCTGGGCCTGCGCGTCCGGAGCCTGTGCTCCGCAGCGGGAGAGGCCACAGCAGTGAGAGGCCCGCGTACCACAAAAAAACAGCCTTCTCCTTTTCTGTCTTCTAGTCCACTTCAGCCTTCTATTCTTCCAGCACCTCCAATCCGTTAGGTCTGGTAAAATCATTCCGTGCTCATGGGCAAAGCGACCCGTGACGACTGGCCTGTGCCATCCCCATTTCTGCCTATCCAGCATCTCCACTGCTCTTTCTTCACTCCCGTCGTTCCTTAGCTGAACTCCCCGCTGCATTAAAACCCTCAGCCAGCCAGCTTTCCTCAAGGACCTCTAAATCCCTTGTCCGTTTCCTTTCATTACTAGTCTGTCAAAGCATGCAATTAGGCTGTCTGCCTTCTCCATGTGTGAGTTCCAACTATTTGATTTCTGCTGGAAAAATAGCCCAAGTGCACAGACTGCTGTTCCTGAGAACCCACGCTGCAGGGGATCCAACCCCAGCTCTCCCTACGGTACTTCTAGGTCCATAGTCACCTGGCCCCTCCTGTCCACCCATCACTGCCCACTGTGGTCTGGCTTCCACGTGAACTCCTCTGCGGACAGAAGTGACGCTCTCACGTCACCTCTCCTGTAAGTCTGAAATCCGCTTCGGCTGGTTTCCAGGACACCTCACGCTCCTGGTGTTTTTCTATATGATTTTTCCCCCTTCCCACTATACTTTCTGGGTTTCTCTGTCTGTCCCAGAACTGGTGGTGACTCGGGATGCTGCTTTAGGACCTGTGCTAACTCTACACTCTGTCCCTTGACAATCTCTTCTCACGTGTCTTCCATCACTGGCAGCTGGCTTGATGATGCCTCCGTTCTACACATCCATCCAATCTTGCTCCTGATTTGGAGCCTATATATCTAGTTGTTTATTTGCCTATTTCCTTAGAAGTCCAGGTTTCTGCCTTTGCCACCTGGATAAAATACGGTTGTGTTCACAAATAGGCGCTTGGCTACATCTTACTTAACTTTTAGATCTTAGCCTAGATATTGTTTTCTCTGGGAAGCCTTCTATAAGTGCTAAATCTGGATTAAGTGCCCTTCTTATTCAAAACAGCCTGAACTTCTATCACGGCACTTAACACACGGTATTATAATTTCTTACACAATTTTTTTCTCTCTCTCAGTTGACTGTAAACTGGCCCCATGAGGACAGAGAAAGCACTGATTTTTTTCCACACTGTATTTGCAACACTACACAGTGCACACAGCAGGCGCTCATGTTACTGAGATGAACTGAACTGGATGGAGTTAGATTCTTCCTGGGTTTTCTCTCCATACAGAGGCCACGAAGGACAGGCAGTTTTGTCCTGCCCTGTTAATCTCCATGCCTCAGATCTCATTTTTTAGGGATGGCTGCACAGACATCTTCTTCAAAAGCCCCTTTCTCCAAGCTTATCAACTCTTGCTAACTGATGCCAATGAAGAGCCATCCATTTCTCAACGAGGAATCAACAGACCCATCTGGGTTCAGCTTTACACCTTGCTACACTTTGGAAAGTCCTTCCCATGATGATTTCTTCCAAGTTTATTTAGATTTACTTAGCATGCTGAAATCTTTAATCAATTTGGAAAGTAAGGCGATATATATATATATAAAATATATATAATAATATATATAATATATAATATACTTTCCAAATATAATATAATATATATATTTATTTTATATATATATATATTTCTTTTTCCAGTTGGTTAGTTATCCTAGCACTATTTATCAAACTCTTTAAATAGTCTCCCATGATCTAACATTTCAACTCTACCAAACAGTAAAATCTCCTAGGGCGTGGAGAAGGGTGTGGACTCTAGGGCCAGCTTCCCAGATCCAACCCCACACTGACACTCCCTAGTCCTTGGGCCGGTCACTTAACCTCCCTGTGCCTCTGTAATTCAGGGGTAACAACCATAGCATCTTTCAGTGTTGTGATTAATCTACATGTAAAATGCTCAAAAGAGCACTGATACAGAGCAGATCTTTACTTGCTCCTGTAGATTATCACTGCCATCTGTTTAGATACTTCATCTTCAGCTCTGTTCACCTGCTCATCTTTGAGCCTGTGCCACACCGTTCTAACTGCTGTAGAAAGAGAACGCAGTTTCCTGTCTAGAATAATCTCCCTGAGTCATTGCCCCTCTCCCTCCTTCCCTTATTAAAAAAAAAAAAAAAATCACTTTTCTACTCTTGTACAATTATTTCTTTAGTAAAACACTTTTCCCCCCAAATATTAATAACAGTCAACTTTTACTTGCAAATTGCTTTCCATGGGTCAGGCACTGGGTCAAAGGCTTTATTGACATGGATCATCAAATTTAATCTTATGAGATATACTTCATCATTATATTGACTTTACAGATTAGGAGAACAATCATTGGAACCATTAAGGAAGGAACACAGGCTGTCTGACTCTAGAACTTGTGCCGTGTAGGACTACAGGGCATCACTTCCATTATAAAAACTCTTGTTGAGATTGGGCTCAGATTTGGATGAAATCTCTAGATTTATCTGGGAAGGACTGACAGAGTTGAATACTAAGTCTTCCTATTCAGTATTATGATTATTCTTTGTCCAATTATTTATTTATGTTCTTCATTAAAGTTTTATATTGTCAATAGAGTAATATTTATAGAGTACTGACCACACTGTAGACACTGTTTAAATGCTTTGCAAATATTAACTACTTTAATTCTCACCATGACCCTATGGTGTTGGCCTTGTTATTATTTCCATATCACAGATAGGGAACCGAAGCACAGAGGTGGCTCTTCACATTAAATGACTTCGTATCACATAGCCAGTGAGTGACAAAGCTGGTATTTTTATTACACTCTCTTGGCTCCAGAACCCATGACTTTGGCTACTAAGCTCTCAGATTTACCTCTCAAATCGTGGGTAAAGTACTATATTTCTACCTGTTCATATATTATTGATATTTACCAGTGAAACTTTTCTCAATCTATTGTTATCTTGTTATTGCTAGTCTACAGAAAAGCATTGGTTTTTGTATATTTTCTTGCTAACCTGTTGAAAAGTTATAGATTCCAACGATTATCAGTTGATTATCTTGGGTTATTCAGGGAAGTCATCAAAATAAAGCTAGGTTTTGTTTCTCAATATGCAAAATGCATCCTTTTCTATGCTTGGTTAGCACCTCCCCCAAATTTTAAATGAATAATTTTACATTAGACATCCTATTCCACTTCAGGGGTAATGCCTCTCGTTTAACTCTAGTAAAAGAACTTCTGAGGGACGGACGCAACGTTGGGTGTCCCAGCCTGCGCTCGAAGGCCAGCGCGTCGGCCGCGATGCCCGCGCTCTGCGGGTTGAGCGCGGCTCACACCACCGCCCTGGCCGCGAGCGCGACTACACCCGCGGCTTTGCCGACTGCCACCGGCACAGCCCGGGCGCCAGAAACCTGTGAAGAGCCGCAGCGCGGTGTTTCCTGTTTTGATGCTAATGCTGCTAAGCTTGGGGCCAGAATGCAAAGGTAAGAGCTACTGTTCAGATGATCCCACAGTTCGTGATTGCAAGGGGGCGAACAGCACAGAATTCTGTCCTGGGCTCCCTGCCACACCGCTGCTAGCCAATTCTGCAGCGAAGACCACAACTCCGCCTTCCCCTTCTACAGCCTGCACCACGGCTACTACATCAGGTACAACGGATACCACTTCAACTCCGACTTCACAACCTGCGCGCAAGGCTACCTTCGGGGCAGCCCGTTTCGTTGAAGGAACTGTCTGTCCTCGTCTTGGGTGTGCAGGCTGTAATTTTCTTTCTCTATAAATTCTGCAAATCGAAAGAACGAAACTACCGCACTCTGTAAACAGACCGGCTAAATTAACACGGACTGGTATGTAACTCACTGCTGAAACCAAAATATTCTCTCTCAAGGTGTGCCACATGGAAGACGCTATTCTAGGATCTTTAATTTTTCAAAGGATGCATATAGGAGCATCGCCCTTGAAGAGAGATCAGTTAAATCTGTTTGCTCAACGGGAATATTTAAAATATTCTGCATGAATCCTTGTGGCTGTCTTCTTTTATTTTAAATGGCTGCTGCTGTGTGATTAAGTTCTCTCTCTTCTTGACATGCCACATGTAACTCTATAAGTGATGGAAAACATTGTCCTGCGCAGACGCCCTCATGACTCTTTTAGCAATTCAAATGCAGTCATTTTAAAGCCCGAAGGCTGCATTTTTTCATCCTATCTCGGGATGTAGTTTAGTGACCAGAATTGAGAAGAACGTGCCAAATGAGCAGCAGTCAGGTGGATTGGGGGCTATCATTGCAAAAAGTGGAATAAATTCATAAATTTAGTATCCTTAGAGTAGAATTTTGTGCTTGATAAGTTATTTTTTCTACGTTAGAAAAAAGATGCCACACAAGGAATTACATTCCAGATTTAAAGAAATGAATGGAAAGGATACAAAACATTAAAGTGTAGCAGGTTATTGTTCATACTTGTAAAGCACCTTATGTCGTTGAGAAAATAAAGAACAGTGCCTTAAAAGACAGACTGCAAGGTAGACTGTAACTGAAAATATTGGTGATTTGTTCTTTCACATGAATGAAGCCAAAGGTTGGACTGAGGATGTAACCGTTGATCTGACCAGTAGTGAACCTGCTTTTGGATACCATAATGTTAGTATTTAATTGAAAACTTATCTACTTTATTTCAAGCCTGAGTAACTGAAAGGATGTTACACAAAGTCGAAAGCCTTCATCTACTGAACCTCCCAACATTTTGCTTATGGCTGTTAAAAAGTATAAAGTTGATTTAATTATATTTTCCTTTGTACTTCAAAAACTTAGCCTAACAGTGTTGTACCTTAAAAGGATTTCCACCAAGCTTTCTGGAAAAGTAACTTCTATAAGGCAAGAAAGAAAGAAGTTGTTTTAGAATCATTTATTAACTCTTTAAATAAGACAATCATTTTAAGTTTTGAGATAGCAAATGTGAGCAGTGGAATTTCAGAAAAAATTTTAGTTGATCAGATTACTGTAGATTTTTAATAATGATTGCCCTGGATAAACAGATTGTACTTTTTCTTTCTCCTTTTCCATCCTTCCTTCTTCTTAGTTTCAATTCCTGCAGTATGATAAGCATGCATACTTTTATTTCTTTAGTTTCCTTATGAAGCACTAGTTTTTTCAGGTTTAGAGGGATACTTCTTCCCTGCCTTTGACACATTGGATTAGTTCAGAGGCTTAAATCAGTTTAAAATGAGCTTTTGCTTTTCTAGGTCATTAAGGTTTTTTGTTTTAGTTTCTTTAGCCTATAGTGGCTGAATTTAGCACTTGGTGTTCAATATTTTATATTAAGAAATGACAAGTTGCTTTGGTCCATTTCATAAGCCAAAATTCCTTACATTTACATAATTAACTGTTCTTAAAATGAAGATTTACTGTTTCTTCTTTACTTGCTGGTAGAGCTGAAGTTTGTTTTACTTGTGCATTTGTACATATGCCTAATGTTTTCAAGTGCCTTAACTGTTTAAAATCTCTGGCTTCAAAGATTTTGGGGGAAAGGTAGGCTTACCTCACATTTTTGTTTCCCTCAGTAGTAATATTTTAGGTACCTCACAAAAAATTGTATTATGGTGCCATGGCTGTTACTTTTTAGTGAGTGCTTTAAGATACACGATTCAGCTGAAAATATACAGAATTTCCGTTCTCCCAAAGTGGTAAAAATTAGCTACAATGGTATAATTGTCATTTACCTAGATAGGAATACTTTGCCACACATTAATGTTAACACTATAGCTATTTTTTGTGAAAACGTAGCTGATGAAAACTCTCATCTTCTGTAATTTTGAATAATGCTCTAACAGAATCATAACATGGAATTAGATTTTACAAGAAGAGCGCTTACAACAGAACTCACAGCCTTTTCCCCTCTTCCTTTAGCAGTTTAGTATCTTGAACCAGTAATAATTTTTTTTAATCCAGAAGGTATATAGAAACCTTTTCAGATTTTTCATCTGATTTGTTCATGTAGATTGTAGTTCTCTTAAAATCCCTTATTTTACCTTACAGATATTTGTTGCACAGACACTGCTGTTTTTAGACATTTCTATTTCAGTTCATTAAAAACTGCAAAACCAATATGTATCATGTAACCAAACTAATTTAAAATAAATCTACAGGGCTTCCCTGGTGGCGCAGTGGTTGAGAGTCCGCCTACCGACGCAGGGGACGCGGGTTCGTGCCCCGGTCCGGGA
>NC_041221.1:25751965-25755825 GCF_002837175.3 Physeter macrocephalus
GGGGAAAGGTAGGCTTACCTCACATTTCTGTTTCCCGCAGTAGTAATATTTTTGGTACTGCACAAAAAAATTTTATTATAGTGCCATGGCTATTAGTTTTTAGTGAGTGCTTTAAGATACAAGATTCAGTTGAAAATATACAGAATATCCATTCTCCCAAAGTGGTAAAAATTAGCTACAATGTTATAATTGTCATTTACCTAGACAGGAGTACCTTGCCACACATTCATGTTAACACTATAGCTATTTTTGAGAAAATACAGCTGATGAAAGCTCTCATCTTCTGTAATTTTGAATATGCTCTAACAGAATGATAATATGGAATTAGATTTTACAAAAAGAGCTCTTACAACAGAACTCACAGACTTTTCCCTTCTTCCTTTAGCAGTTTAGTACCTTGAGCCATTAATAATTTGGGGGTTCTTTTTAATCCAGAAGGTATATAGAAACCTTTTCAGATTTTTCATCTGATTTGTTCATGCAGATTGTTTTTCTATTAAAATCCCTTATTTTACCTTACAGATATTTGTTGCACAGACACTGCTGTATTTAGAAATTTCTATTTCAGTTCATTAAAAACTGCAAAACCAATCTGTATCATGTACCAAACTGATTTAAAATAAACCTACATGTTTGTTGGATTAAAAAAAAAAAAAGAACTTCTACTATTTTGGTTGTTTTTTTTTTTAAGACAGGTACTGTCTAACCTATTAAAAAACAATAACATTGAGATTCTTACATTCAGTCAGTGACTATCATTTCCTGGATTTTTCATTATTATAGGGTACCAAAGCTCTCCCACATCCTACAAAATAGGGCTATGTATTCGATGGAAAAGAAAGCTATGTATCACCCAGGAGACCTCTGATTTCCATAATATGGATAGATAACAATTGGTATTTGTAAATACAGAGGAAAGGGAGGAAGAGAAATTTATTCCTCATTCTTGTCGTGATTAATCCTTCTGAGTTCATTTAAAATCATTCTATAATAAATTATATTTAGAGGTAATTAACTGTTTTACAATAGTGTGTTGGTTTCTCCTTTACAACAAAGTGAATCAGTTATACATATACATATGTTCCCATATCTCTTCCCTCTTGCGTCTCCCTCCCTCCCACCGGTTATGTGTTTTTGATTGAAAGAAATCACAATCCAAATGGCAGAAGGCTTTGCCTATATTGAATGATTATTTTCACTCGGGGCTTAGCAATCAAATGAGATCAATCCAAATGCACTAGAAGCAGCCGGAAGCAGCTCTCACACATTTCATATATGGTTACCCGGGAAGTAAACACCACACACACTTGTGGTTTCAGTCATTGAAACGGTTACAGAACTTAGAGAGAGTTCCACAAAGTGTGAACACCTGTAAATTGGCACAAGACTGAACTGCAGCCAAAGAAGACTGGCAGGTGAAGCAAGACAAATCTGAACTTTTAAAATCTATATTTATATTCTTTTTCTGTTTTAATCCATACGCACCTTATGCAGAAATATCACCAATAAGTGGTTTTACCTCTCTGCTCTTTCCTTAATTCTGTTTGCAATGTCACCCTTTGCAGTGGTCGTACAAAACTCAACCAAGTAAGAGCAGTGTGGGAATTAGGAGATTTTCCTTCGAAGCTTGCTTTATAAAACCTCTACCTCTTATTAACCCCACATCTCTGCTTCTATCCTTTCTGCTGAATGCTGCCAGAGAAAAGTGCCATACTAACATGGACTAGAGCCACTGTACAACCCCATTTTGGTCCTCAGAGCACCTGTTAAAGGTTCTTTGTGTTCTGGATTCTCTGTCCCAGTCACCGCAGAGGTCACCTCAAACCTATATCATGCTGCCTCCGCCAATGAACCCACCAGCTCTCCATCTCAAGAGATAACTTTTGTTCTTACTGACCTATGAGCCGCAGAAACCTACAGACAGGAAAGCCTTCAACCTGTCCTACACAGATGAGCTTTAAAGCAAAGTCCCGTAACATAGACGTTTAACACCTTTTAATTTAACTATACAAACTCAGTAAGAGTGACAAAAAGAAGTGAATGATAAAATTATTGCATTCCAACAATTCTGAGATGCACACTTGTCATATCTTAACGTCCTGAAATCAGAATGCATCTTCCAGCCAGTAGTTTCTTACAATCACTTTCAGCCAGACTGTGGTCGTGGCCCTGTTCTCAAGTCCTGCCACAGGTGGGAACTTGGGCCTGCTGTGTTTCATTCAGAAAGCACTTGAAGGACTTTGAGGAAGAAATATCAGTTCTGACTATTATCTGAAAACCTTCCAGGGACATATTCTGGTGAGATCAAGAAAAGAAAACTTGCAGAATGTGTCACAAGAGCTGCAAAGACAATCACAGAGGCAACCATGAAACCCTTCTTAAAAAGGCTCTGTACCTTCACCACTTTTAGTGTCACTGAGGATGGCTGTGCATGGAAAACTAAGACGCTGATGACAGAGCATCAAAAGTGAATCGTAAGACAGACTGTGGAAAAGTTTCGGGAATACTTCACCAACTTATGGAACTAGTACTTTCATTTTTAAGAATGTACAATAATATATGATAACAAAAAATCTATATCTAGATGAATCTAAAAGAGCTTTTCCAATAGGAATGAAACAAAACTTTAAGTAAAAAAAAAAAACCTTTGTGTCCCAGTTTGCATCCTAATTTTCTTTCTCTTTCTCTCTTTCTCCTTATTTCCTTCCTCCCTTCCTTCTCTCTCTCTCTCCCTTTCCTCCTCCCCCTCCCCTTCCTTTACTCCGCTGTTTCTTTTTTTCTTCCCTCCTTTTCTCCCTTTCTTCCCTTTTCCTTTCTCTCTTAGTTGTATATAAAATAATGGTGCATCTTTAAAGTGTCTCAGATTTTATGAAATTTGGCAATAATTTAAATCGTGCTAGTGATTCTGACAATTAGTCACACAATTAGTGACAATGAATCTGAAGATTGATAATACAAAAAGCAATTTTCCAATTAATATGTTTTTATAAGTACATTTTAAATGGCATACTAATCAAAATATATTTTTAAAGTATTTCTGATAACCCTATTGAACTTAAAATTCAAATACTCATCAAGTTAATGCTTTATATATATATATATATATATTTTTTTTTTTTTTTTTTTTTTTTTTTGCGGTACGTGGGCCTCTGACCGCTGTGGCCTCTCCCGTTGCGGAGCACAGGCTTGGTATGCGGGCCTCCCTCTGCTGCGGCCTCTCCCGTTGCGGAGCACAGGCTCCGGACGCGCAGGCTCAGCGGCCATGGCTCACGGGCCCAGCCGCTCCGCAGCATGTGGGATCCTCCCAGACCGGGGCGCGAACCCGGTTCCCCTGCATCGGCAGGCGGACGCGCAACCACTGCGCCACCAGGGAAGCCCAATGCTTTATATTTTAAATGACATAAATACCTGGGTTGTTTCTTATTCACTCCATGACTTTTGCCATATAGGTGTTTATAATCTTCAAAGTAGCTGAAAATCATCTTCTCAAAACCATCATGCAAGAGAATATTATTTTATTATTCAAGTAATTTTTTTCTTTTAAAAAAATTACTGCATTCATCTCTTTCATTTGCTAGTTAACGTAACAAACATATTCTGCATGTCCATATCCACAAGTTAGAATAAACTTTCAAGTTTTATAAAGAAGGTGAAACTGGCATTATTATATGTTTGTCACCAAATGAGAATAACATATATTTCCTGAAAATAACTTCTATGTATATGTATAAGTGTTCATATTGACACATGAGCTTGGTTCAACAAACCTTTCACAGATAACAAGGAATATAATCACTGCAAGCAGAGGTCAAGAACAAGAGCAAAGGGCTTCCCCGGTGGCGCAGTGGTTGAGAGTCCGC
>NC_041221.1:25755946-25769669 GCF_002837175.3 Physeter macrocephalus
CGTACCGCAAAAAAAAAAAAAAAAAAAAAAAAAAAAAAAAAAAAAGAACAAGAGCAAAAAGAAGAAAGAAAGAAGCATGCATTAAGGAAAGCCTGTCTGAACATCAGGTATTTCACAGTAGCTTGATGGCGGTGGTGCATTCTGAGTTCATCGGCTGTTCTGGAGTGGATCAGGAGTCAAGTCAAATTACTGACAACCAACAAATAAACAGAATCCATTATCGGAAAGCTCTTACTTCCTGTCTCCCTATGCTATGCTGAATTGCTGGATTCAGTGGGAAACTCACTAAACCGAAAAAACCTGACATCCCTCATCGTTGTCAAAGGTCCTAAAAACATTACAGTCAACATCTGTTTTTGTTTGTTTGTTTTTATTATTATTATTTTTTTAACATCTTTATTGGAGTATAATTGTATACAGTCAACATCTTGAAGTCACTTAAGCCCTCTGGCTCTGTGCACTCTGCTGTCAAGCTCTCCATAAATGACGGTTGCTTCCTCATGGGAGGAAGTGACAAATTAGTGAATTACAAGTTTACACTGCGCTATATGCATACATTTCCTGAGAATCAGCATTATTGGCTGCTAAGATGTGTTTTGAAAAGAGGTACAGAATTTAGAATTTTCTAAATTGAAGTCCTTAAATTGTAGTAAAATTGTAATAAAAGTCACAATAATTTTTAATAAAAAGTCACATTTTTATCTAGTTTACAAGAATAAGTGAAAAGAATGTATAGATCTACAATGATTCAATATTATCATTAAATGGTGAGTATAACTAGAGAGCATTTTAGAATCATTTCACATTTTCATAAAAAGTTAAAAAATTCATTTTGGTAGGTTGTGCACAATTGGTAGGCTATTTTCTTGCAAAGATTCTTTTTTTTTTTTTTTTTTTTTTTTTTTGCGGTACGCGGGCCTCTCACTGTCGTGGCCTCTCCCGTTGCGGAGCACAGGCTCCGGACGCGCAGGCTCAGCGGCCATGGCTCACGGGCCCAGCCGCTCCGTGGCTCGTGGGATCCTCCCAGACCGGGGCACGAACCGGGGTCCCCTGCATCGGCAGGCGGACTCTCAACCACTGCGCCACCAGGGAAGCCCTCTTGCAAAGATTCTTAATGTAGTATATGCTCTTCTAATGAGTCACTAAGTCCTATAGAAGAATAAGTGTAAGTGGAGACTCTAGACATCCAGGCATAATTCTTCTATTTGTCTAAGGCTTCATAGCTTCCCAGTCTCAGCAGGTCCATTAAGGCAGGAGCACCAGCTCATAAATGTCTCTACAGATAGAAATGGAACAGGGACCATGGGAATAAGGACTCATGATACCTGTTCAGTGGGTTCTCTCTACACAGCTGTAACAGACCTTCCAGAACATCAGGCTTAGGAGATGTGATGGCCAAATGCAGCTGTGATCATGATAATCACTTCCTGAATTCAGGCTTGATGTTTTTGCGCTTTTTTCTTCTCTCTCTGATGTTTGTTTCTTCTCATTGCCATTCTGAAATAATGGCTGCCTCACTCTATAATTTTGACATTGTGCTGCAGTTTGAACTCTCACCCTAGGGTTTGGTCTTACTAGAACTGAACTAAATTGCTCAGTTCCTTGAATGCATCATACTTTCTTTTCTTTGGGGGCCTTTCCCCAGGTCCTCTTGCTAGAAACAGTGCTCTTGTAGGTATTAGCTTGAGTCATAAGGATTTGCCATTTGTGTAGGTCAAAAATAGCAGAATCTCAGCAATACTGCAAGGTTGTAAGGTTTACCCTAATATTCTCTCTTCAAGTCTCAATTTAAAAGTCCTTCCCTCCAGGGCATTTCCCCAGTCTGCTTCTTTTAACCTTATGTAAGCATTTGGCACAGGTCTAAATTTTTGCAATTCCTTATTCACTAAATAGACTTGAACATTAACCGTGAGATCTTTGAAGTCATGAGCCATATTCTATTAGACCAAATATTATATTCTATTCATTGTTATCCTTAATGCCTGGGAACGTTTTATTGAATATTGTAGGTAATACTTTGTGTAAAATAAATGTTGAGGAATAAATGCTATTAATAGATCCATTTAGTGAACAAATTCATTCAAAACAAAAGGAGCCTTGAAGCCCAAGACAGTACCTTTTCTTAGATTCGACAACACTCAGCCCAATGTCTGGTTCAATTATTTTTTCTTGAATGAACAGGTGAATTATTTGCCTTAAGCAGTGTACATTTACGTTTGCTGATATATCATTTATACAAACAGTTGTGAGGCAAGATCATTTCTGATAGTTGCTCTATGAATGCACCCATCTATATCTAGCGTAATTCCTAGAAAAACCATCTGAAATGGGCTTGGAAGCCTGGTAGGATTCAAATGAGAGGAAATAAATTAGAAAATTTTAAAAGTCAGACAAGGGGACATTCAAAGGTATTTTTCTCATTTCTTTGTTTTTTCCGGGTCAAACTCAATTTCTTAAAGTAGTTATTTATCTTTTTGAAAATATGAGATAACATATGCCTAAAGTGAAATGCACAGATCTTAAGTATATAATTTGATAAGTTGCTAAATACATACAACCAGATAATTCACACTTGAGTCAAGACACAGAACATTTCTATCACATCTAAAAGTACCCTCATGTTCCTTTTATTTATGCCTCAGCCACTATCTGATTTCTGTCACCAGAGAGTAGTTTTGCTTGTTCTTGAACTTTATATAAACAGAATCATACATAAATTGTGTCCAGCGTCTTTTGCTCAGCAAAATGATTTTTTGAGGTTTCATCCATGTTGTTGTATGTTTCAGAAGTGTGTATACATACATATACATACATATATCATTGATGAGCAATATTCCATTCTATGGCTCTACCACAATATGCTTATCATCACAGACATTTGGGTTGTTTTCAGCTTGGGGCTATTATTAATAAAGCTACCATGACATTCTGGTACAAATCTCTTTTCAGACAAATGTTTCCATTTCTCTTGGGTAAATATCTAGAAGTAGAATGCTGTGTCATATGGTAGATGTATGATTAAATTTATAACAAACTACCAGAATTTTCTCCAGAATGGTTATATCACTTTATACTCCCACTAGTAATATATGAAAAGTCCAGTTGCTGCATTAGCCTTGTTTTAAGGGAATATTTTTGCAATCTTGACCTAGGGAAGAATATTTTAGAGAGAGTAGGAAAGCTCTAAATATAAATTTTTAAAAGGTCAATTTAGATTTCATTAATTTAAAAAAATCTGCACACAGGAAACCGCAAAGATATTGCAAGTTTTGTCCAGACCACTGCAATAAAGCAAATATCGTAATAAAGTGAGTCACACAAATTTATTTGGTTTCCCAGTGCATATAAAAGTTACATTTACACTATACTGTGGTCTATTAAGTGTGCTATAGCATTATGTCTAAAAAATGCACATTTCTTAATTAAAAATACTTTATTGCTAAAACATGCTAACCATCATCTGAGTCTTTAGTGAATCATAATATTTTTGCAATAGTAACATCAAAATTCACTGATCACAGATCACCATAACAAATATAATAATGATGAAAAAGTTTGAAGTATTGCAGAAATTACCAAAATGTGACACAAAGACATGAAGTGTGTCAATGCCGTTGGAAAACGGCACCAACAGACTTGCTCAATGCAAGGTTGCCACAAACCTTCAATTTGTAAAAAATTCAGTATCTGCAAAGTGCAATAAAAAGAAGCACAGTGAAACAATTTATGCCTGTATAACTTTTAAGTTATTTTTAGAATATCTGTGACCTTATACTTCAAGTGTAACTCTTGTAGACAGATTTGAGTCTTCTTTTTACACAATATGACAATTTCTACCCTTAAAATGGAATGTTTAGTCCATTTATATTTATTGTAATTTTTAATACGGTTGAATTTAATCTACCATATTTCTACACTTCTCTATTTGTTAATGATTCATTTCAGGGAGTGTAGATTACATTGTTCCCCTATAAAGTGTGCTAACTTTTTCTCTAACAGATAGTTGAGCTACAAGTGGAACATCTGGATTCTCTCAGTGTGGTATAACAGGAAATATATATTTGTTTTTTTGTTCCAGGCTCCTGGCACACAGCTCCTAAAACCCTTGGAATTCCCTGAGTGATAAGGGTGATTGATAGGCATGCCTCTTTCTTCTAATTAGGCAACCCTTGGCCAGCTCCTAGACAGCTTCAGGATGGAGACTGGTTGTAAGAAAAAGCAAGCCTTGATTAGAAGCTTGGAACTTTAGCTCCAGCCCCCAAATTTGGTGGTGGGGGTGGGTATGGAGAGGTGCCGGAGATTGAGTTAATAATCACCAGTAGGACTTCCCTGGTGGCGCAGTGGTTGAGAGTCCGCCTGCCGATGCAGGGGACACGGGTTCGTGCCCCGGTCCGGGAAGATCCCACATGCCACGGAGTGGCTGGGCCCGTGAGCCATGGCTGCTGAGCCTGCGCGTCCGGAGCCTGTGCTCCGCAACGGGAGAGGCCACAGCAGTGAGAGGCCCGCGTACCGCAAAAAAAAAAAAAAAATAATAATCACCAGTAGCCAATGATTTACTCAATCATGCCTATGTAATGAAACCTCCATAACCCCCCTCTGCAAGCCCCTCAATGTTGGGGTTCAGAAAGCTTCTGGCTTGTTGAACACACTGTGGTTGCTGGGAGGCTGGTGCACCCAGAGAGGGCATGGAAACTCTGTACGCCACAAGACGTACCTTGCCCTGTGCATCTCTTCCAGTTGGCTGTTCCTGAGCTGTATCCTCTACAATAAATGAGTCACAGTAAGTAAAGTGTTTTCCTGATTTCTGTGAATTGTTCTAGCAAATCAGACCTGAGGAGAGGGTTGTGGGAACCCCCGATTTATAGCTGGTTGATCAGAAGTACAGGTGACTCCGGGACTTGCAGTTGGCATCTGAAATGAGGAGCAGTCTTGCAGTCCTGAGCCCTTAATCTGTGGGATCTATCGTAACTCTGGGTAGTTAGTGTCAGAATTTACTTGTTGAGCACCTGGTTGGTATCCAGAGAATCGGAAAACTGGTTATTAGGGTTCGAAAACACCCCAGAGTCAGGCTTGATTTCACGCATGATAGTGTCAGTGTATTCTGTTTTTCTCCTTAGTACTAAGACATCACTTTTACTCTTGGCTGTGGTTACTTCCAAAATGTGGCTTTTCTGGGATCTCAACTGAATGTCCACTGTGCTCAGCAAGGCTGTTTCATTCTGGAGAGACCAGAACTCCAACATCACTCAGCACCACATGACCTCTGATTGTGGAGTTGAATCTCCATTCAACTCTTAGTTCCACAGCGGCTGTCCTACCTGAAGCCTTTGGGAGTCTCTTCCTGTGCATGTGCACTCAGCCCTCAGGTGCACTCAGATGGACCTGAGGGACCATCCTATGCAGATCTTACATTTTCCTCTTCTCTGATACCTGCTCCTTCACTCACAAAACTCCACTTTCTCTCCTTGGGTCAGTGCTGGAAAACCACACCGAGGCTGAAAGCTGAGACAAATATGAGACACCTCATATGCTTCTTTTCTCTCAAGAATCAAGTCCTGCACAACCTGTTGGCCAAAGCCTGAAAATGACTGCATCATATACAATCTTTGTTCAGTGTTTACATTTGCTTATGCCATAAGTTCCCATCTTCTACTAATTGCTTCTTTATGACCAGAAGCAGAATTCCAGTCAAATACACGTGAAGAAGAATTGTTACTATTGTAGTAATAGTATTTAACTAACATAATGAACATTTTCAGGTGAACAGTAAACACTAAACAGGTTAGAATATTAGGTCCTCTTACTGAAGTAGTAAAAAGATAGACGGAATCAGATTTCGGACATTTTTTTTTACGTGTAAATATTTTTATTTGTGGAGTAATTATTGAAAGAAAGAGAATAGAATACATAATTTACAACCTAGCAAGGAAAAGAATAACAATAATAGTAATAATAATAAATCCAAAAGAAGGAAATAAAAGAGAACAAAAAGAAGAACAGATTTCTTTTCCCCATTGGTCCATCCTATTTTATTCTTTAAATTTTTATTTTTTATTTTTATTGGAGTACAGTTGCTTTACAATATTGTGTTAGTTTCTACTGTACAGCAAAGTGAACCAGCTATACGTATACATATATCCCCTCTTTTATGGATTTCCTTCTCATTTAGCTCACCACAGAGCACTGAGTAGAGTTCCCTAAGCTATACAGTAGGTTGTCATTCGTTACCTATTTTATACACAGTGTCAATAGTGTGTATATGTCAATCCCAATCTCCCAATTCATCCCACGCCCCCCCCTTTCCCCCTTGATATCCATATGCTTGTTCTCTATGTCTGTGTCTCTATTTCCACTTTGTAAATAAGATCGTCTACACCAATTTTTTTCAGAATCCACATATATGCGTTTTCTAATGTGCGATATTTGTGTTTCTCTTTCTGACTTATTTCACTCTGTATGACAGTCTCTAGGTCCATCCATGTCTCTACAAATGACCCAATTTCATTCCTTTTTATGGCTGAGTCATATTCCATTGAATATATTGGACTTCTTTAGCTGCCAATAAAGAGGCTTTACTCCATTAGATTGGCAAAAGGGAAGCTTTGAAGAATCCTGAGCCAGTAGCATGAGATCAACAGTTTGTGCTTGAGGGAGTTTCATCCAGCTGAGCTTTAGCAGAGACCAGAAAAGGGATGACATCTGCGTAGACAGAGAGACCAGTGAAGATGCTGCTACCTGAGGTAGCAGTACGGCCACAAACAAGGATGGGGACAGTGAGGAATTTAATGCAAGGATAGTAGTACACTCCATTTTGAAGAACTACAACTAGATTAGTGTGGTGCAAGAAAAGTACAAGCCAAAGGTTTTGAGTCTGCCTGGTCTGGGGGAGGGGGAAAGTACAATCACTAGAAATGAGGAATTTGGGGAAAGTAGCTGATTTGTTTCTTTTTTTTTTTTTTTTCTTTTTTTGGCCACCATGCGGCTTGTGGGATCTTAGTACCCCAACCAGGGACTGAACCAGCCCCCTCAGCAGTGAAAACATGGAGTCCTAACCACTGGACTGCCAAGGAATTCCCGAGAGTAGCTGATTTCAAGAACAACTCTATCATTTTGAGTGGGAGGGCTGGTAGGATAGCAAACATTGAAAAAGGAGGTACCAAGATGGAAAGGACCAACAGACAGCTGATAATATTGGTCTAGAGTCTCCTGATAGGACTGAATTCCAGATATTAATTTGAGAATATTTGTTTATATGTAGGAGATGGGTGAGTTACATAAGGAGAGACAATAAGTCATTAGCATAAGATAGAATTTGGGGAAAAACCCAAATTGGGAAAGGGAAGATGGCAATACCTACATGGTCTCAATTATTCATACTCTGGGACCATTAGAAGTCTTTGCATTTAAAGTATTAATCTAGCTTGTGTGTGTGTGTGTGTGTGTGTGTGTGTGTGTGTGTCTGTGTTTCCCAAGTTGACATATTAAACCTTAAAACGGTTATCGTTGTAATGATGCAATATTGATTCAGGTGATAATAAAGTAAAACACAGTTAAAGCACACAAAGCTATGTAGGATGAGTATCATTAAAAGCAAAATTTAATTTTTACATCTTGAGAAAAAATAATAAATGGAAAACTGTAAAGAAGAATATTAGTGGCATTTGAAAATGTGCCTGAATTTCTGAAACATGTGTAGTTGATTCTTGGATTAAAGAATTATTCAAGTAATATTTATTTACTAACCATGATAACTTTCCCCGTGAAATATATAAAATAAGAAAACATAAAAAGTCAGTCTATTATATCTGAAAAATAAACTCTTAGGGATATAAATATAAGTGTATGATGATTGTTCTTTTTTTCCTACTAAACCCAAAGAAAGCAGTTGTTACAAAAGTAACCAGGAAATCAATTAATTTTTTTAAAATTGATTATAATTATAATAAGGAATGAGAGTGAGCAAAAAGCCTCTAGACTTGAAAAGAGTATTAGACAAAAGCAAGAATACTCTCTATTTTGCCACACAGATCCCATGATGTTACTTGGAAGACATCTTAGAGATCGTTCTTTCTAGAGAAGAAAATCTGAGGTTCAGAAAGGTGAGAAGATTTTGCAAAAGTTTACACTGAAAAAAGCAGCAAAATGGGAACTACACTTCTAACTTTTTACTGCCTCTTCAGACCCTTTAGAAACTTAGTTCCTGATCTCTTAAACTAAGGCACTGATTCTTATGGAATCCATCACCTGTCTTTTGAAATGCTAACTTTTTGGAGCCTTGTGACTTTCTTCAGTGTGATCTCTTCAGTGGTTTATATTTCTCAAAATTAATTTTCCCCAAACATGATTAAATCATCTCAAAATTACTTTAATATATTGTTAAAATATACAGATGAGATAATTTTATAAAAGTATATCTCTAAAGTTGCTGCAAATTTTATCTTTACTAGACCATTGAGAAAGCCATTCATGGAACTGAACATGGAGAGAGAGCCATTTCCTCCCTCTTTAGAAAGTAATTACTTCTTTCTGATTGGAAAGACCAAATAAGAAAGAATTTTAGATTTCTAGTTCAGAGATGGATATTTTTTCTTTTCTTATTACCTTTTGGACACAGAAATAAGTTCAGAGTGAAGAGAAAGTCCTTCTAATTGATGTAAATAATAAGGAAAGCAAATTAAGGCTTTTACTTTAATTCTTTCTATGAGCCTAACATGTTTACTGGACAACTGCTTAGACAAAAGCCACCACTGAACAAATAAAGTAGCCAAAATTCTCCAGTCTCTACTCGCTTGAGAAAGAAAATACCGGAGAGGATTGTATTAAGTCATGAGTTAAAGGGGTTTTGGGAGTCAGGAAGAAACCAAAGGGTTCCTAGTTATTTTTAAGATTTTCATTTTAAAGAAATGCCTCTAATATGGGTCTTAATGAAGGCAACACTCAAACACAGCACCCACCGAGTCATTGCAGATGACTTTCCATGAATCTGGACTTTCTGGAGGAAAAAGTGACCATGGCGTTGTAGAAAAACATGTCTGCATAACTGATGTGAAATATAAACTTGAAATAAAAATTAGATTATCTTAATGTTCTCCACTATCCTAATGTTCTCTGTCATAGGTTGATCTACAATTAAAAGAGAATCATATTTTCCCACTAAAGAGGAAATATCCAACCATGAACTTGAATTTCCATTCCTATCTGCAAGTGACATTGTAATATATACAGCCTGTCTATGCATCCAACGGAAAATAAGAGTCAAGTTAACTATTAAGGTGCTGAATGAGTAGGATGGAGATATTGCTGGAAGAAAAGATATCTATTCCTGGAAAATCAAATGTTTTTTTTCTTTATGATAATAATCAGAAAGACCGCTGAAGTATGATGTGCTCCTAAGACCATGAATTAGTATTACATATGTGTATGTACAGAATGTATCTGTTTGCAATGAACAGGATAAACATTCTTCTTAATTACCCTTCTAAAAGACTATATTCTAGTACAGTATTTATAAATGGGAGATGATGAAGCCAAAGTTTAAACTCTCATGAAGTCTTCAAACATGCACATTCAATTCAAAGACCCTGAATAATCAAGGATTATGTCTAATAAAATAATCCAGAAAGGAGTCAGAATTTCACTCAGGAAGAATAAGACAATAATTATAAGATATTAGATAGGTAAAATAATAATATTTAAAGATATTCTTTATTTCACCATTGCATTCATGCCTGATAGCATTAAGTAACTCTGAGTTATGTCATTGAATTATGTTAGTTTGTGAAATTAATTTTAATGATGGTAGAAGGGAGTTGACTGGCAATGTTCCACATTAGCACTTCCTAGTGAGCCAAGAAGGTAGAAACCATTTTAAAACCAGATGGCTATTCCATCTTCAAATTCCATTAGTTGCCAACATATCTCAAAGCTACAGAGAAGTTAATTAAAAAAAGGTTTAGTCTTGAAATGCATTCAGATCTCAATGCCTCAGCTGAAGCTAATGAAAATGCTGTTCCATACTAATAGAAATTGGTTGCTAACATTGATATCTTTATTCAAAATATCGTATGTCTATCAAATACTTATGCACATACCATACCATTGTCAAAAGAGCATTTAAAAAAAAAAGATCACTGCTGGGTCATTCTTTGAGAAAAAATTTTTTTTAATTAAAAAAAAATTTTTTTTAATGTAAAACCATAATTCAAAAAGAGTCATGTACCACAATGCTCACTGCAGCAAAAAAAAAAAAAAAGGTTCTGAAGAACCTAGGGGCAGGACAGGAATAAAGACGCAGACATAGAGAATGGACTTGAGGACACAGGGAGGGGGAAGGGTAAGCTGGGACGAAGTGAGAGAGTGGCATGGACATATATCCACTACCAGATGTAAAACAGATAGCTAGTGGGAAGCAGCCACATAGCAAGGGGAGATCAGTTCGGTGCTTTGTGACCACCTAGAGGGGTGGGATAGGGAGGGTGGGAGGGAGACGCAAGAGGGAGAAGATATGGGGATATATGTATACATATAGCCGATTCACTTTGTTGTACAGAAGAAACTAACACAACATTGTAAAGCAATTATACTCCAATAAAGATGATTAAATAAATAAATAGTGAAAAAAATACAATTTCAGGACTAATTGTATTACGGAGACTTAAAAAAATTAAAATAGATACCTTAATCTCATAACATAAACTCACGAACAAATTAAAATATCACAGAAAAACATGTGCTCATTGCCTGAGTCTCAGACGGCTGAGATCATTTTCATCCAAATTATCAGCTCTAATTCATCTGCCTTGCTACTTCCCCCCCACGGACACTTATCGGGGAAAGCTGGAATTGACAGCTTAGTTTTCCATTCTCCACAAAATGAACTGCTCCATTAGCTCTTGTCCAGGGAATGAAGTATGAAGTTGCTCTTCACCGCAGGATTAAGTATGTAATTGTAGAACGAAAACAAATTAATTGCATTGTGAAATCACTGCTTTGAAGGAAGAACCCCAGTTAAAGGAATGGCTCCTCGGAATGGGAAATCGCTGAAATGTTTATATTTGGTGTCATCTGGTTTCCTAGTATTCAAGGTGCTGGCCCTCGTTAAACAATGAACACGAGGGTGAAATGGAAATTAATTTTCCCAACCAGATTTCCGCTGAACGACTAAAGTCGTGATTGAGTTTACAGGTAACTGGGTTGATATTTGGAATTGGCACACAGTATATATCAATAATGAAATTATGTAGCTCACGGATATGGTGATGAGTACAAAGACTCCCTGGGAACTGAGCCTGTGAATCTCAGCCCCACTACTTAGCGATGAGATAGTGAACAAGTTAAGCTGAGTTGCTTCGTCGCTAGAATTGGGATAATAACACTTATATTTAAGAATTGTTGTACAGGTTGGTATAAATTGCAAAGTATCTAGTTGTAGCATACAGCAGGCTACATAATACAAACAGAACTCCTGAGACCTGTGTGTAATTCTTAACCATATTTCCACAGACAGAAAGTTACTGTCGTAAGGGATTTCGCTTGAAAAGAAAATAGACTACGTGATATAAGGGTTTTCTCTCTTTTCAGGTGTTGTAATTTGTTTTATATTTTAATGTTATATGGGATATTACATCAAGCATGGCTATTTTCCCGGATAGTTTTAACATTCTAAAATGGTAGCTTTACATAACTGCACATATATTAAATAAAATGTATCAACTTCTATCTTAAAATGTTGGTGCAGAATTGAGAACTGAGTAAGATGTGTCTTCGGAGACCAGCTCAGTGACAAGAAAGGACTCTTTGCAGTCAATCCCCTCAGGCTTACCTGCCTCACCTTGCCTGAATCCCTCTGCTTTGTACTTCCAAATGGACCAGTTACCCTCCTGCTTCACAAATACAGTGTCATGTTTAAGATGTACAGCAGAAATGTGTCAGAGGAGAAGAAAATAACAGCATAGTTTTTTTTTTGTTTTTTGTTTTTTTTTTTGTGGTATGCGGGCCTCCCTCTGTTGTGGCCTCTCCCGTTGCGGGGCACAGGCTCCGGACGCGCAGGCTCAGCGGCCATGGCTCACGGGCCCAGCCGCTCCGCGGCATGTGGGATCTTCCCAGACCGGGGCGCGAACCCGGTTCCCCTGCATCGGCAGGCGGACACGCAACCACTGCGTCACCAGGGAAGCCCAACAGCATAGTTTTTAGCTAAACATCACTTAGGAATCATATGTATTATGAGCAAAGAAATATAAACAATTTCCAAAGATCTGAACTCTTCACCAGACCTGGATGCAGTGAGCAAACAATTATTAAATTTACTTCACACAAATTGGATTTGTACTATAGAAGGATGGAGAAGAAAGATGAGATGATTCTGAAACCAAAGGTTAAGGGGGATAAGGGCATTTACACAAACTGCAACCGGACATAACATCATGGCCCCCATGTCCAGTTGCACAGTTTGTGCACTGCCAAAAAAGTTGCTGGAGGAATAAGTAACTAGAGGCTGAAATCTGACCCTCATTACACGGGCTGAGTTATGCACCCTTTTCCGGGGCTCTGTCTTCCTAGAATGAACATCCCAAGTCAATAGGCTTACATCCCAGAGGGGAAACCAAACCTCAGAGGCTCAGAAGAAAACAAGTACCTTAAGAAAAGGACAAAGACCAAGGAAAGAATGCTTTTGCCTAGAAAAGATCCACACACCCTTCAGAGAGGAAGTTTTAAAGAAGACTTTTCATAGATGGGATGATCTCAATAGTCAGAACTGACAAAATAAAAAAAAAAAAGTTTCCCCACATTAAGTTGGAGGAATACGTCTGGGTAAAAATAAAAGTGCACTGTAATAAGACTGTAAAACGGCACTAATTGTGCCTCATCGTTGCACATTGTTCTCTTTCTGCATCTGAGTAGTAGACACAGAGCTTGTTGCCTGGCCCATTTCTCTATAAACAAAAGAAAGAACGCGCTGGAGAGTCTTAATCACTCTCTCGTAATGTGACGTGAATGAATTCTTTTGCATTTAAAGTTGAGAGAATCAGATTTCTATGAAACTGATATGAAGGCCACAAATTGGGGATACAAATCAGGCAAATCACTTATAATGTTTTAGCTGATCGCTTCAATACTCACAGGTTATACAATCAGGAAACCCAAGACCTCCATTTTGGAAACACACCACTCCTGAATTTTCCAGAAAGTCTGGAGCTTATGCAGTGTCTGGCGGGATCAATCTGATTTCCCCGCACACGTGGGCAGCAGCAGGAGGGCAGTGCTTCTCGCTGTTGATTTTACTGCCTGTAGTTCTCTCTCGTTATATTTATCTTCCCATCTATTTATAGATACAGCTCTCACCATGTATATAGATAGATACGGATATAAATGCCACTGTAGAAATGCATGTTTGTGGTTTTGCAGTATTTTTTTTTTTGAAAAGCTGCTTCCAACATTGAGCAAAGACTTATTTCAAATTGCAGTAAGTAATTATGCAGATGCTTTGGTTTTTATGAGTTAAAATTAACTTGGGATGTTGTGGCTCTACATTTGGGAATTCAGTCTAGTCTTCTTTTTCTCGTATTTTAAAATCTTATTCCGAAGGCTGTGTTTTATTGTTCTGGAAGTTTTACAATGCCTCTAGCCAAAAGCCTTAAGGTTTCGAGTTGATGTCAGCATGCTGATGTACTTATTCAATATCAGGAATAACTGATTTTTTTTTTTTTTTTTTTTTTTTTTTTTT
>NC_041221.1:25769780-25793125 GCF_002837175.3 Physeter macrocephalus
GGCTCACGGGCCCAGCCGCTCCGCGGCACGTGGGATCCTCCCGGACCGGGGCGCGAACCCGGTTCCCCTGCATCGGCAGGCGGACGCGCAACCACTGCGCCACCAGGGAAGCCCTAGGAATAACTGATTTTTACATTAAAATTAAAGTGGTGTTTTAGGAAGGACTTTATTCATAACTTCAAATAAGAGAATGGGATACAGAACTGAACACACACACGCACACACGCACACACACGCACACACGCACGCACACGCACGCGCACACGCACGCACACGCACACACGCACGCACACACACACACACGCACATCTACATACCGATGGTAGTTGGAGGCTCTCTCATTGATCAACAAGTCCTACATCAGAACCACAGAAAGGAAGAGGAAAGGTTCCCAGGTGCTGGCTCCTGGCAAGGTTTCTGATTTGTGCATCGCCCCTAGACCATAATTATGACTGGATAAGTTCAAGATCTAGGGAAGATCAATTCAGTTTAAACCATATTGACCAGACCTGGGCACACTCATCTCCTTGAAAAAAGAAGTGAAGCCACATATATTCACAGAGATTTGGTAAATAGATCTAAGTATCTAATTACAAGAAAAAGTCATCCATAAATTCAAATGAGTAAATGTGATGACTTTTTGGACAATATACAATATGGTTAGTATACAATATGGTTAGTATACAATATGGTTAGTCTACGTGCTGAACCTTTGAAGGTCTTTTGAATGCCAAACATAAGGTACACCAGCAGATTTTAAAGTAAAATAGTATCTAGAGCTTTTTTGCTTAATGAAATAACCCACTGACTTTCAAAAAGAGAGTTTTAATGGGTCTGGTTTGATATAACATGTGTCAAGGTTCATTAAGAGCTTTATAACCTACTTAAGGAAGGCAGAATTTTTGAGTTGATTCAAATATTCAAAGTAAGATTGCAGATGGAACTATTCTGAAAGGCACTGAACTAAAGAAAGTACAGCATTTACCAAAAACAAAAACAACAACAAAAAGCACCTGAAAAAAAAAAAAAAGCACCTGATATGCCATACACATACTTGAAATGGGGAATAAACCAAGCAGTGCAGCAGGTAGAAACTTGTCTTCCATACCACCTACTCCAACGCCTATTTCAATTTTGTCATCTCATTTTTGAAACATCCATTGGCATGGCCAACAGAGACTTATCTAAATAGAACCTGTGGTCTGCCAGGCGAGTACAGACATTTTGAATCCAAGTGGGATGGTGGCCTCCGGTCAGGAAATGCAGTGGGACAGAAGGGAGGGAAACACAAGAGGTCACAGAGACCATGAAGAAACTGGAAAGGGCTAGTCCTGTTCCTCCCAGGACCCCATCTTCTCTCACCACCTCTGTGTAACCCGGGCCCTCCCCAATTTTTATCTCTTTTTCTGTTTCTTCCTTTCTCTCCTGCATTTTCTGTTGTTAGTTTTTCAAATCACAGGTGACCCCAAAGAGATTTTTAATGTAGCAACAATCAAAAATTTTCCCTGTGAATGAAACATCCATGAATTCACTAAATATGAATTTTTTTTTTTAAAGAACTCAAGTCCTACCTATGCATAACATTTTTCAATGGCTTACATAAATTTCCCTTTTTTCTCTATCACCTTTCAGGTATAAAGACAGCTTTCTCTAGCAGCTTACTTTCTAAAGAGGCCTTATTAGATGAGGTAAGAAAATCTACATCATAGCTGAATATTGTCACGATGGCTGTGTCACTCTCAACAGGGTTACAACTACTGAGAAAAGCAGTGGGAAATGCTTAGAGAGTCATAAAATATGGAAGTGAAATAGATGTTTCGCACATCTTCAGCACTGTCAATCCTGGGCCTGATTTATGGGGCAAGGAGTCAGAGAGGAGAAGAGTGGGGTGAAATTCAGTGATTAAATACATTAAGGAGAAGCTCGCAGATTGGAAATGAATGAGTATTTACCAGTGATGTAAATCTCCAAAGTTTTAGGGTAGCAATCAGAATATTAAACTTAGTCTAAAGAATCTTTGGATGCTCACAAAAGTTAAAAGAAACAAGATGTACATCTTTCAAATCCCTTGGAGTTATTTTTTCAATACCTGAAAAAACTCTTTTAACCCTAAATCTGTGCCATATTTTATCATTCCTTCACAGGGTTTTTCTCTCAAGGGTAGAAGGCACTTGAGACATTCCTCATTGGTGTAGATAAATTATATTTTATGTTTACTAAGGCTTTCTGCTATTCTTCTTAAATTCAAATTTTTTAAAATTAATTTAGTTTTTATTGAAGTATAGTTGCAGTGTTGTGTTAGCTTCAGGTGTACAGCAAAGTGATTCAGTTATACATATATATGTATATTCTTTTTCAGATTCTTCTCCCATATAGGTTATTACAAAATATTGAGTATAGTTCCCTGTACTGTACAGCAGGTCCTTGTTGTTTATCTATTTTATATATAGTAGCATTTATATGTTATTCCCAAATTCCTACTTTATCCCTCCCCCGACCTTTGCCCTTTGGTAACCATAAGTTTGTTTCCTATGTCTATGAGTCTGTTTCTGTTATGTAAATAAGTTCATTTGTAGCATTTTTTTAGATGCCACATATTTGACTGCAAATTCTTAAGCCCAGGACATTTCCTATGAAATATACTACTCCAATTAATACTGAATCTGTTTCCCTTTTGTGTAAATTAATATATTACCAGTAAATGGTATAAAGTTTACCAAACATTTCATTTTTCAAAATTCTCTCTCTAAAAGGATGGTTCTCAATTGGTTGCTTCCACTGTAAACCAATCTTTTCATTTTCTCCTGGCTTGCTTAATTGATTCTCTGCTGACCTTTTTGCTTCTAAGTGGTTCTCCAGTAAAGTGACACCAGACAGATTATTATAGTGATGGCCACTCCTAGAAACAGAGGTTAATATGAAGAAATATTAAGAGGTGGAAAAGGCTTCCAGCAGAAATATTTAAAACTCTGAGGTATAATAATGTATTTAAGAAATGTGAGCAATTAAAAAGTATACACACAGTCTTAGGCAAACCCATGCACTCAAGTCGTTGTTTTTTTCCAATCATTGTTGTTCAAAAATGTGAAAATGAACATTTTATGAGTAAATTCTATTTTGATCATAAGCATGTAACATTTCCTCACCAAATATCTAGATTTTGTCAGTGCTTGTCCAAGACATTTCTAACAAGAAGACCAGATTTGTGGCAAAGGTCAGGTTAACCTGATTCGGGAGGTTTCAAGCAGAACACTTCAGGGGTCCTATTTATGTTGGAAATGTTTCTTTTTCCTTATTTTCTACCCTTTCAGAATACTATTCTGGCCCGACATTCCATAAATGGATAGTGTACTACAAAGAGAGAGAAAGGATTCCTTCATCAAATCAGAAGAAACATCCACTCCATCATAAATCATTGATGAGCAGGAAATTGACCAAAACTTTGACAATAAACAGTTAAAAACAACTTGGCATTGACAATGAAGCAAATATGGAATGTCAGAATTCCCTTCATTGTCAGGAAAATAATCTGAGTAGGTATTTTCATATGAGATCAATCCTCTCTATGCCAACTTGGAGTTACCTCCTCTTCTGATAGAAATGTGCTTTCATTTACTATTCAAATAGCTGCAACTTAACAACTCCAATATCTATTGGGGGGAGCCTAGGTTTCCTGAGTGATGACTTTAGAATTTCAGGACTGTATTTTACCTGAATAGAATTGTCTAGAGCTATGGGCCTCTACTGAGTCCAGAGTGATAATAAAACCCAGTATTCCTTCATCTGGACAGGTCAAGAGGCCACAATGCACACAGCAGAGTCTATGAAAGATCTCAAATGAAATAAGAAGGATTAGTTAATGCTATAACAACCATGGGGCTTGGTTAGGAAACTAAATATTAAGGCACAGCACTCTAGCACTACTAGATATTGATACAAGCAGTAGATTAAGTCTAACATGAGGTTCTGTATCCTTTGATCCACCCTGCAAATTAATCTGGTTAAAATAACGTAAACCAGGCAGATCATGAAAAGAGTTGAGGCTGTACTTCCTTCAGTAAAAAGTAACAAATACTATTCTAATGGACTGTGTTAATAAGACTGTGGTGAATTATAGCTTAGTTTAAAAAAAAATTTTTTTTTCTGGCTCCTATAAATGAGAAGTCCAGGTACCTGAGTTGCTGGCATAGCTGGTTCCAGGAACCAAGAAGAGATGTCTGTTTGATCCTTTTCTCATTATCATTTCTTTTCTTTACTGGCCTGTGCTTAGTCCCATTAACAGATATACATATTCCACATGGTGTCAAGATAGACACCGATGTTTCTAGGGTTACAACATTCTGGAAGTTTGAGATACCAGAGGAAGAAAGAGTATCTTCATCTGTTCAGGATGCTATAACAAAACACCACAGACTGGGCGACTTATAAATAACAGAAATTCATTTCCCAGAGTTCTGGAGGCTGGGAATTCTAAGACCAGCATATCCAGTGTCAATGAGACCTGTTTCCTGGTTCATAGATGGCAGTCTTCTCACTGTGTCCTCACATGGCAGAAGGGACAAGGAAGGTCTCTGGGGTCTTTGTTATATGGGCACTAATCCCCTTCATGAGAGCTCCACCCTCATGGCCTAACTACCTTCCAAAGGCCCTGTCTCCAAATACTATCTCGTTGAGGATTAGATTTCAACATATGAATTTGTGAGGGACACAAACATACGGTTTCTCAGCATCCTTATAACCATGTTCCATGGAGAGACTCTGACTGGCCCTACATGGGGTGATGTCCATCCAGAAACCAATCACTGTGATCAAGGAGATGAAGTCCTACACTGGCCAGACATGAGTCACATCCCTATCCTCGACAGCTAAAATCAACCATTCCAATAGAACCACACAGAATGAGTCTACTACAGACTTTTTTTTTTTTTTTTTCCCAATCCATTTGGACACTATTTACCGAGTATCTAGTATGGGCCAGGCCTTGTGCAAAGCCCTAGAAAGCCAGAAACATGTGAATTAAAACTGACGCTGCTATCCATTTCTATCCCAATTAAAGTATTGTAATTAACAGAAGCGTACAACCAAGTCTAAAACACAGTCTGCAATAAGGTCAAGGTATGTTCATCCAGGCTGGGTCTCACCCGGTCAGGTGCTGATAACTTTAACCATAACCCAGAGCTTTAGGAATAGACTTCGACATAATTGCCTCAATGGCTTGACTGGCTCATTCGGTGCTCCCTTTCTATTACCACTCTTGCCAACTTCCTTACTGTCTGTACCTAAATATGCTCAGGACTCTTACATACTACCTTCATAAACATGTCAACAAACAGAGGCAAACCAACTCCACATAATATATCTTTCTAAGCTGGTGTCATGTTTCTTTTGAGCTTGCCTTTGTGGTCAAACATTTTAAACCGAGAGTGAATCTTCATTATTTTCAAGCTCTTGCCTCTCTTTAACCTGATTTACTGTGCCTACCTATTCACTGAAATGTCCCCCCTCGGGTAACCAATGACCTTCTTATCACCTTACGTTGCACCATTTCTGTGGCTTCTGGTACTGCTGAAGAGTTTCTTGAAACTCTCCTTTCTTGTCTTTTGTTTTGATGAACCAGTGTCTTCGAATTATTCTTAACTGACTTTTCTTTCCATGCTTGCTTGACTTGTTCCTCGTCCTCCGTGCCTTTCCTAAACATCACCATGAGCAGACACCACTGGCATGCCTACCAAATACTGATCCCTCCCCAGGACCAGGATTTGGTCAGGAGTTTACTCTTCCTCCACACGGTCGGTGTGTGTTGAAGGGGGGAGTCAGAAACGTGAAGGCGGGAGATCAGGAGGGTCTACCAAGCAAATCGTGGTAATCCTGGTCGCTCTGACAGTGCCTGGTTCAGGGACGTACCAGTTTGAAACTGGCAGGCAGACATGTGAGGGTTGGGTGATGCTTCTGTGATATGCTGTCTTGCTACTAAGAAAGAGACCTTTGAAGAGCTAGCCTCCTCTCTGTCTGGAAATTGTCATGTCTACGTGTACTACAGCCTGCTTCCCACCTGCCTGAATACTGAGTCTATGAGCAGAGGACAGCAAGACTAAAAGAACAGTGAAGCAGCAGGGCTTAAGATCCAACCTATCTCTATACACCCTGCTCTGGGGAATAACACATGATCTTGCGGTTTAAGCTAGTCTGAGGTGAGATTTTTCTGTGTCTTGCAGCCTAAAGCATCCTGTAATTTCCCCTAAACCCTCACAGCTGCTCCTTTTCACAGGCCCCACCTTCTTGGCAATCTCACCCACCTTCCAGCATTTCACTTACTGACCCTCCGGATGGAGGATCTCCAGCTCGTGCCTCTCTGAACAGGAGCTGCCCTTTCTGACCTACACTTGGCCATTTGCACCTGCACGTCCCATGCATGAGCCAAATTCATTTAGTACTCACCATCATAACCCCAAACTAGCTCGTTCCTCTGACACCCTCATTTCTCAGATGGAAATCCCCATTTGGTGACAACATCAATTTTTTTGTTCTCCTGACATTTCATTACATCATTGTGGCTCCAACTTCCAAAACATCTCTCCAGATGTTCCTTTGGTTTTTATTCCCTCTGTTACCACCCTTAGTCAAGGTCTAGTTCTCTCTAACCTTGGCTGATAAGACACCTACTTTGTTTTTCTGTCTCCAGTCTCTCTCTAATCAAGCACATGTTATACAATGCACCGAGGCTTGCTTGCTTTTTTTTTTTTTGCGGTACGCGGGCCTCTCACTGTTGCGGCCTCTCCCGTTGCGGAGCACAGGCTCCGGACGCGCAGGCTCAGCGGCCACGGCTCACGGGCCCAGCCGCTCCGCGGCACGTGGGATCCTCCCGGACCGGGGCACGAACCCGCGTCCCCTGCATCGGCAGGCGGACTCTCAACCACTGTGCCACCAGGGAAGCCCCTTCAGTCAGTTTTTTTTTTTGTGGTACGCGGGCCACTCACTGTTGTGGCCTCTCCCGCTGCGGAGCACAGGCTCCGGACGCGCAGGCACAGCGGCCACGGCCCACGGGCCCAGCCGCTCCGCGGCACGTGGGATCCTCCCGGACCGGGGCACGAACCCGTGTCCCCTGCATCGGCAAGCGGACTCTCAACCACTGCGCCACCAGGGAAGCCCGAGGCTTGCTTTCTAAAGCAGAGCTCTATCATCTCATGCCCTGGTCAAAAACTTCAGTGACTTCTCATGGGCTACTGAACAATGTGACCAACTGGATAGCTGTCAGTCAAGATCCTCTGTCATCTGTCCCAGCCTACCTTACTGAGCAAACTCATGCTGTTGAGTTAACTTCAGTTAATTTCAAGGCATTCCACACTCAAGATAAACTAGACCTTTTCCCCAATGTACTTCATAATTTCCATCCTTCTCTCCTGCAAGCTGTTTCTACTGCCTGAACTTTCTTCACATGATCTCTGTGCATCCAAACACCATGTGTCCTTTAGACCCCCTCAAAGTGCAAATGTTCTAATAAGCCTCTCCTGATCTTTCGAACAGGATATTGCCAATCTTTCCTTTGCACCAGAACAGCATATTCTTTGTACCTCAATTATAACCCATTTATCTTGTCCTATAATTATGTGTATTTTTAAACTTAGATTATAAAGTCTTTGATGCCAAGAACTATCTTCTCTCCATAGATTCTCTCACCACTAGAGCTTTGCCTTGATGTATTAGTTGCTACTGCTGCTGTAATAAGTTACCACAGACTTAGTGGCTTAATGCACTATAGGTTCTGGAGATCTTAATTCCAAAATCAGTTTCACTAAGGTAATGTCAAAGTATCAGCAGGGCTGTTTCCTTCCAGAGGTTCTAGGGGAGACTTTATTTAACTGCCTTCTCTTGTTTCTAAAGGTTGCCTTCATTCCTTGGCCCATGGCCCCTTCCTCTGTCTTTAAAGCCAGCAATGTCACCTCTTCCTTCCATCATCCAATCGCCTTCTTCTGTAGTCAAATCCCCCCTCTGCCTCCCTCCTACAAGGACGGTTTGTGAAAAATCCAGATAATCCAGGACAGTCTCTCAAGATCTTTAACTGAATCACACCTGTCAAATTTCTTCTGCCACATAAGGTAATATTCATGGCTGTTTTAACTGTGAGGATGGGGATGCTACTGACGTCTAGGGGGTAGAGACCAGGGATGATGTTAAACATCATACAATACAGAGGACAGCACCACAACAAAGAGTTGTCTGGCCTGAATGTCAACAGTGCTGAGGTTGAGAAACCCTGCCTTAAAACAATGGGAAGCCCTAGAAAGGTTTTAGGCAGAGAAGTACTAAGTTAAAATGTGCACGAAATGTACTTCACACAAACAAAAAACTGAAGCTCCTACTAGGAAAATAAATAGGAGTGCAAGAGTAGATGTGGGGCGGACAAAGGGGGAACTGCTCCAGGAGGACAGGACAGAAATGATGGCACAGACAGGTGTGGCTGTAGAGGTGAAAAGTATGAGCATATTCAAGAAATGTCATGAAGCAAAGCCCAAGGGACTTGTTTGTAATCAGCCATGGGGGGAACATGGGAAGAGAAGGTTCCAAGAATGACTCCTATGGTTTCAGTTTTTGCAACTGGGCAGGTAGAGATACCATTCACCAAGGGGGAGGCTCCAGGAAGACCAGCTTTTAGAGAGGAAAAACACACATTCAGTTTGGATGTGTTGAGTTTGAGGTGCCTCTGAAGCAGTGAAGTGGAGATTTAGAGGAAGTAGGGAAGGTGGGGCTGTTATTAATTACAGATGTCAGTGATGGACATGAATGAGCTCATCTAGGAAGACCAGGATGAGATGCACAAGCTCCAGCAGAGCCTCGTGGAATTCTATTCCACATTTAAAAGGTGGGAAGGAACCTACACTGTTGGTGGGAATGTAAGGTGGTGCAGCCACTATGTAAAACAGTATGGAGGGTCCTCAAAAAATTAAAAACCGAGTTACCGTATGATCCAGCAATCCTACTCCTGGGCATATATCCAGACAAAACTACAATTCAAAAAGATACCTGCAACCCTCTGTTCATACCAGCACTACTCACAATAGCCAAGACATGGAAGCAACCTACATATCCACTGACAGATGAATGGACAAAGAAGATGTGGTACATATATACAATGGCATACTACTCAGCCATAAAAAAGAATGAAATAATGCCATTGGCAGCAACATGGATGGACCTAGAGATGATTCTCATACTAAGTGAAAGAAGTCAGAGAAAGACAAATATCATATGATTTCACTTATATGTGGAACACGAAACCTAACACAAATGAATCAATCTATGAAACAGAAACAGATTCACAGACATAGAGAACAGACTTGTGGTTGCCAAGGGGAAGAGGGGGTGGGGAAGGGATGGACTGGGAGTTTGGGGTCAGCTGATGCAAACTATTATATATAGAATGGATAAACAACGAGGTCCTACTGTATAGCAAAGGGAACTGTATTCAATATCCTGTGATAAACCATAATGAAAAAAGAATTTTTAAAAGCATGTATATATATATATATATATATAAAATACATATATAAGTGTATGTACAACTGAATCACTTTGCTGCACAGCAGAAATTAACACAACATTGTAAATCAACGATACTTCAAAAAAAAAAAAAAAGACGGGAAGAATAAGGTGACAAAGGAAATGAGAGGAACAGCCAGAGGGTAAACCCAGAGAAGAAGAATATTTTGTACCCAGCAGCCAAAAAAGTATTTCAGGAAGGATGGAATCTTCAACACTATAGCACGGAGTCTGGAGATGAAATAAAATAAGAACAGAACCATGTCCACAGCTGACACTCAAGAAATACTCAAATGAATGAATCTAAGTGATCTCAAATTAAAGACTTTGGAACTTAATAAAAACTTTACTTTTTTAAAGTCAAAAGCAATGTGTCTGCACTGATATGAGTCCTGCCTTTTCAGATTACCTTTTTCTTTCTTGGTTTGGCTTTTCCCCTTCCCTGGCTTTACTGAGATATCATTGACTTACAACAATGCGTAAGTTTCGGGGGGGGGGGTCTGTGTTCATCTGATACATTCATGTACTGCAAAAGGATTACCACCAGAGTGTTAGCTATCTGCATCACGTCACATAACTACAGAGGATCCCTGACTTATGATGGCTTAACTTAGGATTTTTTGACCTTAGGATGGTGTGAAACGGATACGCATCCTGTGACAAGCATACGTAGAATTCTGAATTTTGATCTTTTCCGAGGCTAGCAACACGTGGTGGATACTCTCTCGTGATGTTGGGCGGTGGCGGCGAGCCTCAGCTCCCAGCCAGCCGTGCGATCTCGAAGGTCAACAGTCAACACACCTACAACCATTCTGTACCCAGACAACCATTCTGCTTTTCACTTTCAGTACAGAATTCAACAAATTACATGAGACATTCAACACTTTATTATAAAATAGGCTTTGTGTTAGATAATGTCGCCCCACTGTAGGTTAACATAAGTGTTCTGACCACACTTTAAGGTAGAATAGGCTAAGCAATGATGTTCTGTAGGTTAGATGTATTAAATGTATTTTCAACTTAGGATATTTTCAACTTACAGCGGGTTTATTGGGATGTAACCCCATTGTAAATCAAGCAAGATGTGTACCATTTCTTTTCTGGTGGTGACAGCATTGAAGATCTACTCTCTTAACATCTTTCTAGTACAGTGTTATTACCTATGGTCATGATGTTTGTACATTAGATCCCCAGAATATATCCATCTTATAGTTGGAAGTTAGGACTCTTTGACCTACATCTTCCATTATTCCTCAATCCTACCCCAGCCCCTGGTAACCCCCATTCTAGTCTCTGTTGCTATGCACGGGCGGGGCTTTTTTAGATTCCACGGTCCAGTGATATCATACAGTATTGGTTTGGTTTCTTTAGCAAACCTGATCTTGCTACCTATTCCACAGTGCCTCTACTGTGTGCTACCTAAAGGACTCTCAGCAAAATTGGCTCTTGAGGAAACAAAACATTCTCCTTCCATTTCCAACAGAGTAAGTTAATGAAGGGAGGAGAAATGCAACAGAAAAGTATGAAGACTCATTTATTTGTACAAGCCAACTCTTTTTATTACTACACAGTAATCTCAATTATAAAGTCATTTATCACAAGGTAATTACCACTGACCATTCCAGGATACATGTTACAAGTTTACGCAAAATTCCTTTCAAAAATCGGCTTACACCCCTCAGAAAGGCAGATCTTGCCAGCTACCCGCAAGTTTCCTAATTACCTGTTATGAGAATCTCCTGACGTGTCAGGAAAGGGTTACTTTTTCTCAGCAGCCTTCCCCTGGCCACCTTTTGAAGTAATTATCACCATATAGCAGGAAACAGACAAGCTGTCTACATAGAAATGACTGCAACAGCTTGCTGTCCTTCTGTGCAGGTAAATGCGCTGCATGTTCTCCCCCAGGCACCTGGGAACAGCACACTGGCCTCTGTAGCTCCCCGCCATTGAATCACAGCACAAAGTCATGTAGCATCTGAATTCTCTCTGGCTTTTAGGGAGAAGACATGCAGAGGCAGCGCCCTGGTTTAACGTATGGAAGCCTTACATCCTCTTCTGAGATAAGCAGATCTTTGTATTAAAGTGATTCTCTGTACCTGAAGCCCAGGGTACTTCTACTGGGCTGGTTTCAATATTTACTGGCAACCAACAGATGGAAGCAGGATGACAAGATAGGGCCAGGTGTTGAAGACGGCCCTTGCACCCTAACACACAATATTCCATAGTTGATTCAAACACAATTTACTCAGGACCATTTGCACGTTATACCAGTGACATCTGGATACACTCATAAAATGTGAGCATGTGTAGATAGATGGTGAATGCGTTCAAAAGCAAAGGATTCCACTGAATATACGGGAAGAACATTTCCTTGAGTAAATTTGGAGGAGAAAAGTAAGGGTCCGCCTTTATTTTCTTTCTTACTTATTTTGCTACATTTATAAAGGTCAACAAACTTGGTGCAATGTAGAGCCAAACACATTTCACGATAAAGGGAAGGTGGACAGTAGAAGGAGACACATACTGTCTCATTCCCAGTTCCTGGTACGACGTAGGTGTTCAATGATTCAGTGCAGGTAATACTAAGGGTCCTTAGTCTTGGAGAGAAAGGTGACAAATAATCAGGCCAAGGACCTAAATATGTTGGCATGTATTCTGCTGTTCAGAATAGGATTTGACAACAGCAACAAAACAAGTATCACAGAAATAAACACATGTGAATGAGGAGGAAAAGAAAGGGAGAATTAAAATTTACAAACTAAAAGTGGAAAATATAATAATTTAATACAGATAATTATTAATTTTCTCAGAATAGAATAGGTATCACCACAACTAATTTAAATCCCATTTTCCCCCATGATATATCTGCCAATCAATCACGCATCGATTTATAAACTCACCTGTATTTTCTTAAGGTTCAGTTTGCACTGCTACTAATCATGTTCTTATGGGTTATCTGACTAGTTTCTGACATATCTTACTTACCCTTCTCTGTACATCACTTAGAAATTCAGACACATAGTGGAGACTCAAGACATTTAAATATTCTTTTAAATGCAGTGCATTAACCAGAATATTAAGCTTCCATGTCAGAATGTAAACTCCAATGAGGTGATAAAAATTTCACTGAGTATTCTCAGCGTTGCACAAACTACGTGTTAAACAGCAGTAGAAAGAGAGCAAGTTTCATTTGCTCCTAACATCTACTTTCTCCTAAGTCACATATTTAAACCTTGATTTCTAATCCATGATAAAATGACCAGTAGAATACTCATAATCCAGTATAAAGACGATGATTTTCCCCCCCAAAACCCGTATTTACCTTTTTTAATGGTTCCTAGACAACCTAACTTAATGATCCCGTAATTGCTGAAAGCCTCCTGTGCATTTACACGGTACTCTGCTGATAATTAGCATTCTTTGTTTCTTTTCTACAAGACTGCTCTTTATAAAGTGCCCAAAGAGAAAAGGAATGCATATCTTCTTAGACTTTTCAGTGAAGGCAAATACGCTCTGGGAAGTGGAAATGCCATGGCTAAAATGGTCCAAGGGACAGATCACCGTGATCAGACGCAGTGAGTTTCCCATCTCGTGCCTTTAAAATGCCACTTGAAATCACACAGGGTAAACTAGAAATCTCTGCTGAAACCCCATGGAGAAACAACATACAGAGCTCCAGCCAGGATGACAGTATACTTCCATCATGATGATTGAGCGACAGCCTCCAGGTCAAAGCTCCAAATCACTGTGTCCTGCCCACGTCCCCACCTCCTCATGTGTAACGTGAAGGGTTTGGAGGAAATAAACTGAGCTCTGAACAGTTCTAAAGCGTTATGACGGTAAAAGTGCTAGGGTCGCATGATTTCTGGGACGACAGTGACACATTTTTAAAAGGTTTCTGCAGCTGTGCTACATCTGGGGAAAAGTAGAGGCGATAAAATCCTGCCTTTGCGTGTCTGTCTGATTTTCATGTTGACCAGTGTTCAAAACACTATCGAGTATATCCCAGGGGATGACGATAGGCTTTTCGTGGCAATTTCGCTTTCAGAGAGAAGCTGTGATCTTACAGTCTGCGCTGGATGCCAACAGAACTTTACTTCTTAGACAGATAGGAGTATTCCTCCCACCCCCAGCCCCGGAAGGTCCTTCCTTTCTAATTATAAGTGTCAAGATGGCTTTTAAAACCAGTTATGTTTACTTATATTAACAACTTTTCTACATGTTGACAGTTTTTGATTTTGCTCCAAAAGGACAGAAGATTGGAGGAGAGCCCCTAGTAAAGAACCAAAAACTTCACAAAGACTAAAAAGAAGGAAGAACACATTAGGCTTATTATAATATTCAGTAAAAGCACATCAAGGTGGGTGATCAAAAGGCTTGATGTTGCAGAGTATACGGTACCTGCAGTACTTTGTTACTACAGTACTCTCATGTGATCCACTGAATACTCCTGTGATTACTATGTGCTTGGACAAGCACTTTGGTGAGGCGTCTCACCTGTACGTCTCAAGATTTGTATATGAATCATCTCCTTACTTAACTGCTTTAAGGACAAGAAGAGTTTCCCCATTTCTGAAACTCCTTGACCTTCCTTCCTTAGAATCCTTCCTACTATTATAGTCAAACAAGTAGGATCCACTGTCTTTCCTCTTCTCTGTTAAATGATCACCTACTTGTTACCCTCATGAAACTAGCATCAGACTGAAGCTTTGCAGCTTATTACCTTCGTCTTACTAGCGATAGAAGCAAATAAAAGTGCCATTTAATGGGTCTAAAACAGTCTAGTATCAGCAATTCCATATAGTTCAGCATAAGTGGATTGTTACTTTCAGAAAAGTAGATGATTACAAAACCCAGATGATAGCATTCAGGAATATCAAGACGATGCTGACCACTAAGACATTTTTCTTCACTAGACCTGAGGTCACACATTCAAAAGGGGGGCAGCAGGTGAAGTGTATGTGTGAAGTTGATGAGCATAAAAACTAAGGGAGTCATGAGGACCAAAGTGACCCGAAGAACCCATGTTCTGCCAAAACTGGTTCAATTTCTTTAAAAATGAAATAAAAAATTGGCAGCCATCATAATAAACACAGGGACAGTTCACAACCTCATCTTTCACGACTTTCTTACAACAAATTTGAGTTTTCTGGTTATTCAAGTGCCAGGTTGTACTCAATTTTATGTAAGCAATCAGACTAGGATTACAGGACCTACCTGTTGCTTCAAGAGAGATTTGGGGATTTAGGTGTAAGAATTAATTTAAATAAAGCAATTTCTTCTAACTACAACTTACTTTACCAAACAAAATTATTTTCTTGAACTCAACCTTTTACTTATTAATAAACACGCTCAAGACAGCAAGCTTTGCGTGTAAACACTGGAGGGTTTTTCTAGGTTAAATTAAATCAGTAAATAATGCAATAATCATTTTAATGACAACACCAATCTTATTACTCCTAACTGCCATTTGACAAACACTTGCAATTTTATCGATCTCTGTTCCGAGAAACTCTACAAACATTATCTCATGTAATTCCTACACACCACACCTACACGGGAGTTATTTTCCCTAGTCTAGAGATGAGGCGATGAAGATCGGAAGTGTTTATCATTAACCCCCACAATCCCTAAAAAGAAGTCCCCTCAACATTCACATATATTATAAACACAAGCTTAACAAATTAAAAAAGAAAACTCATGGGAAGCATTGCACTTTGGAAAATTCTGCTGTAGTACAAAAGATAAAGGGATAAAGAGACCATGGATAACCTTGCCAGGCACGGCAGAAGAACCCGCCAACAGCAGACCGCTGCATTGGTTATAATTGGCAGCAGCCCATCTCTGTGTTCAGTAAACCTTCTTTTCCAGGCAGTTAGGGAAGCAACCTTTTGGAGGTGAGCTGTTAGTTGGCGGGGGTGGAGGGGGGAGGATGTGCTATTAAATTACATCATCATCATCATAATGATAATACTATTACTCATGAATAAACTATACTTATTTTTTATTTTTGCCATATTCAAAGGGCTCTCGCAGGAGCATCTGTGAGCTCCCCACAGGGGTTCCCAGAGCTAGTATCCCTGACTCCTCATGAAACAGCTCTTGCTGCTGAATGTGTGAGGGTGATACATCCCTAAACGTTGGCACGTTAAAAAAAATCTCACCAAAAACTTTTTTTTTTAAATTGATAAAATTCTCATTAAAAAATCTCACAACGTGGTTTGTTAGTGGAAGTCATATATGATATTTAATACCGCATAAGAGTATATTATACATAATCATTATATAAACGATACAGTAATATATTTTTAATATAGAGGAAAGTAGAAAACATAGTCAAGAAGGTAAGAAAATGGAAACTTTCATCTCCCATCCCTCCGAGAAATGTGTAACCCAAGACTCTCTCTCACGTGCTCTGTGTATCTACTTTTACTACAATTCATTTTGCCTTCAAAAGTCTTTGGAATTCACCCTCTCTCTCCATTTCCACTGCTATTCACCGGGTTAAGTTCTTTGTCCATTTTTTGCCTGGGCTATCCTGATAACCCCCTAACTGGCTTCCCAAACAGAACACTGATGCTTTCCAATTTATTCATACTTTAGCTGGAACGATCTTCCTGAAACCCAAGTCTGATCACATCACCCCCTGCTCAGCATCCTACAATAACTGTCATGTATGAAAAACGAACTGCACCACGAAGCCAGCAGACAGCCTTCATCACGGCCTCCTGCTGGCCTCACCGCCTCAGTTTCTGGCACTCCTGACCCACAGCCATCACACTGATCACTGTCACTACTCCTAGTGACCCCGATACACGGTGTTCTCGTTCCTGTCTAGATTCAAGGGTAAAGATTCAGCATGTGGGCTCCAGCAGCATCTCCCGGGATTCAAAACCTGCTTCGACCCCTCACTAGCACAGGCCTGGGGAAGCTGCTATACCTCTTGAAGCTGTGGTTTCTGCTGTAATAGAAGGACCTAACTGGACCTAACTCAGAGCTTGGCTGTAAGGATCAAAGGAGATAACGCACGGAAAGCTTTCCATACAGTGCTTGGCTCACGCACTGGTAATACTTGCAGGGCCCTGTTCTAAGAGCTAAAAATGCATTACACTGAACAGCACAGGCAGGGGAAACCCCAGCCCTCATAGAACACGTAATCCAGTGGAGACAGACAATTTTAAAAATTGATGACTATTTTATATAGTAGGCTGGAAGTTAAAAACTCCTATGGAGAACAGTAAGACAGGCAGGGTTAGCAGAAGTGTCATTTTAAGTGCGGCAGGCAGGGAAGACCTTGAGAAAGTGGCATTCGATCAAAGACGCGAAGAAGGCGAGGAGGTGGGCAGCTGAGTGGACGTCTGGGGTAAACGATTCAGGCAGGGGAAAGGGCAGGGTAAACACCCGGCAGAGGGAATGTGCCTGGTGGATTTGGGGATGGCAGGGAGACCTGCGAGGCTGACTGCCTCACGGTTGCCGGGGTGACTGTGAGAATAAAATCAGAAAAGCCACGGTAGGACTTCCCTCATGGTCCAGCGGTTAAGACTCTGAGCTTCCACTGCAGGGGGCACAGGTTCGATTCCCTGGTCAGGAACTAAGATCCCACATGCAGTGCAGCTTGGCCAAACAAAACAACACAACACAAAACAAAAAACCATGGCGAAGCAGATTGTGCTGTGATTTGGGAGCCATCGTAAGGATGTTGGGTTTTACTCCGCTGCTGGCTATTCGCGCTTATTCATCTTTGTGGGAAATTTTACCCAAGTCTTCCAAGCTGGGTAAGAAACCCTCTGTCTCTGCTCCCACAGGGTACCTAGTACCTTCATCATGGCATTTATTACAGAAGACTTTGCAAATCTCCGACTCAACAAGGCTCTGTCATTCATCTCAGTACCAGCGATTTTCTGGGTGCTCAGCATGCAGGGATGGTTTGATAAAGAACGAATGAATAAATGGTGAAGAAACAAATGAATGATAAGCAACACACTCTCAGAAGGCCAACAAAAAGTGCCCATGCCACAGTGAGCTGAGGAAATATCATATGATATCGCTTATATGTGGAATCTAAAAAAAGGGTACAAATGAACTTATCTACAAAACAGAAATAGAGTCACAGATGTAGAAAAGAAATTTACGTTTACCAGGGGGTTGCGGGGGAAGGGATAAACTGGGAGACTGGGATTGACATATACACACTACTATATATAAAATAGCTAACTAGTAAGGACCTACTGTATAGCACAGGGAACTCTACGCAATACTCTGTAATGACCTATATGGGAACAGAATCTAAAAAAGAGTGGATATATGTATATGTATAACTGATTCACTTTGCTGTACACCTGAAACTAACACAACATTGTAAATCAACTAGACTCCAATAAAACTTATTTTTAAAAAAAGATTCTAAAAACGGTGATAGAAAATAAGCATATATCTCCCACTGACATCATGTTTGGATTTTCAGCAATTTCAGCAATCAAGTTCAGAGACACTAGACTACTTTGTGAAAATTATTTTTATAACTTTCAAAATTCTTGCATGTGTTCTCTAAATCTGTCTCAAAAATAACCCTGTGCTTTTCAGACTGAAGTATCTCGGTTCTCCAAGTGACAAAACTGAGGCCTGAAATAACAAGTGACTAGAGGCAGACCCAGTCCTATAACTCAGGAACCCGCGTCCCGTGAGAAGGGCCTGGCTGCTTGTACTGAACGGCTCTGCTCCTTACAGCACAGAGAGCACAGAGAACACCCACGTCAGAGCAGACCGGCTGCAGCAGAGGGAGCTAGGATGGGGCAGAAAAATTCTAACAACCATCTGAGACAGTGAAGCAACTTTTGAGAGTGAGGGGGTAGAACGTAAGCAGGAAAGAATTTCATTCTGCACCTACTAATCACAGATGGCGTCACCCTTTTGAGGAATGAGGCAGTGGGGACCACAGAACTAGAGGCGCTGACAAGAACCGCCAAGGTGACTTGATCCAACAGTACTTACACCAAAACTACTCCCAATAGTGTCTATTCTCCATATTTCTGTTTTATGATATTGTATTTTTGGTCGAGTCTAATGCTGACGTAGTAGTATAATCTGGAATATATAATGCAGAGCAGCTGTAGCGCCAATCAAAGACTAATGAACACTGTGCTTGGACTCAGGAGAGACTCTGCATTTAACTACCTAGGAGATCTTTGACATGCTTATTTATTTGAATCCTCGTACTCAGTTTTCCAATCTGTAAAATGGGGGTGACAATATCTATTTTAAAGGTTTATTACAGGACGAATAATATGGTAGGTTATTAAAAATGATGATGTGTTCTCTGAAGGTAAGAGATAATGAAAATCTCTCTCTCCATATATATTTGTGGATTAATTGTGTTGCCTTAAAATTACATGATATTATACTAAGGATTTGTTTTATTACAGTTATAAAATATATATGAAAGAATTTTTCTACCATCTAGATAACTAGCAGAACCTAAAACCAGCATTACACTCCACTCTCTTTCATAACTTTTGAGTAAATAAATCAATTTGTGAATGTCACTGTAGAAAATGTTGAGACATACTATTTTTTTTTCACATAGAATGTGCCACACTTTCGTACAGTTAATAATCACTGAATTGCAGAAATTGTCTAATAGGTCTGTTATTCAGCAAGACCACTTCTACATTTCATTATGGTGATATTGTGACATTTGACAAGGGGTAGCTATAAAAGCTTGTGACCATAAAGAAATAAAGAATGAGTTAACATCAAATTACCTGGAAAGCTAAAGTAAGGAAATTTATTTCCTCCAACTTAATATGAGGATCCTACCATCTCTTTCCAACAGGATATACTGTCATATAGTAAAAGTTACTTTGTCACAGCAGTATTACAATCCCTGGCTTCCAGGAAGGATAGCAAAGGTACAGTATGAGTGAATCGCCATTCTTCTTCCCTCCTACACAAAACTGTGAAGAATATGTAGCACCAGTCAAACATCAGGGAGAAATCTGTCTTGCTCTTTGAGAAAGAACAACCTGAGTATAAGTTTTAAAAGATAATCATTCCAAGTTTGGCAATTTTCAAATTGCTGCAATTGTAAAATGACTTGAAAGTGACAGAGTCAAAGAAAATTGCACTTTGATGGGGAAATAAAATCAGCACCAGGAGTGAGCTGGAAGAGAATGCAATCCAACGTATCAGGCCACCGGCATATCACAAGATCATGTAACTGTTGATAAATCCTTACTCAGCAACACAGCAGCTTAAATGTACAACTAAACATTTAAAAGAAAATCTGTCAAACAATGTTACAAATGAATAAGAAAGTGTATTTGTTGAAGACCACATGGTCCTCAAATGCTGCTTCATTTTTAGAATTAAAGGAGAAGTGAAACAAAGTGAAAACGCACAAATGACCCCACAGCCCTCTTACTCAAGGTTTCAGAAGCTCTGACTTAAGAAATCTGTGCTCTCAACAAAATACTGTTTCCAAAATAATAAGTCTGACTATTTATAATTATGATATAAAACACTACTGTGTACACTACGGGTTAACATGAAATTAATAACTCCACACAGGAGAATCGTAGCATACTAACCTGAAAACACACTGAAAAGAAAAAGTAAACCTTTAGTTAACAAAACGTAACGATTCTGACCATGTCAACAGCCGCATTGTTTTGATGCTTTTAAAAAAAAATCCATCAGACAGGGAGACTCCACAAGATAAAGACAAAGGAATGTGAATAAAGTAAATATCTTGACAGAAATGATATGTTTGGTTAATAGATCACAGAATGTGGTATTCAGGGTGAGTTTCGAAAATTATAGGTTCCCCAAACACACAAGTACTCAACAAAAGCATCAATGCTTTGAAAAGTGACTTTCATCTTAAGATACAAAGTTCAATACCATTTTTTATGTTTTTGAAGGAAAATTTAAGTATAAAGAAAATAAAGAAATATTCTGGTTCTCAATTATGCAACTATATTTTTAAAATGTGCTCAGTGCCTTTTTCCACACAAAATGTTAACATTTTCTTTGAAGTGGTTCTCTAAAATCTAAAGGTTATGTAGCTAATAATTTTAAAGTATACAATTGAAACTTTAGTTTAAAAAAGTTTACTCAACCTAATATCTCAAAACATCACAAATATATTTTTGAATGATGATGCTATCATTGAAACCTTGTGTTTCAGCAGATGAATATTTAATAATTTGGAAACATGGCTGCAATATATTTTTTAAACTTTAACCTTGGAAAACACTGAGCATATAATTGCTGGAGATTTTCATTTTTTCCCTTTGGCTCTTTTTTCTAAACTCTCCAGCAAAACAAAAACAAAAAAAGAATAACAACAACAAAAAAAAAAACCCTATTTTTAAAATAAGGAAATATGAATCCTAAGCCATCTTAAAAAATTATAAAACTTGAATTGGAAAAATATCGGAAAAAGAACAAGGTATTAAAATGAAACTAACCAGAGGCATAATGAGCCTGCTGCCACAGATACAGCTTTGGTGAAATCTCAGTGTCTGGACTTTGTCTTACTGGGTAGCCAAGAAATGCTGACAAGAGGACATAAAGACTGAGGAGGGTCCTGAGGATGCAGAATAGCTCAAGAGGAGGCTGGAGGCATATGAGACAGAAAAGACGATGATGCTGAGATGATAAATGCCACTGTGAAAGTTAGAAAATGATGCAGACATTGATTAATAATTTTTAGAAGTTTAACTGTGAGATGGTTGATAAAAACCTCTTCTTCCTGTGGCCCCAAAACTTTAGAAAAAAATCTCCATCCCTCTTCAAAGTTTAATCCTAAAAAATGTCTGGGTTACCCATCTTCATATATTGCTACACATAAACTCACAATCCAGAAACCAAGAACAGTTTTAAAAGGTAACTCCAATTTCCAAAGAACAAGATGAAAAAGATCTACCAAAGGCAAAGCAAAATTAGTACCATGATGCAATAGTCACCTAGATTACGGAAGCTGAAGAAATGCTACTCTGTAGCGTTTAATATATGAAACAAATATTCAGTAGTCATGTGGATTTTCTATGACTATATTCTCAGCATGTTGTTTTCGGTAATTTAAAAATAAATGGTGACGTAATAGCATAGTATTTAAGAGCACAGATTTTAGATCAAGTCAACTCGAGTTTGAAACTCAGTCTTGGAAGATACTCTGTTTTATCTTGGGCAAATTATGTATTTGAATTACAGCTTCCTTTCTTTAAGATGGGATTAAAAATATCTGCTTCCTGGTACTGTTGAGGGGATTATGTGATATATATGAAGTGAAGGGCACAGCTTTTAGAAATCAAAAAATCTTAAATGTGATGGAAGCTCAACGAAGGCAGGAATATTCGTCTTCCGATCACTGCAGTTCACCTAGCACACAGAAATGCTCAATAACGATTTGTTGAATGAATAACTACTGTTATTATCAATAATTATTCTAAGAATTTTCCCTAAAAGTAGGTACCAACCTAAACATAATACAGTAGATTCTCTTATGTTATACAAGGTCAATGCGAACACTGAATTAGTGATGAAGGAACCACTGTTCACAGAGGAGATAAAGGGTTAGGTTCCTGCAAGGCTCTGGGTCACAACGTTTTCAACAACCTATCAATATATCATCTTGTTTTATGTGAGTTTCTGTTGAAAGACACCTTATTCAGGATATATTGTTGATTCATTAACCTTGAACTCATGGCCAACAGCACTATAACTCATGCCTGAATGAAGTTTACCTAATATACGTATTTTCTCTATAAGGCACGTCACAGCTTTCTCGCACTTAGGAACACTAGACAGCACGTAAGCACTATGCCCGGGACCCATTTGAAACAGCAAAATAAATACAAAAAAAGCACAGAAGTTGAAAAAAGGGCACTAAGTAGACTGCAAAAAGGACACTTGTTTATAGTATGAGAGCTGGGGAAAAAAAGGTAGAGTGTCACCTTGTTTGACCTTAGTTCTGAAAGTGCATGTCAGGTGACTAAAAGGTTTCCCCACCCTGTGCAAGTCTTGTGAATGACTGCAAAAGAAACACCGATATTGATTTGGGGGTTACGGATACATGTTAGCAAGTAGGCAAATTTCACAAGTACAAAATTTGCAAACAATGAGGACTGACTGTATATCTAATAGGGAATGTAAGAGACTCCTATAAGGATCACACTTGCTAATTTTATATACCTTTCTCCTCTCCCCTTCTCTCTGTTCAACAATATCTTGAATACTGCTTTTCAAGCAGTAAACACCCGATCAGCGCTTGCTAAATAGGAAAATGAGCAAGTTTGGGAGATTTTTAAGGCCAATGGAAACAACATATACAACAGGACGAAAGAATCTCACAACTTTGCTTGTCATCTTAAATATTTACAGTAGAGTTGCCACCCAAAAAATATTATATACAGCAGGTTATTTTGAAAGACGTTACCAACAGAGGTACCGCCTTAAACAAACATTGCTGGGTTGTGGAACAGTTAGAAGAAATTGAAATGTGTTACATGGGGTTGAGTAAAGAGGAAGCTGATAAGAGAAAATCACTAGCTTCAGTCAAGGACTATAGAGAGTTACAATCACAAAAGGTCAGATCAGGAAGAGGCAGCCTGGAAGAAGAGGGATCACACGAAGGAGGAAGTGGGTTTAAACAGTACATTATTTTTTTTTTTAATTTATTTTTTTTTTTGTGGTATGCGGGCCTCCCTCTGTTGTGGCCTCTCCCGTTGCGGAGCACAGGCTCCGGACGCGCAGGCTCAGCGGCCATGGCTCACGGGCCCAGCCGCTCCGCGGCATGTGGGATCCTC